>NC_034424.1:6376920-6567568 GCF_002078875.1 Numida meleagris | reverse complement strand
AAGAATGAAAGCTGTTTCTTGTGGGAGACCTCACAGATTGTTCTTCTGGTGTAAGTAATCAGGGGCCTGGAGGGGACAGATCCAGCGAATGTGGTCAGAGGAACATATGGCCTTGATTCTGCATAGTCTCCACACAGCTCCAGCCCACGGGAAGCAGGCAGAAAGCTGGACTCATGCGTATGACACTGCATGTAGTGTCCACAGGGCGGTGGTCATCTTCCTGAAATCGCCAGAACCCTTCTCTTGGCAAGTTCTTCCAATTGACTTCTGCTGGAAGCTTGTGCTGTTCAGGCAGCTTCCCAAGCCACCCCAGCAACACCAGCAGCACATCAAAGGGACACGCACCTGCACCAATCCCACCTGACCTCTCCTGTACCGCATTCCTGTGGCATCACTCCGAAATCCCACATGGAGTCTGCAGAGACTCAGCAGCCCACTGCAAGGTCACCCTGTGCACCATCCCCTCCCCTGGTTGGGGCTGAACTCCTGGCCCCACAAAGGCAAACTTTCCTGTTTCCTACAGTGCTCCCCATCACCAGGTGCCCCATGCATAGCAACATTTGGGACAGCTCTTGCTAGTGTGTGTATGTTTGTGTTACAGCTGCTGCTGTCTTTCCTGCTCATCCCAGCAGCATAGGGAATAGAATTGTTCATCGTGGTACGGGGCAGAAGCAGAACTGCCAGCCTCAAATCTGCAAAAGTCCTGAGCCAGTCTCCCTCCCAAAAGTAATGAGCCTCGTTTAGAAACTGTGATTAAAAATTAAAAAAAAAAAAATTGACTCTCTATTTTCAGCCTGTAGGGTGCAGTGGTATCACATTTTCAATGTTCTCCCTGCAAATGTCAGGCTTAACAAAGTCTTCATCCTTTGGCTCTGACACTCGAGCTTTAAGTAATACAGCTGATTATTGTTAGACTTGAGAGGAAAGCCTCCAGACCTGTGAGAGCAGGTGGCGGAACTGCAAAGGGAAATGCTTTAAAAGGAGACAGAGGTGTGACTTCAATTGGGTATAGTCCTGGTGGTGGTAATTCTTTGTGTGAGGTTTGGAGGAGGTCAGTATGTACTGAGAGTAAACGGTTGGATAAAGGGAGAAAGGGCTGCTGTTTTCTAGGAATGAAGTACCCTGGCACTGCTGCAGGAATTAGTTCTTTCCATGTGTTTTCATTCCTGGAAAAATCTGCTGGCCTGAGGTTTGCTGTCCATCTAGCTTTCCATTTTTCATTTACTTCCTCTGCCTTGTGTTGTGAATATTTCTTTCATTCTCTGTAGGCAAGAGCAGCTATGCACTGTGAGTACCTCAACTAAAATCCTGTTCCCTCTAGGAGACCTTAGAAAAGGGACAAGGAGTGCTTTATTTTCTTCTCTGCTTTTACAGGCCCGTTTGAGCCCTGGGGAGGGGTTGGCAGATGACTGGGTACGAGGCAGTTCAGTTCTTCGTGGTTGCTTTCCTGAAGGTTTTGCTTTACTCTTGCCTTGTCAGCTGTCACCCCAGTGTTCCACGGTGCAGCCCCCTGAAGCAACACACACCTGCTCTGAATGATGTATTTTTGAAGACATAATAAGTGGCTTTGGTAGGCTTAGTGAACGGTAATTTCACATTGGTGTGAATATATAAATATGCACAGAGAACATGCCTACCCATAGGGAGGTAAGTCAGCCCTCCTTGCTTGTATTTCAGTATTGAAATATGTACATGTGCTTCTCTTTTCATCTATGTTTTCTGTTGTTGTTGCATTTAATCTAGTGGAGGGGGTGCATCTCTGTCTCACAGATATTGGAGGACCCACTGGGTTGAGATGTTCCATAAACGTGACATGAGTGCTCTGTAAATTGCAAACGCTTTTGTTTTCTTAGAATTTCATGGCATTTCTGGAACAGTGGGCTCTGACTGGAGTATCTGGGCTGAATGCCATTAAGGGAAGTACTACATCTTCTGGCTGATCTCTAGTTGTTAAAAGTGTTTGATAACAGGCTTCTGAGCGATTGAAAATGTTGGTTATGGTGAGCAGAAGCTCTCCTTGAAAGTAGTTTGCCTGGTGGAACTCAATTTCAATGTAAAACAGGACGGATTCTTCAGCTCTCAGTGATGCCATTAAGACTCCCTATCAGCCCTGTGCAATGCCCAGATCACAGAGGGCAGAATGTGCTTCATTTCCTTTCACGTTGTGCTCTCATTTAGCAGTGTTTTAAGGGGTAAGAACCCCCAAATACAACCATATTTTTCATATTTCCATTGCTACGCTCCATAAAAAGTCTATCAGGCATTTCGGCCCTTATGTCATGCAATTCAACCAGCTTTTATCTCCTTTCTCTGAGCTGCAGCTTTTCCCCGCTCATCTTTGTAATCTGACATTGTGATTTGTTCACTTGTATGCTTGTTTTTCTCCTCAGAGAAGATTTGCTGAATCATTGGGGAGGAGGCAAGAGTTGTACATGCAGCTGGTGGGCCATGATAAAGCCACGGTCACATCCAGGCGTCAGGGTTTGCAGATGACAGCCCTTCAGTTGAAGGGTCTGAGTCACATTCCTTTCGGAGCTAAGATTGCTGGGGACTTGGGAACTGAGGAAGTGGGGCTGGGGAGGTAATACCAATAACTTATTTTTGGGGCACAAAATGAACTGTTGATTCTGATACCCACAAGGTTTTTGTTGCGTCTCCTGCGAAATGTATAATGATGCTGTGAGAAAGCTTGCAGACAAGGGATTAGTCCCTGCCAACTGTCGTTGGGGGAATGTTTGTAAGTGAAAAATTCATATGGGGTTGGAAGATCACAATGCGAGGACATTGCTTTAATGCTTTGTGCGTTTTCTGTGGCATTTTTTCATAATGCCAGGGCCCATCAATGCAGCAGTGCAGTGCAGCAATTCTACCTTGCTCTTTTCTGTTGATCTCAGAGAATGCCTGAGTTATTATCCTCATTTTGCAGTTGGGAATCCTGAGGCAGAGAGAAGGATAGTGACTGGCTCAGATCAGCTGACAACAGCAAAGGCAGGAGAAAAAAATCTTCTTTGTTTGGGACTTGCGTTGCTGCAGTATTTAAAAAATGGACTTCCAGTTTCTGGATGCTCACATGTAGGTGTCCATTGAGCCGACTGATTTACAGTCAGGCTACTAAGGCTGAATCTAAATAAGGCACTGGGGCAGGGATGTGTGAGTGACACACTGGTTCACCATGTCCACGCTCTCAGGATGGAGTCTTTGAAAGAACAGGAATGCATCATCATCTGACTTCCCTTTCCCCAGCTGAAGCAAGAGATAGCTTCTGTTATATAAAGAGAAGAAACCAGCAGGCTTGGCCACTGCTAAAAATCCCACCAAAGTTCTTAATATAGAAGAGCCTAGGATATAAGATAAAGTCCTATTGCTTTAAAGTTATTCGAAGAGAAAGTAGGATCAACAGTAGGTGGGTTTCTTGATTTGTTTTTTAACTTCTAAGTCTTGATGAGGAAGCCTTGAACCTCACAAGTGCATTCACCACTGCTAAATGTGGATGTTGTACTTGGGGCTTAGTTAGGAACCCTTGATGCACAGAGGGATTGAATGACCATGAGCAGCCTCTCTGCCTGGAGAGCAGTAGACTATGGACTGGAACAGAACCAGCTGTGAGAAACATGGCCTGAGAGCAGTGCAGAAACCACAGGAGTGTGATTCATCCCACGTAACTTTAGATATCTGCATGTGCTGGGTTCCCTTTCTGGTCACTGGGAGAACAAGGTGCACTAAGGACATGACTTCTCTGTCCTATTTTAGATGCATACTTTAGGAAGAGCTGGATCACGCTCTGTGTGTGTGTATATATATTTATATATACATATATATTACTTGCCATAAAGGGAGCCTTTGAGTGACTAGCTCACATAGGAGATATCCTGTCCTACAATGCTGCTGTCACCAGCCCTCTATGATATGCAAGGCACTTGCTTGTAGGCAGGCAGCATGTTCTCCTGGGATAGGGTCAGAGCTTGTGCTTGAGCCATCTCTCAGCAGAATTCCCTGATACAGACAGGACCCGAGTCCCCTGTTTGAACCCAAAGACCCGAAAATGAGCCCAGTGCAGGATGATAGCTCTACACACAATCTGCTGCTGTGAGCAGTGAGCTGGTAACAGTGTGGTTAGAGAGGCTGTAGGATTGCAGTGTGTCTAAGCTGATGGTCTTACACCATTTCTATCCTGCATGGCAGATGCTCAGCAGGGAAACCAAGCAGGAAATGTGCCGTGCAATAACTTTCTTACCCTCTGCCATGACTGAGGTGTGCAGAAAGGGAGCTCGCACAGGCTGAGCTTGTCCAAGGGAGTTCATCCAAACATGGGAGAATCTCTGCTATCTAGATTTGGTTATTGCTGCACTAGAGTTCAGTGTGAAGGGCATTTGCTGGTCCATGCTTTCCCTGCTCAGAAGGGGATGAGGAGGTTTTACTTCTATTTGCTTGTTTGTTTTGTTAAAGGGAAAACAACACAATTATTTGTACACCGAAACTTGGTGACTTAGCGTTAGCTTGAGCTGCTGGCGTTGTTGTCCCAAGGCTTGATGGCAGACTGCTGAAGAAGCGCTGTCTGGAGGAGCAGCCTGCACGGTAAGTATCCAAACTTCTCTCCAAGTCTGACTCACCCTTTTGGGCAGCGTTCCTAGGAAAGCTTTCCCCTGCACCTTCCCTCAGGCCTCTACGTTCAAGTTTGCAACTTTCCTGCTGCACTTACCAGTGTTATTTACATGGACCAGGGCTCATGGCTAGGAGCAGCGGGCTGACAGGCCCTTCCTGCCAATCTGTCTGCTCTTCAGATGAAGTGGTTGGAAAGTGCTCGCTCTCCAGTTCCCGCTTTGGCTCAGGCACTCTGATAAGGCTGGGGCTGTCCTATCTGACCCCGGGAGCTGTTCCTCCTCCCTAACAGGCCCACTTTGCTGGCTGACAGTTAGCAGCCGGCAGTGCCTGATAAACTTATCAGGCCAAAGCTGAGCCCGGTGCATGCTCAGCTCCTCCCTGGCCTCAGATTTTCCCCATTTCTGGGAACTCTTTGCTCTCTGCCTGCCTTGCTGTCTGATGAGGTGAATGACGATCACCCTTGAGCCACCAGGTCAAAATCAGCCCAAGGGCCAGATTGGAAATGCCTGTATTTAGGCAACATCCTCAGAATGGGGGGGGTCAAGTGGGCTGTCTGTAGCATCAGTATCCAGCTTTGTCTCTCCCTCCCTGGAGCATTATTCACTGATGGGAATGCTACTTGTCTGATTTATCCTTTGTCTTTTTACTTGCTTCGTTTCTCTGCTCGTGTGAAGTTTAACTGGTTTTAATTTGGTGTTCTTGTTGTGCTTGGAGGATTTCTTCCTAAGCCACTAACAGAATTAGGTTGCTTTGCTGAAGTAAGTTTCTATCATTTGTTATTAGGATCACAGTGGCATTAAGTAGGTTCCAGCTGAGATCAAGGCTTCATTGTGCAAGGCGCTGTTCCTAAGAGATAAGGAGGGGCAGTCTTGTGTCCGATTATCTTACCGTTGGGGGGGAAAAAAAACCCCAAGTGAAATAGAAGGGAGAGGAGGAATTATCCTCCTTTTGCAGATGGGCTGAAGTTTTCTATGAGTTGCACAGGGTGCTGAGCAACTTCACAAATCCAGAGCTAATGTCTTGCGCAAGGTCATGCAGGAAATGTGGCAGATCTGGCACCTTGGGTCAGGGTTGTAAGCGTAGGATCAGTGTGTGCCATGGTGACTGTTAGCTGAAGTGTGCTGGTTTGGTAACTGCTGCACAGGTCTGCGTTTTCTTAGGTCTCACCTACCCCAGGAGAGCTGACTGATTTAGCTATCCTGTGCTGGTTGGTGTGGTGGTTTGGAGTTGGTTCCCATGTAGATGCGCTGCTCCAGGGCAAAAGTGGGAAAACATCTCTGCTTTTTAAGCAGAATAATTGATTAAAAAAAAGTTTATGTAGTATTTCCCTATCCGTGGCCAGGCCCTTTAATGGCAGGCAAGAATGTTTGTCCTATGCAAGGAAACGTGCTTATGCAGCTGTTACCAGGAGACTGTGTAATGCTTCCAGGTTTCCACGTGTGTTGTCATTAAGGGTTAGCAGCACGGACCTACTGGCAGCTGGGAGTACAACTGCATCCCCTTTACCTACGGCAGGCTGTGCTGCACTGGGGGAATGGCCTGCTGCAAGGAGTAAAGCCTCTGCTTTTATCTTTCTCACTGAAAACACTGTCCTGTGAAGCCTAGGATAGGAAGCAACAGGACTCAGCAAATGATTTTCTGTCCCATGCAACCCATACCTTCCTCTCAGTTCCATTTAGACCTTCTCTAACCTTTGCCAACACACGTGAGAACTTCAGTTTTGCCTTCTCTGTAGGTTAATACAATCTGAAGATAAGCTCCAGTATAATGCCATGCTGACTAGGAGCATGCCTTCATTTCCTGCAGGTGTCCCATGGCTGTCTTCATTAGGAAAAGATGCATCCTGTGTCCAGACTTAAATCTACCCTTGTTCACAGTATTTCTGGGCTGCTGCACTCAATACCTGAAGGCTGTCTGGAAGACAGAAGCACACCTCTGCCCAGCAGGATTGCTTTGCATGTCCCTCATTTGCTAAACAAAACAGCCCAAAGACTGAGGATTTTCTTTCCCTGGCAATAAAGGAATGAAGGTGTGAAGAGGACTGGGGAAGTGCAGGGTTTAGGGTGGGCTCAGGGTGAGGCGAAAACAATCGACTCTTTCTTCAACCACAAAGATTAGTTGAGATTTTGCTTTTTGTTATCTGTTTCCTTGATTGACTGACCAGAATGTTTCAGATGCATGGGGAGATACTGGGAAAGGGGTTATTTTCAGAACAGTCAGAACTGGGGAGAATTTGCATTATTGGAGAACAAGGCCAGGTGTGTTTGGAGTTGGTGACACCAACTGCCTGATCCTGACAGGTGCTGAGCATCCTTGGCTGCCTGTTGTGTGAGTTCCATAGCAAGGATCAGGTTGGGTTTGAAGCATTCAAGTAGGACCAGATCTGCTTCCTTCCCCTCTCCTTCATGCCCGGGGAGGTGGTAGAGTTGTCATCCCTGGAGGTGTTCCTGACCTATGGAGATATGGCACTGAGGGGTATGGTCAGTGGGCACAGTGGGGGTGGCTTGGGGTTGGACTTGATGATCCTAGACATCTTTTCCAATGTTAGTGATACTATGATTCTATGATTTGCAGAGCTTCAAGGAGCATGGATGGAAGCCTGAGGAATGGTGCAGAGTGCAGCTGCCTGCCCCAGAGCATGGGGCTTTCCTTTCCATCTGGAAATGGGGTGCCAAACACTGAGCAGCAGGCCAAAGCAGCTCCTGCTTCATGCTCCTGGCTTGGGAGGTCTATTGCAAGCAGGCTGTGAGGTTACACTGCTGTGTTTGTCATGCTGGCTTCACTGGGGCTTTTCCTCAAGATTTTTACTAGTGTGTTCCTGATCTCTCACTGCTGGGCAGGTTGGAACTGTCACAGCATTTCTCTTTGCAAAGAACAGCGAGCAGTGAAAACCCAAGGTGGGGTCCCTCTAGCCTCTTGCTCAAAGGACACCTCTCCTGATCTGAGGGGCTGTGGAGCTCTGCCTGGTTTTCCTTTAGGCTGCTGACATCCAATCACTCCTTTAAGCATAAGGGGCCTGGGGAGGAAGGAGGCAGGTGGTGTTACCCAGTGGCCTGAGTGACAGAGGCTCTTTAGGAAGAAATATATATATTTTTAATTGCTTTAGTGCAAAACTCTGCAAGTTAATTTCTTCTCCCTTCTCAAGTCGCCTTCTGACTCTTGTTTTTCTGTCTTGCAAGCACCTTTGCCAGCTGGCCTCCTTCCACAACTTGTGTTTGTGGAGATACGTTCACAGAGCTGGTGGAAGTGGGCTAGTCTGCCCGCCCCCTCCTGCTGCAGCACAGCATGCTGCCCATGCTCACCCAGCGTTTCTTTACTGCCCTTACATCTCCTGGGGATGGGTTTGGCTCCCAACCAGCAGATGGGTAAGGCTGGCACTCCCTGCTCTGGTGTGACTGCTCCTTGGTGATGTTTAGTCTCAGGAACCAGAAGAATGGTGAAAGCATCTTTATTTCCCAAAGCTAAGGGGAAGTAAATGAAGGTTCTAGGGTGATCCTCTCATTGCTAGAAGGGAGAGAGTCCCAGCCACCCATTCAAGGCTGTGACTTTTCTGTCTCATGGAAATCAGAGACGGAGGAAATTTAATGGATATAGTTAGACCTTGCTCTGCAGGCTCAAAACTAGCTGACTGCTTTGGATTTGAGTGGTTTTGCTGGTGGTCTTGCTAGGGTGCTGATCAATGTATGCCAGCATTTCCCTCAAAAACTGAGGAGCTGCTCCTGATTCAGAAGCACCTGCTGTCCCCAGGACACAGGCTGGGTGCTGGTGTGCCTGGGTGTTTTGAGGATGGAGGGTGTTAGCTACAGAGCCGTTCAGATGCTCTTTGTATATCTCTGTTTGCAGATTTGAGGAGGACAAGGGAAATAATAAACACAGTTTGCATTTTTGGCAGCAATTTTAATGAGCTAAAATGGTTTTGCCTTATCTGAAGTTCGTGCATGTGTGTCTGGCGTCACAGATAGGACCTGGGCATTGCTTCCTCCCTTGGAGCCCTTGCCCTGACCGGGTTCTGGCATGGTAAGGTGCAGGACAGCTCAGCTTTAACAGGGGAGCAATGCTGTGATGTCACCCTCTCCTTTTTCCCCCTCTGCCCCCACTGCTGGCACCTCCAGAGCTGAGCACGAGGCTTTCTTGAGATGAATGTTTTTAACACAAAACACCCTGTGTTAGCAGTTACTGAGAGGTTTATCAGTTAAATCCCAGCAGGCCTGTACATGTTGTCACTGTCTGGTGTATTGCAATAAAAATATACACTAGAATAAGTATAAATACATATTTACAGTGTGCAAGGACAAGCCAGGAGTACAGACTCTGTTTTGAGTTTCCAGACTGCATATTAATGAGTAACAGCTTAAGCACAGCAAAGAACAGGGGCAAGTATGTTTTAAATCATAGTAGGGAGAATGGCTTTGGATTTACAGCGGTGTAACCAAGGACAGGATCAGAACTCTTCTTCTCTGGGCAATAACTGAATTTTCCACTTGGACTGCTTCTTCTTTGCCCACGGGGGCAGCCTTCCTTAATAAGCATTTGGAGTGAGATGGCTAATGCCACAGCCCTTTCTCCAAGCTGCTTCCCACAGGAGTCATCATACAATGCCACGTGTTCAGGGATGTAGTTACAGAGTGGTCTGTGCCCTGCTGCAATGCCCCACTTAACTGCGAGCACTTGTCTTTTTAATACTATAATAATACTTTGTCCTTCCTCTCAAAAACTCAAGGGACTTTACAAACCTGTGTGAGTGACTCCTCATCACCGAGAGGTGCAGAGGAATAGAAGTCAGAGCAGTGCAGTGACTTGCCAAAGGTTATGTACCGAGAACACAGCAGAGCTTAGAGGAGAGCCAGCTATTTACTTGTTCCAGTGCTTTGCTTCAACCTCTAGACCCGGGAGAAGGAGGAAATACCACTGCTATGTTTGTGTAATATTTGTGAAGTACTCATATCATGCCAGTGTATATGGGTTAGGCCACTTCCTCCTGTAAGAGTGGAAGGAAAGCATATTTCTCTGGCCCCTGACATCTATATCCATGGTCATTCCTGATGGTGCAGTGACACAGGGTTGTCCAGGACAGATTTAAGCCAACGAATCCAGTATACAGTGCAACACTGTGGAGCATCCCAGCCTGGATTCTGAGAGCAGCCAGTCTCTCTCACAGGTTACTGAGATACAAGACTCATCAACTTATGCCTAGTGCTGTGGCACGGCTTCTCCTGGAGTTCATCTGATTGTCACTAGCCCAGGGATCTTTGCTGTCGGGTGTGGATGCAGAATCCATGTAGAGACCCTTGTTATTAGTTAGGGATAGGAGCTATTTTTTTTTCCAATATTTTTTTGAAAAAAAATATTTTTCCTCCTACTCTAAGCTAAAAATAGGACACAGTTAATTTGTCACTTGATCGCAGTAAATGCTCCACTGAAAGAAAATGACTTTAGGTGTCTGTTGCTGGAATTTATGACCTGGGCAAGTCTCTGCAGAAGCCCTGTCCAGGTTAAAAACAGCTCGCTGAATGCAGTCTATTTGCATGTCCTATCCTTATCTTCCTAACCATCAAAGCAGAACATGGTTACAGCAGCAGCTTGGCACAGATTGTGGCTGCCACTAGTCCAGGTGTTCCCACCTCACTGCTGGTCAGGTCAGTCTGATGGACTGAATTCTGCACGTGGTGTAAATCCAGAGTAATTGTGACCCCGGAGGAATTCCCCTGCATTTACACTTGAGCACGTGATATCAGATCTGGCCTGATACTTGCTGTAACTAAGAAGTGAGAGCTCCCACAGGTTTCTTTGTCACGTACTGGGATGCGTAAGGCTCTGGGGTTACAAGAACACCAAAGCCAATGATGTGGCTTTGCCACTTCCCAGGAAAGTGCAGGAAGCAATGTGAGCTTAATGAAATGGGAGGCCCCATGCTGGATGGAAATTCTGGGGAGGGTCTTCTTCCATGAAACATGCACTGGCAGTGGGACCTCTAGCAGAGACCTGGAGCGATCTCTCACTTGAGACTGTGTTGTGTCTCCCGGTGCCTCCGTAGGTCCACCTTGCGTTGGAAGCCCTTGGCACAGAGCTCGCAGCTGAAGGGCTTGAAGCCGGTGTGCTTGCGGCTGTGGGTGATGAGGTTGGAGCTCTGGCTGAAGGCTTTGCCACATACCTGGCATTTGTGGGGCTTCTCTCCTGCAGGGCAAAGAAGATGGTAAGAAAGATCTCAGAAGGGAGGGGAAAAAAAAAGCCTGCCAACGTCTGCACTCCTTCAGCAGCAGAGGGGGAGAAGAACCACAGGCAGCCCTTCCCCAGCTTGGTCCCAGGGCTGGGGGTGAGCATGCTGTGAATGTCTGACTCCTCATCACACAAAGGAGGACGTACATCTCAGGGATGCTCAGACCTTTTACTGTCTTACCACACAGAAAAGAACGACTTTTCTGGTACCTCTGGACACTTAGTTCCCTGTCACAGAGAAGCTGGACTGCGTGTGTGTGTAGACATGAGGGAATCTAGTTTGTATTTGCTTCATGGGAATCTTTTGTTTCTCACCAGTGTGGATGTAAGTGTGTTTCTTCATATCTGACTTCTGGTGGAAGCGCTTGCCGCAGTATTGGCAGGGATAGGGCCGCGTGTCGGAATGGATCAGCAGATGTGTGGAGAGGGTGGAGGAACGCTTGAATGTCTTCCCACACATCTTGCACTCAAAACTTCTTTCCTGGTAGGGAAAGAAAATCATGGGGTGTCAATCAGTGGCTGCAGAACATGTGACAGCTTGATGAGTATAGTAGATATGATAAGCAAATCTCCTCAGCTCACGGGCTGGTGTGCTAATACAAGGAGGATGAAAGGAGGACTTAGGGAAATAGCTTGCATCTTGTCCTGCACCCTTTAAGAGAAGGTGAGGTACAAGAGAACCAGTAGCAACAATCCTCCCCATGTTCCCAAGGACAGTCTGAGATTGGTGAGATGAGAACTATGATCTGCAGTCTTCACCTCCTTCCTAACAAAGGTCCAAGCACCAGTGAGCTTTGGAGGGCAGTTCTCAGGAAGCATGCTACACACCTGGGAGTGAATGTTGGTGTGCTGCTCCAGGCTCACAGCGTGTCCGAAGGTTTTGCCACATACTTCACAAGCAAAGGGCCGGGTCCCACTGTGAGACCTTCGTACGTGGACCTCCAGGCCATGGGGGGTGGAGAACACCTGAAAAACAAAATGACACTGATTTTTTTCCAGGAGGCAGCTTTGTCTCCACCTCTGTTTACAGTTCCTTCTCTTTATTTCATTCTTCCCTCTCACAGGCCATGTGAACTGCACCATTCCTAGCATCTTCCAGCACCTCCTCATCCCTGGGGTTCTCAGCCACGCACCTTGTTGCACTTCACGCAGTGGTAGGTCTCCATGTCTGAGGAGTAACGCATGCTGTAATCCAGGGGGGGCTCGGCGCTTGGCAGGAGGTGGCTTCCGTACAGGCTGACTGGGTGCTCCAAGAGGGCTGACTGCATGGTGGAAGACATCTGTCTGTAGCTGTATGGCAACTGGAAAGCATCCCAAGAAAAGCCAGTTTTGTAGAAGGTGGGTGTGCTTGTTGGGCTAGTGCAGTCTTTGACTTGCAGACCTGGGATGGTCATCTCTGAGTTTGTGAAGGAGAGGGAGAAAGTGAGTGTCACACCAATGCCTGCAGCTGGACACCACTAAAAGAAAGCTCCCCTTGCCCCTAGTTGATGCCCTGCCCACGCTTAGGAGTTGTAGTGAATAACCCCCAAGTTAAGTCAAGTCCTGCTACCCATGCAAAGTTTGTATTAGGACTTTGATTTCAATCTGAGGAAATTTTAGTGGATAGGGGTTGCTAAAGGATTATTATCTTGAACAAGTATCGTGTGGACACCGATATCACACAGTTACATTAGTTGCTGAGATTTGGAGGCTTGCTCGCTGGGAATCATAGCCATATGCTTCAGGGAGATGCTGATCTAAACCAGAATCGTAAAGGGAAATACAGAAAGGTCTTAATGAGCTGTGCCTGGGACAAGTTTGACCATTGGTGTCAAAATAAGAGCTGCCATTTACTGAAAATCTGGACCAGATCACAGGGGCTCCCTAAGCCAACAAAGCCCTGACTTCTTTTGCAATTCTGGCTTTGGTTAGCAGACCTTGAGCTGAAGGTCCTGGCAGCATCCTGCTCAGGTACTGGACAGGGACACTTTCTTCCTTTGGTTGAAAAGGGTCCTTTTCTTGTTTTGGAACCACGCATTCTGGGTCCTGTTTCTTGCCATCTTCTGGTGTCTTGTCTCTGTCTCCTACAGCTGTAATCACAGTAGTGTCACAGTTAGTTTATCCTAGCCAGTAAGAGAACAGTCAGTGCACTAAGCATGTGAACTCATGCTTGGATACGTAAGTCTATGCTCAGTTCCCTGACTTGGTGCAGAGAGGTCCAATCAGCATGGCAATCATGGTCCGTCCATTGCTGGCAAAGGGAAATTCTAAGCAGAATGAGATAGCCAAGTTAGAGAGGGGCAGGATATGATATGGCACTTGATGCCCATATAGCTACAGCAAATTAACCCCAGGCAGCCACATATCTGTAAGAATAATCTCCTTATTTAAAAACATTTTCATTTATGAGGGTAGCTCACAATCACTAACTTATTAACTTCCCCACCTCTCCCATCAGAGAGTTCAGTATTGCTAACCTGACTTTATGGACAGCCAAGTAAGGAAGCGGGGGGGGGAGGTAACTGCTTGTACAGCTGTGAGGGTGGCCATAGAGCCTGGTGTCCTCCTGCCCACTCATTTCTCCGTGCCTGTCCCAGCCCTTTAAGAGACCAACCAGTGCTTGTTAGATGGAGAATTTACAGTACAAATCTAAACCAGAAGTGTAATACATCTGCCTCATTTCTGCTGCAGACAGAAGTGCGCTGCTGAAGGACAGTATCCACGTGCCATCCAAACCATCTTGTACGACAGAGAAGCGCTGCAAATGGCCAAAGGATGATGTGAGGAATTGAAATTGGAAAGTTGCCTCCATTCTTCTATCAAGCATATCATAGGGCTGGACTCTAGTTCCATAGCCAGGGCTAGAACAAAGGGTAAGTGTTGATCCTAGATTTGAATAATGAAAATTTGAATGGTGCCTGAAGGAAGGAGATAATTGTCCCGGCCCTGCTATTGCACGGATAGCTGTGGGAGAGCATGACCAGGAGCAGGGAGGGCAGCAGGCATAGGCAGAAGCAGTGTTGGTTTGTGTTAATCTAGCATACAGTAGCTGGCCTTCCCTCTGCAGTGCACAGGATTCCTTTCAGTCTGCGTTTGGATATCACTAGTATCTTCTTACTCTAGCTGTAACCTTCCTTGCAAATAAATCATCAGGAGGAGGTGGTAACACTGAGGTAGAGACAATGCGGTGAATAGAGGTGAGAATCAACAACTGGAGCAGCAACAAAGGCAGAATTCTCTGTGTAATTTCCACACAGGTAGAGTTCAAGCCACCAGAAGCCCCGTGCTTACTCAGGGCTCCCAGTGCTTGCATCTGCCCAAAGCACACCAGCACAGGGGAGTCTCACTGTGCTGGAATTATAAAAGCAGCAGCCCAACAGGAAACAAAGGGAGGATCTAAATTCATTTCCAGCATGACAGTGTGGATTTAGCCAAAAGAAAGAGGGTGCACATTGAGGGACCAGTTTGTCCTTAGACTGCCATTGCTGCATGGAAGCCCTTAGTAATTCTTTAGCTCATTCATCCGGCTCCCTTAGCTTGCTTACTCAATTATTTATTTGCGTCGGTGTATTCTTACAAGCCCAGTGGATGTATTGACTCACCAGTGAAGGCAGAGGTGACTGGATCCCAGGTGAATATAGGCAGATCATCTTCCACAAAGCGGTGCTGATGATAGGTATGAGCCTTTTTGCTCTTCACCAAAAAGGAACGTGGCATTTTCCATTCAGTGCCTGGGCAGAAGCATGGAATAACAGCGTGTAAATCCCTGCGGTCTGTGGGGTTATTCCTCCTTGCTCCCACAGCACATCAGCTCCGTATCCAGCAGAGGTGAGAATTAAAACCCTTCTGCTGGGGAGACAGATAGCCCATCTCAGAGGGCCCCCCACCCAGCTGAAGGGATGGGAGTGGTTGCTTGGGTTTAGGAGATCAATGGATCTTAACTCTGGAGAAAACACACAGCTGTGTGTAAGCTGTTACAGACCAAAAGTGTTTGTGTGGCGGGGATGCACCAGGACTCAGAATCTCCCTGACATCATTCTCTGATGTAGCTGACAAAAAGTCAAGCAGAGGCTGAGCAGAGAGAGGATGCCTTTTGGACCTGACTCAGATATCACAGGCCGTTGAAATGACGGGTTAGGAACAAACATGAAGTGCTGAAATTTAATCATACAAAATTCTCTTGCAATGCATCTGTTATCTTTGCTACCCAGAGCCCAGCCCGCCCTGTGCCCGCTCCCCACGGCCAATAACTGTTCTCATGTAGACAGTGTGACAACAGGCTCAATCCTGTGTATGGCAATATCAGCTGGTGCATTATTTGCATATGTATTTGCATATTCCCTAGTAATTGTTCAAGATAGCAGCACTAAAAGCAAATCTTGCTGTATTTCATATGGAAAGTCAGCAGAAAGCCTGGCTCTCAACCGATGGCCAAATGCATTATTTTGTTGTTTGGTTTCTTTTTCCCGGGAGCAGTTGAAGTGTAGCATGCTTACTTACTAAAAAAGAACACAGCTTGTTCCTGTTGAGTAGGAATGATGTGAAGTGTCTGCACAAGTTAGGACAGAGCAGTGTGAGCTCCTGGAAACAGCCAGGGATGGAAAAGCTCTGCTCTGGCTCCTCTTTGGTGTTCAGAAGTGTCTGTGCTTACCCCTGTATGCTAAATGTAATTACATAGCCCAGTGGTATTTCATTTAAAGATCTGAGAGACAGATTTACAACAGATTTACGATGGTGGCTTTGGCTACAGGTACACGTACAAGGGCACTCACACAGCAAAGTCTGCTGTGGACAGGTAGGTTGCAAAGCTCACTGCTGTCTGTGGGAGTCAAGTGCTCACCAGCCCCAGTGCTGTTAGAAGTCCCATTACAGCTCCAGCTGTCTTTTTAAATCTGGTCCAGGATTCCCACTTTCATCTATGACTTCAGCCATTTTTTTTCTTCTGAAATGACTCACCTGTTTTTATCTTTTTCTGAGAAATGTGCATGTGACTTGAGATGAATATGAGAAAACAAGCCAAGAGTGGATGTGTTAATTTAATTTTAGTAAGAGAACAAAATAGTACTGAGAAGGAACCATAAGTATGCACATGAGAGAAGGGATGCTGAAATACATTGCTGTATTTACATTTCTGTAACTCTCCGATGAGGTTCTTTTAAGTCTCATGAAATGTATCTGCCTGACCTGCATGCAGAAGCACTCGGCTCGGTAGCACAGAAGTATTCTGGGATGGCCATAACCGTTGCAGCAGTGTGCTCTGCCTGGCCGTGTGCCTCGCACCCTATGGAAATGCTAAGCTCAGCAGGCATGGTGGGAGGGTCTTGGTACCCTTGCTCAGCTCTGGGTGGGATATCTGTGCCTGGAGCACAACGCAGACGTGCCCCAAATTAAACTCCTGCCGCACGCCCTTTCTGCATGGGATTTCCACTCATGTCAAAGGGATTTTCCCATAGTGGGCAGGACCGTGCCATCTACAATAGAGAGCATTCAGGTGTCTAAAGCTTGCTGGTATGTGTTGCCTGCCCGAATTAACCAGTTAATTTTCCTGGGCTTCCCACACAGTGGAGGAAGAGGCAGCAGGTGAAGGGCAAGGTGAAAGTGTGTGCTCTGTGCTCCTGGAAGAGCTGCTCTCCCTGCCCGCCGGCTGGAACACCCGAAGGCATTCACAGATAAATTCGAGGACTGCAGGTGGGTGGCATAAGCAGCCTTGCTGTGTTTGACTGTAGTATCCATGCACTAAGTATGTGAAGGTATTGAATACAGCCTGTCTTTTCAGGTGGCTATTGAAAGTAGCTGCCTAATAAGAATCAACAGGATTTTTCTGGATGTGTTTGCCTCAGCATAGCTAAAAGTCAAATTTGGGCCAGTATCTTGGCTGCTGATAAGGGCCTGTACTGAGCAACACGATCTTTAATGCACTACTGAACGTTGCAAAAGGAAGTTACCTTCCCCCACCCCATTTTGCAGAGAAAACAGGAACTGGGAGCCCGAGCGTAGTTAATTAACGACTGCATTGGACTGTCTTTGTGATTCACACAACCGAGTTAGAGGAAAGCTGGAAGCACAGATTGTGAGAGGAAAAAATGCTTTCTCTCTCTGAAATTCAAGATTATCAGTAGCAAGTGATGAGCTGCTACAGACAGCTAACTGCATTTCCCAGAGAAAGCAATGCTGTGGGCAGCAGGGCCTGCTATGGTTTAAACAATCCCTGAAGCTTCCCACAGGATTTAGCTTCAACCCTTTGCTAAAAGTTAGACTTGTATTTTATGGAGTCTGTTCTTGCCAGCCGCGGTGGCAATGGTTTCTGTCCTTCCTGACAACTGCAAGGCAGAGTTCATGCCTGGGCAGGGCTGTCTTCCCAAGGCACACGCGGATGGGTTCGGTTCAGGATCCTGATTTCTTAAGGTTTCATGTTCCTCTTGAAGCCCCAGTTCACACCTCAGCGTGTGGCAGCTCGCAGTGCCCAAAACCACAGGATTGGTCCCTTTAGTACATTTTAGAAGAAATTGGTATTCTCTCTTCCCTATATGAGGTTACGGGTCTGTACTGTCAGCAGTTCCTTCAGGGATACAATTAACCCCAAATTACCATATTTTGGGAGCAGGTGTTGGCAGGATTGTGCCATCCTGAGTCAGGAACCCAACTTGCCATGTAAGTTCCATTCTGAAGCTGACTCATTTTCCTCAAATTTCCCACTTTCAAATTTACAAGGTAAACTGTAGAGATAAAACCTTTTCTCTCACGGCACTCAGAAGAAATACTTAATTTTTAACTTAAAACTGATGCGTGGCTTTATGTAAATTGATGAGTACACAAAGTTTTAGGTCGAAAGAGGCTTATTTCCTTCCTACTGCTTAATTTATTTTAAACCTTAACATTGCTTTCTTCTTCTGGCAAAAGTTTAGCTACAAAGAGTAGTTTATCTATTGGAAGACGGTATCTTTGAAGAAAAAAGCAGAAAACAAAACACAACCCGTGCATGACATTTTTAAGAACCCAAGTGAAATAAGAGGCTTTGTGGACTCTTGCCTCTTTACATGTAAAATATTTCAGAATTTCAGTTCTTTACTCTGAGTTTAGGGCAGGCTGGTAAAATTCAGTGTACTTGGGGCAAATAATTTGAATGTGGCTTTTTTTGAATGGGGAAAAATGCACAGAACACTTTCCATTCCTGCGGTAAGATTGGGCAAATGGGCATTATGCCAGAGCCTGAAAACGACGGTGAAAATTTTGTCAAAGAAGTAGATGGGAAATCCGTGGACATCTTTATTATCTAGACAAAATGCTTATAGTATAATTGCAGCATTTGTCTTCCAGAAAGCTCCTTTGCTCCTAGTGATGTTGGGAATGCCACTGCCTTAAGCTTCCATTTATAGACTTATACCACACAGTCTAACAAATCCTGTATCCCTCTGTAGATGCACTTACTTTGTGGACTTGTAAATAATTTGTTTTCCTGCTTAATGCATTGAATCAGCCAGGTTGTATATGAGGCGTCTATAAATATCTAACTCCACATGCTAAAAATTGTTACACTAATTAGCATATACATAGAAAGGATGGAGAGGTGATATACATGATAGGTTTGAAAGAAAAATCCTCAACAGTAGAGGCTGAGTTCTCGTATAGCAAAATTGGCATTAAAAACTGAAGTCAGCAGAGATGTACTTTCATCTGAATGTAAAGGTCTGTACAAGAGCAATAAAAAGGAAAAATACAGTATATCCTCATTGCTTAAGTACAAAAGTCTACATCTGGAAACTGTTCCTGCTGCACAGGACTTGCTGGGATGCAGGTATCTGAGACCACTGACACATCTCCTGTATTTTATTCTGCTATTATCATTTTCATAAGTGCATGTGAGAGTGCAAAGTAAGCATACGGTATATCATTTTTAAAAGTTTGACCTGTTTGATATAAATAAGCCATTATCACAGAGGAATGCCCAATACAACTGACATGGTGAGGAACTACATTACACATTTGCAAACAAAGAATAAGTCAAAGGGTGTGAGACGTATCAGAGAAACAAGCTAGACACTGAAATTCAAAGTGTTTAAAAGAATAAATAAATCACCTGTTTAGGGGACTCTGCTTTGCTGGATTCGCCTTGAGATCTCCCCAGACAAGCCCCCAGCGAGACGTCGTCTTCTCTCTGGACTCCTTCTTCCACTTTTTCACTTAGTTGCAGCCTGCTGAAATAGATACTTCTCCTTTTTTTTCTCTCTGTTTTTTGCCCCCGTTCCCCTCCCTGATTTTTCAATCAGATTATTTGTGTCAAAATCTGGCGGTGAAGAAGCAGCCAATAGAGAAGCAGAGCCCAGAAAGTATTTGCTTATCAAAACTTCCCAGGACTTTGAAAACTTGAAGAGAATTCACAATGCCCAGCTGTAAACCCTAGAGGCAGCACCCTTAAATTTCACTTTCTGCAGGAATACTCTTCTGTCCTATTGACAAAGAGCATGACACGGGGAAATAACGTCTAAAGCAGGCATTTGTTATTTGCTTTTTCTTTTTTTTAAAAAAAAGCTCTTAAGAAACCTGTATTTTTACACACATTCATCCACGCATCGTATCTTTCCCAAACAGACACACCATCTGTCTCACATACACTCACATACTTCGGTCTCATAAACAAAACCGTATAGCACATGTGTACAAAATTATTTTATTCCAGAATGGGTCTTTTATCTCTCCCACTTTCCAAGAAAAAAATGAACATATAATTTCACAGTCATAACTGAAAAAGAAGTTTGTTAATCAGCCTTTGTTTTCCTAGGTGTGTGTGTGCAATCCATACACATTTTAGGCATTCTCTATCTGTATATGGCTGTGTATAAGATACAGACTTAAGACAGCTCATTAACAAGCATCTTTGCAAAAAGGTCTTCAACTCAGGAGCAATAATAAGAATTTGTACTTCTATCACTTGCTTTCAAAAACGGTTTGAAAATGGGTTTACAAGTGTGAAATAACTGACTGCCTGTAAGGGTGGGGTGAGAGAAGGGCAAGCACAGCGGGGCAGAGTGCCTCTCCTCATCACCTGGTGGTTCTCCAGCACAGGTGAGATGGGAGCTGAAGAGCAGTGATTTTCTTTGGAGAAATCTCAGACACAACTCTTGTTTGGGGGAAAACAAGGAGAGCTGATCTTCCCAGAGGCTTGGTGGGGAAAGAAGTGATTCTTCTGTTTCACTTGTCTGATTTTCACCATTTTCCTGACTGTGAGGTGTACAGTGCCGTGCTATCTGTGCCATTAGTTAACCCCTCCTGCACTAAAATTGAGCACAGCTGGAACAGCAAAGATGCCTTCTAATTTGTAATTCAAGAGGTATAGAAGCACACAGCCAGCTGCCAAGCATTCAGACTTAGCTGTCAGAGGACTGCCTGTATGTCATGGACTTTTCCTGTTCATTGAGAGCTTTCAAACACATTTCCCTGTTTCCTACAGTCGGTTGCACTATGCTAGGATTCAGCGCGGTCCATTTTCCTGCTGTAATACGGAGCAGTGACAGCACGAGGAATAAGTCACTTCTTTTCTGCCATGCAAGAGGGTCGGCTGCAGGGTGGTGCAGGAGGAGCAGATGCGGTGCACAGGCACCTCAGATTCATCGTGGAGTTATTCTGTGTCTCACTGGTGGCCCTAGCGCTCTCTGCTGGGACAGCCACAAGTCACAGCTCGTGTCACCGCGTCCTGCTCGCGTCCCCATGGCACCGGACAGACTGTGCAATAGGTTTTGTTGCAACTGGGAGATAGGAGCGTAGATTTCACCCACATTGAGAAAGAATCAGATTTTAATCTTTGCCCATCTTCACCCATTTACTGAACGCAATTAATTCTTGCTGTTTTTAGAAGCGAACAATCCCTTTTCCCTCTCCCTCTTTCCCCCCCCCTCCCATTTATTTAGCTGTATTTTGCATGAAAGAAACGTTCCCAAAGCACTGTGCTAGCAAGCTGATTTGCATCCTCTTAAACACAGGCATTTGAAGGATTACGTTTCCCGCTACAAAAAACAAGCACTGTAACAGAAAACCAAGATGTACATTGCAGCTTCAGGGTTTCATGTGAAGACAGTTACAGGAATTAAAACAGGAAAAAAAGACAAGCTGCTGAAAGGACTGAGATGTTATTTTATGAAACATTGGAGCTGGCTTCTGCCAGCACCTTGAGTACAGTCTTCCCGTTGACATGAAGTGCAATTGGCTGCTCTTAAACTAGAGATAATAAAACCAAGTCAGCCACAGAAACAAAATCCTAGAAAAGACTAGTTACACAACAAAATCTAACAGCATGTTCAGTCAAACTTCACCAGCTAGCTGGTTTCAGAGGCACCCCAAACAGCACTGGGCACAGTCCTTTGCAGAAGGAGGACGGCTACATCTCATTTCAGCAGGCTGTGCGTAAAACAGCTGCGAAAAAACCCATGTGCATTAGCTCATCTCGTTCACCAAGTAGCTATCATCTCACAAAGCATGTATATCATTGAATACAAACTGATTCCTGAGATACTCTGTGAGTATTACTATTATTACTAGGCCAGAATGCTTGAAGAGAGTTGGGAGACAGTGCTGTATCTAATTCAGCTCTCATTCACCCCTTCTTTATTTTATGTCAGGAGTTCCTACGGAGCAGATAGCTGCAGGACTGGAGCGTGGTGAGGAAAGCTGTCACTGTGGCTTCTTGTGATCTTCCTCTTCCGTAAATTTCTGTCTGTGGCTCCTGTTAAACTTATCACCTCTCCTCTCCAATAAAATCATTTGCAAAAGGTGATTTATACAAGCTGAAGGAAAAATGAAAGAATGTCAGAGATGCATTTTAGCCTAGAAGGAACTTTCAGGTGACCCCTTGTGTTCAGTCATATTTTATGTTCTTATCGATCAGTTTTCCCTATTCTTTCTTCACATTTCAGGGTCAGCAGACAAAGAGGAGAACCACAGAGGGCCTGGATTCAGAAGCTTGTGCTGGCCATGACCCACATGGGGGATGTACAACGAGTTCACCTTGCAACTGAAGGCAATTTAATTTTGTGTATTGCTGTGAGTTCTTATTACATGTCATATGCTCTAGTGCATCCTAAGTGAACAGATGATTACATGCATAACTCAGTAAGAACAAGAAGGTTAATTATAATGCATCACGCCTGTTCTAGTGGTGTTGTCTTCCCTTTCAAATCTAGCAGCAAACCTCTCCTGTAGCATCCATGTTCCTATGACAGAAAGAACGGTACAGTACAATTTTAACGGTACAGTAATTAAGTCACAGTAAAATAACACAACTAATTGTTCTCAGTTCTTTTCTGAAGCTCATCCTAATTTCAGCTCTCCTCTGTGGCAGATGAAATAAACACCTCATCTGCACAGCGGGAAAAAACACCATCATTCAGCCCAGGCTGCAGCAAATATTAACTGCAGTGGACACAGCAGAAGCAGATTAAAAGCACGCTCACACCAAGCAGCTCCATCTCATCCAGAAGCAGAATGACCCATTGCAGGAGCAGCACAAAGGAACTACTGCCTGTCTGCAGGGCCCAAGTGATGCTGCAGCTGTAATTTGTTGGACAGGGCTCTAATCTGTGTTTTCTTACACCTAGCTTCTACTCCAACACCTGTAATTCCCACTGGAAGACAGTTCATGCAGGTTGAAGAATTGGTTCGAACATTTGCAAGGGTTTGTTAGCGCATCCCTGCTGAGCTCATCCTGTGGGGAATGCTGAGACCCCGCTGGGCTGAGGGTTAAACACGGGCCTGAAGAACTTGTGTGGAGTATGAACATGAAGGGTGGAGAACCTTCCCTGAGATAACATTCCCGTCTTCTTCCCTAAACCCTGTTATTTCCACCGGGATAAACAAACAAACACCTAAAGGAGAAGGAAGGATGAAACATTGTGTGTCGTGGAGTCACTGCATTACAACAAAAAAAAAAAAAAAAAAAAAAAATCCTTCTCTGTGGTTTGCACAAGAACTGAAGTGCTTGGGGCCCAAACAGAAAGGAGCTTTGCAGATTCACGGAGCAGCAGGCAGGTGCTGGGTGCCCACCTCGGCTGTTTCGTGCCGTGACTTCGTGAAGGCCCACGCACGTTACTGCACGCACACAGAGCTGCGGTGCAGCTGCACCTTTGTGCCCTTCGGCCGCTGGTTAGCAGCAGCAGCGCGGGGCCTGGGCCGGCAGCACGCTGCCCACAGCCACAGCTCTACCACGGTCCCTGACACAAAGGGCCAAAACGGGCGAGCTCCAGCGCAATACCGTTCCCGGGAATCGACTGTATGCGCTGCCCGAGCCACGGGGCACAACAGGATCGGGCCGGGCCCGCCGGGCCTTGTTTACCGGCCGCGCCCCGCCCCGCCCCCTCACGTGACCACCGCCCGCGGCTCCGCCCCCAGAATCACGCGACCTTTCGGCGGTCGCAGCGCTCCCTCGTCCGGATCCTTCCGCCGTGAGCGGCCGGGTGGGTGCGGCTATCTGTCCGGCCCCTCTAGCTCTCTTAGAGGGAGAAAGGCCCTTGAGGGGGAACAGCCGGAGCGGAACGACGTAGGACGGGCGCGGCGTCGAGGGAGGGGCTGTAGGAACGCGGCGCGGGACTACTTTCTGTGGCGGATGGATTCCAGGGGAGAGGCCGTCCGTGAATGGGAGGGGAAGGGGGAGGCCGGGCCAAGATGGCGGCGCCCTATGGGCCAGGGGAGCCCTAAGTGGTAAACAGCTGAGGGGAGGAGAGGGTGAGGTGAGTGCCGGGCCTGCTGCCGCCCCGCTGGGGGAGAAAGGAGCGGCGGAGGCCGAGGGGTAGCGCGGAGTGAGAGCAGGGCCCGCGGGGGGAGCGCTGAGGAGGAGGCAGTGGGAGAAAGGGACGGGGCTGGGAGGCGGTGGTGAGGGGAGCGGGGCTGGGGGGGCGGGGTGCGCCTTCCTTCGCCTCTTTCCTGGGCCCCGGAGCCGCTCGCTGAGAGCTGCGGTGGTCCCGCTCCCAGCGCCGGGCGGCGGTGTGCGGCTGCCCCCGCCCCTGGGCTCGCTGAGGGGCTGCCTCGGCGCGGGGCGGCTCCGCGGGTCTCCTCGCCCGGGGGCGGAGAGCGGGCGCTCGGGGTGTTTGCTGAGCCACGGAAACGTCCGGCTTCCCATTGGCACGGAGAACTTGGGAGGCTGCAGCTCCAAAGTTCTCACTTTGTGAAGGCGCTCTGTCACTGCCTTATCTGTTCAGTCAGTGCTTCTCTGACTTTTTTGTTTTTTTTTCCTTCTAATGAGCCTTTTACAAGGCGGTGAGTGAGGGAAAGACGTGCCTCAGAGCAGTGTGTGATTCAAACCCCGCAGAAATGACCCAGGATGGGGATCGGGCCGTGTCTGCAGAGCTGTTTCCAGAAGTGCAGGAGTTTTTCCTTCTTTGGTTCAATCCTGTCCTTTCCTTTGTGGCGAGTTGTTAGAAACCATGGCTTGGAGCAGTGCTGAAGTGATGCCATCAGGTGGGGGACGGCCTGCCTCACTGCCTCAGTGCTGCCTGAGAGCCACAGGGAACTGGTGACTGAGTGACTGGAACTCCCTGAGTTTTCAGCAGTTAGTGTGAGCGCTGGGAATACGGCTGTCTGAAGCTGATTTTAGTTTGCTAAGCAGCAGCTAGGTGCCAGATCTGCTTGTGAGAATGAGCTACGTTTAAGCTTGAAGTCAAGGATTTCAAATCCTTTACCCCAACAGCAACAACAAAAAAATTTCTTTGTTGCGTTTTTAGTTAACAGCCTCATCAGCCTTTGACTAAGTTATTTTTATACGGAAGGACATGGGCTTACTCAGATGAAAATGGAGTCAGAGCATCGAATGTGTCATGAGATAAGCTTTAATTAAATGACTTTATCTTTGTTTTTCAATCTCAGCTACCTGACTCTGTTACTTGAGAGGTTACTTTACAGCAACTAACAGAAAACAGCGCGACTGAAGGGTTCTCACATGAGATGTACTGTCCCGTTGCAGACGTTCTGAACAAACCAGTAAATGTTGTGTTGGCCTCATCTAGAGCTGAGCTGCTGAGATGTTTGACCTGTAGCGATCCCTGCTACTCTGTCAGCTGTCAGACACCTTCTCATTGGATCTGAAACGACAAGCAAGTCAAATAAATAGTCAGTGCGCTTCTTAATGGCAGAAGCAAGGGAGAGGTACCAGATTTTGTGGCATATTGTAGCCAGATGGGTGTTTTTTGGAAACACTTCTACAACTTGGTCTGGTGTGTAGCTGCAGTGTTTCCACGTAGTTTAAAAAATGTGATGAAGACAAGTAATAATACTTGCTTCGTTATCATAAGCTCCTCTTTAGGCATCGCACTAAGACACAGAGCAGAATTTTGGAATCAGTGTATCCCCAAATCACTTTCCTGGATATCATTCAATTTTTGTTTTTAACCGAGGGCTTTAACATCATTTGGTAATGGCTCTGTGTAACGCCTGCTTTAATTTTGGGGTGGTTGAAATGACAGTGCAGTAGTTAGTTTGCAGTGGTTTCAGGGTTTATTGCATTGCAGTGTAACTCCTGGGGTATGCTTAAGGCCAAAGAAACCTGCAGCAGTTGTTCAGGAGCCTCACTCACGATGCTGTGAGAACTGGAGCTCTCTGCGCATCATTTTAAAAAGATTCTGTATATGAACTTATTTTCCTCAGGTACAGTTGATTAAATTGGCATAGAAAAGCAGTGCTTTGTATTAATGTATCTGTTATTAATATATATGGTTACATATAAGGAACTGAAATAACTCCCTTTCGGGTTAGTAACCGGCTTGTTAGCATGGCTGCTGCCAAAGGGTTACATGTCATCTCTGCTGTGTTTGGGCTTTTTTTTTCCAGCATGAATTGATTTTAAACAATTTTCCCTCTGTCAGTAGTTTGATGGGTAGCAATTAGTGTAATATATTGGCGCAGCACAGTTTCAAAAGAATCTTTAAAAATGCTGAACGTGATTCTCTCTTTATTTGGAGGTGCCGGTTTTCTTGTGATCTCCCTGCTTCGTTTAAGCACCTGTAACGAAGTACATGAATGTGAATGTAATATTGAATTACACCTTATAAAATAATTACTGAGTTTAGGAGTGGGATCTTGTATCAGATCTTAAAATAACCAGAAAAATGCAGGCTATTAGGAGAAGCCAGACACCTGCATTCTTATAAATGAATAATATTTACCGTAGTGCCTGTTGTATGATCAGTTCAAACTGAGTTTTTAAGTGTTCAGGGTTAGTGTTTTCAGGGGGCAAAAAAGGGCACGCTGAGCTGCTTACTGCCCCATTGCCACCGCTGCTTTTTATTCCTCCTCTCAGTTTTCATTCCCTTCTATTTTTTTTGCAGGCTTTGTCACTTCTGTAGAGTAGCGCTTAGTTTGATTGTAAAGAAATCATAAAATCAGATACTTCTAGGAAACCGGAGCCAGGCCTGGATTGTGGTGCCTGACATTGGAGGGAGTGAGGTGTATCCTGTCATGAGCATCGACCATCTGAAAGTTTGGAACCTAAGGGGCTGCTTTCTTATCAGTCTGAGTTTTTCTTCAGGAATAATGATCTCTGTGCAATACTTCTGTCCTTGTTCGTGGCCTGCTTTGCCTGCAGTGAGAATCAGACAGGAGAATGTAAGTCTTGAGTTTCACTTCGTTGCTGTCAGCAGTGCACTTACATTGTTAGCATCTCCCTACTTGCTTTTGGATGAAATAACCATTTCTTTATATGTCCCAAACCGTATTGAATGAAAAGGGGTGGAATGCTGACATGACCCCAGCACTGCTAAGTGCTTCTGAATTCCTGCTTTACTGTGGCAAACGCTAAGGACATTAGAGGAGGAGGAGGAGGAGGTGTGTATGTCGAGTGTGTCCCCCTCCTCCCCACCCCTCACAGAGGCATAACTGGCACTACCAGCTGCCTTTTCCCTTGGCTGGAGATAAAAATACACCGAACCAAAGAACATCTCTTGACAGAAATACTTACGGAAGTCGTAATCTTTTGAAATACTTTATCTCCTTTTCTCTGCAGCCTTTTCCAGTGAATATTTATACAGTCTTTCCCTTTGTCACGAGCCTGTAGCTTAACTGTGTTGTGTTGTGGTGATATTAGCCACTGAAAACTTTCTTTAAAGCAAATTGGTTCTTTGCTTCTTGGCTTCTCCTTTTTTTCCCTCTGTAAACTGGCTCTGAAGTCGTGCTGGTACTTAAAGTTCACACTTCAGTTAAATTTCTCCTTAGGCAAGGTCTTCAGTATAAGAATAAGAATCTTGCTCTTGGTGTTCGTATCTTCCAGTGAGAAGAGATGTTGCATGTTAAAAGGTAACGAAGCAGAATTTTTCAATCTTATTAAATATCCAACACGCTAGGTAATTATAAAACTAATAAAATGTCAGTGAAGAGCCAGTGCCTCAAACTGCATGGAGAAGTTGCTTTGTTTTGATCCTGTCAGTTCTGAGGATTGCTGCGTGGATGTGGAAATCTTTCTAATAGGGGAAAGATCACAGTAGCTAGCGATGGAAGAAGTAGAGAGTCATCTTTATACCGTGTATCTGAGAAGCAAGACACAACCATGGTATGATACTGCAGTGATCTAAGAGAGATCTGGGCACCACAGATGCCATACCAATCCCAGATGCAAAATACCATGGCTTGCAGTGGATGATCTTGTTTTGTTACAAGGTGCTGGATGTTCCCCAGCCTGGCCTGTCTCGAGATCCTCATCTACAAGATTTGAAAATCACATCCCAGATTACTGATGGGATTAGTCAGAAATCACACAGATCCCGTGGTGCCTGGGAGCTGCACTTGTTTTCCTTTTTTGTTCGTGGTGTGCATTGTGCACTCTTAGGATTTCAAATCTCTTCCTCACAAAGGTCTTCAAAGGAGATCTTGCATCCAACGAATACATTATTATTATTATTATTTTTAAGTGTGACTAGCTGTGTGTAGTGAGGTGACCACTTTGTACTGGTTTTTACAACTGATGGACTTTCCTCTCCAATACCATCCCATTGTTAAACCTGGGTTGGGGCTCTTTTACTATTTTGAATGCTGGCTTCTGGAGCTCCACTTCACAGGGAGTGCTTTCAGTGCACAACTGACTGAAAGGCAAATTGAATTCAACTGTGCTGGATTTATTGGCACGAGGTCTCTCGAGCCATCTGTTTTAATTAGTTTAGGGGGCTTGGGAAGTTATTAGTTACCTCCATGTGTAGTTATCACGAATTAAGCTTTCATTGTCCGCCTTGCTTTGGTCTGACTGTAGCGTTTGTATGTGCCAACAGCATGAAGTTTGAAATCCTCTTACCTACTGAACACTTCCACCAGAGCTTTTCCCATCTGACTGCAAGGGTAGCACTGAACCTGGCTACCAAAACCCAGCAACTCTTGTCTGCTTAGGTGTTTCTTGATTCTGCCATGCTGTAGCTCTCCTCTGGCAGAACCAGAGTTAGGAAAACCTGCTGTTGAGGTTTTTACTGGTGTCATGAGAATCTGGTCCGGCACGATGGTATTTCTAGAGGAAAATCAGAAATAAGAGCATTTGGGGCAGTGAGTTCTTTTCAGTTCTGTACGTAGAAGGTGCTTTGGCAATGGTGGGTGTGGGGAGCAAAGAAAATACCATTGACAAGGTCTTGATGGGGTAAAAAAAAAAAAGAAAAAAAGCAGAGACTGGTATTTATGCCACTTGAACTCTCAAAACAGGTTTTGCTTGCAGCTAGGTTGGGGGTGTGGTCATGCATCTCTTTTGTTAACAAGGCTTTAAACAATTAATTCGTTCTACTTAGGAAGCCCATGAAGCTCTTGCTTAACCATAGCTGAGGCTGAATCCCGATGGGGACTGGGGGATGTATGTTAGCAGGCCCTTGGTGATCTCAGAGATAGTGTTCCCAGACATAATGGAATAGGTGACTTGTAGCAAACTATTTCTGGGACTGTGTGAGTTCCAGGTATCTCTAACTGTAATTTAGTAAATTAAATATTTCAGTGATTAGAAACTAACAAAGCAATTGGCTCCTGAAAATGAGTAATGAAGTAGAAGATTGACTACTTAGGTTGTGTAGAGGAGTGACCTTAAACCTTTTCAGTGGACGATTTCCCTCTTTGGACATCGCTTCTCCCTAACCGCGCAAGTTCCTTGAGGAAGAAGTTGAAGCTTGGAAGTCTGCACAATGTAAAGTCAAAACAAACAAACCCAACACAAAAACAAGTTCCACCCCTCATCTTTTTGGAAAGCAGGCTGAGCTCTATTATATATAAGAGTAAAAAGTGGCACGTTCCCCTCCACCCCCAGGTTTCTCTTCTGTTATCTTTAGTTGCGATTCTTGCTTACAGTACCAGCTAGTTCTTAAGTCCATGGGTTTTAAGGCCATGCCAACGTGGGAAATGAAAAGAAATGGCATGGGAATTGTCAGGTAGCAGACTGCTAGCTGCTGGGAGAGGAGCAGAAATGATCTGTCAATGATCATTGAAAATCGAGGGTGATTTTGTGTTCTGGAACCGCGATCACTGAAGCATTTTAAGAAAGTTTGTTGCTATAGAAATGCCTGTTGTGAGTGTGGTGCAGTATTATCACCTTTGAAATTGCAATCAGTGCCAAATTGAGTATGCTGATGGCTTGTGGCCCCAATAAAAGTGACCTTGGGCAGCTCTGCAAATAGGAAGTGATACGTTGCAAATGACGAAGATTGCTAGTGAACAGGTTAACTCCTGCAATCCACTAACTGTCAAACCAAAGTTCTGAGAAAGTAATACATACAGAAGTAATGATAACGTTATTTCCCAAAATAGAGCACAGATACATAGTCCTTGGCTAATGTGTAACAGTGTTTTAACTAGAGACTGAAGACTTAGATAATTATAGAAATTTTGCTAGGTTCAGAGTTTGCTTGGTAAGAGAAGGCCTTTTTTTTTTTTTGGTGAGTTTTTACCTACAATATGAAACTTTCTGCAGCAGCTTAAGGCTCACAGTAGAAAGCTATGACCTTGTGAAAGCCATCTGGTTTGAGGGCATTGTGCAGCCTAACCTATGGACAATTCCAGAAAAGGCAGCAGTGCAATACTTCTTGGTGTTTTCCAAAACTAAGGGCTGGCTCCTTACAGGTGCAGGTACTCCTTACTCCGGTATGGGACATACTGAGCTCTGTTGTTTTAAGTAAAGAACTTGTAATGCTGTTCTGAATATGCAAGGTTTGATAAGGAAGAGATCAGTTTTAACTCTTGTTAACTTTGTCATGCTTTTTTCCTTTATTTAGTGATCATGAAAGGTGTGTGGTTGACAGCATTGCAGACAGAAGCTCAAGGCATCCACAGAACAGGTACAGCATACACAATTCTAGTAAAATATATATATATATTGTGTGTAAGCTTGGTACATGTCAGTCCTACCTTCCATAGAGGAAATGAAAAATGTGTGCCAGCTGGAAGAGAAAGAAGAAAACCTTACCAACAAAACTCAATTTGAAGCCACTTGGAAAGGTTCAGCATAGGAATCTTCTGGGTGGAGGAAAACTTGATGCATTTTGTAGTAGGTAGATGTGATAACTACACCTACACCTACAGAGGAAGCCACCTAAAAAGGCTGAAATGGTTTAGATTTACTCTTGCTTGGTACTGCGAAGGTGATGGGAGTCATTTAATCTACGCAGTGTTGCTTGTAGTAATCTATACAGCTTTTGTGCTGTGGAGTTTTTGATATAGAATGCACGAATTGTACATGTGAAATTGAGGTATGTTGTACTGCAAAGCTTGTAATTTGGCATGCATGGATGGCCAAGCAACAGCAGCTGTAGTAACCCTAACTGAGTTTGTGAACAGCTGCAACTTGGCCACATTGCAGATATTAAAGCACAGATCTGCTAGCATGCAATAATGGAAGGCTGAGGGCAGAGAATTTCTCATCTAGCCACAGGAGCGGTGAAGGATCTTGAGCTGAGTATTTCTTCCAGAATGCGGACCACTGTGCAAAGTGCTTAAAGGGTTGGTTGAGGAGGATCTGCTGTAAGAAAATGAGAATTGAGTGGTTTCAGAGAGTAAATATTTTTTTTATTAACAGTATACTCTGACGGTCACAGTCAGTGTACACTAGCCAAAGTCTTCTATAGAAGACATCAATGTCTTAAAAACAAACAAACATTTTAAAAGCCCCAAACTGCTCTCAGAGCTTTTATTGCAGGTGTGTGAACTCCAGAAATCCTTTCAATGTGAAACTGTTAAATGGGCAATACTGCAGAAAATTAAAAAGGAAGTGGTGAGAGATCTAAGACGGAAAGGGAAAAAGGAAAGCTCATTCATCTCTTCTCTCCTAGTCTGGTAGAGGCACCAATGAGGAACTTCCTGAAATTTTAACCTTCACATTCATGTTAGTACTTGCATCATGGCACAGCAAGGAAATGTTGGCGAGCTCCTCTCGATGCTGGATTCTCCAATTCTGGGTGTCCTGGAAGACATAACAGCTGCGTTCAAAGATAATCTCATTTGTGGTATGTATCCTTATAAGTAATTGGAGGTAGAATTCCACTTAGACACCAATAAAAGTAGAATAATGTTTTTTTTCTTCTGTCAAATACACTGTTTTGTGAATGTGATGTGAAAGAAACCCTTAGTATTTGAGATTTAAATGGCTTTAAGGATCGAGACTCCTCTCTGGTCTCTTTTGCTTGATGGCATGCCTCTCTGAAGGTTTGTTACAGAATTGTTAAAATGCTGTTATGAAATGAGTAGAGTTTCCTGGGGGCATAGCCTCAAGTTGTGAACTGATGAAACTTTCTTTGCGGAGTGTATCTAAAAAGGATTAGGTGCTGTGTACGTTATGGGAACTGGTGGAATTTTGCTCATTGAAAACAAAAAGAAACCCAACCCTGAACAAAATTACAGGCACAGACTTTCTTGAAGAGAATGCTTCTTAGAATGTTACTAAGACATCCCTTATGTTGATGGAGCCTTTCAGAGAGTGAGTGCTGTTAATGTCCTTCTGCTGAAGGCAATGAATGTATAATTGCTCCTGAACTCTTTACCTCTACTGAGTAGAATACTCTTGCAGTTCAGCTGCCTGTAGGTTTTTAAGGTTGGACAGAGCCACAGTCATTGCTATTAAAACAAACGAAGAAGCTTGTTAGTTCCTTTCCTACTGAACTAAATGCAATTGCTCCAATGGTCAGAAACTAGAGATTGTAACAGAGAGGTCTCCTTTTCTTAAAGGTCTGGTAACAGTTAAGTACTAGCTTGTGTTATAAATTGTGCAATAGTTGTTACAAGGTTGAGCAACATTCCTGTAACAAATGCTTCATTTCTAGTGTATTGAGAATGTATATTTTCTTTTTCTTGTTAAGACCGTGGACCTATGCTTGTGAACAGCCTGGTAGACTATTACTTGGAAACCAATTCTCAGCAGGCACTGCATATACTGTCCACATTGCAGGAGCCTCATGACAAGGTAAAAAAATAAAAATGAAAATATTGCTGTTACGACAAATGTTAGCCTCGTAATGAAAGAAACCTTGAGATAGGATCTGTTAGAATTCAGCTTTTACATTGTGATTATGTAATTACCTCGTTGTAGAGATGTAGTATGTCAGTAGTAAGAGTGCTGTAGTGTTTTTCTGTGGCTTTTCTTTTTTAAGTTTTCAAAAGACTCCATTTTAAGGGTGGTTTAAACTGGCCAGGTTACTCTGGAATTTAAAACCTTGAGGTGTAATGTTGTCTCTTTGAAGTGCTACTGCTGCTTGTTCAATGCTGGATTCCTTAGCCTGAAAAAAAAAAAAATGGGTGTTTGGAGAGCTAGTAAACATTCTTAAATAGACTGGGAGGAGGGCACTAGAAATGTTTATTTTGTCTGACCAAATTATATCATATCATTATTTATATATATGTCGTTATGTCATTTTAATATTTGGGTCTGTTGTTAGATCCTGTGTATGTGTAAAGTGGCCTTAGTTTCCGTAATTGACAATAGCAAACTGCTGAATATAGATTGGTGGAAAAGAACATACATCAGTTAAGCATTTAAAAAAAAAAAACAAACCCCAAACTTCCCTTTTTCTGCCACTCTGCAAATCCTCCATCAGCACCTTCTGGACAAAATTAATGAATATATGGGCAAAGCTGCTACTCGTTTACCCACTCTCTCGCTGCTGGGACATGTGATAAGGCGACAACCATCTTGGAAACATAAGCTTTCTCAAGCACCTCTCCTACTTTCATTACTTAAATGTCTCAAGGTAAGAGCTGTCACTCTTGTCCATTAAAACACTTGTACGCCTCAGGTGAACATGCATGCTTCCAGTGCAAGGTATTTTTCTGTTTTGATGTCATTTAGTCAAGCGGTGAGAAGAGATGTTGATTGAAATACAGAGCTGAAAAATTTCAACTGAATGCTCTCTGTGCTGAGCGTGTTGTTAGTGACAGTCTGCTCTTCAAAGAAGGCACTGCAGAACTTTGTGTTAGAGAATCTCACCAAAACTCTTCTTTTGGTGGTGGTGTGTTTTCTTTTTAACTATGTCAAAGATTGAGAGCTATTGGCAAAGCTGCTGGATACCTTGAATGTGAACTTAATAAGAAGTAAAATAACTTTTCACCAGGGCATTCTGAAATGCATTCCTGTAAGGCAATGTATTCCACTCTGCACAGCATAGATGAGCCAAACAATAGCAGAGCAGCTAAGGAAAACATGCATTCAACTGGGGGAGCAAGCAGGGACTGCACAGGGAAAGAGTTTGAATGTGTCCTGAGTCGTGCCCTAAAATTTGGCTCTTTATTGTATCTAGCTAAAGATTTGGACTCCCACAGCCCTTTTTCTCAGTATAAGCCATAGAGTTCTGATTATTGTTTGAGTGACTGCTTTTTGAAATATTTAGCAACTGGAGTCATCAACCAGGCATTGTTTATGCTTGCGTGCCATACAGCAATGCCACCCTCAAGTCTCAGTGTTCCAACAGTACTGTTCTTTTGTTGAACATTTGAAAATGTTCAACATTCTGAAACTGTGAGACGCTAGCTTTTGATTTAGTGAAGATTTAAGACACAATAATTTATCTAATAATTTATCACATTCATCATTTATCCTGGAAACTTACTGTGGCACTGTCACAGGTAACTTGTTTGCAAGAATTCAGATTGAGTAGAAAATCTTCTGAGCTTTGTGTTGGTAATTGGCCAACATCCTTGAATACTCTGGTCAGGTTTGCCATTTCTTAGATGCTGAGTGCAGTGTGCTTGGCTCTGGGGAAAAAAGGCAGGCAATACAAAAGAGGCTTCACTAGTATAGTGATTCTTATTTATTTTTTCCTATCCAACTGATGGAATTGTGGTGATGCTTCCTTCTTAAGTGAAGGTGTTTTCAACAGAAAAGCAGCAAGCAACTGACAGGTTAGGAACAAGAATTTAAAATATTTCTTAAATTTATTCTGGATGAGAGAGACAATAACCTTGGTCCATGAAGTTATCGTATGTTTTGGAGAGATTGTTTCAATCTAGAGAACTTTTTTCATGATGGTGATTCCAGTATTCACTTCATCCCTTGGAAAAAACAACATCTAGTCAACTAATGCAAGTTTTTTCCCTTCTTGCAGACTGACACAGATGTAGTAGTACTCACCACAGGTGTCCTAGTGCTAATAACCATGTTGCCAATGATTCCTCAGTCTGGCAAACAGTACCTCCATGATTTCTTTGGTATCTTTGGGCGTCTCTCAGCCTGGTGCTTGCAGAATCCAGGTGAGATTTCAGTTTGGTTGCATGCAGTTACAATGTGGCAGCATCCTTGAGATTCTCACACACTTCCTTTTGTGAGATTCGTAATGGTTTCAGGTTATTTAAATGCAGAAAATGTTGCAGATCACACTGTGTTCTGTTCTTTGATAGCACTGGGCAATACAGCTTTACTCAAAAAATAGAAGGCTTAGATTCTCAAGTGGGATGCTGCTATTACATGAAGTGTCATTGGACAGAAATGCTACAGTGATGGCAGTGAAAAAGCAGAGATTGATGTTAATTAATAGAGAAGGAAAAACTGCTAACGTTGGAGGCAGATATTTGGGAACTCGAGATTGCCAGGTATGGATAGGTGGGGGAGCATAACAACATAATATGCAATTACCAAGAGTCTTGAAATGTCATCAAACCTAGTCTCCTGTAATTCTTAATAGCCTATATCTGTTTTTTGGGTTTGCTGTGATCTGATGAGAGAATACTGCTTGTTCTCTCAGAAGACTTCACAACTTTGCTAGGGAATGTTTGTATCACAGAAGACTTTTTGCAGTTAGCATTTCAAATTTAAAAGCACTTAGCTTGCCTTCTTGGAAGTGTTGTTCTTTACTCCAATGTACTGAAAAAAAAAAAATCTAACTACTTTTTCCAGGTCATGTGGCAGAGATTTATCTTGTCCATCTTCATGCCAGTGTTTATGCTCTCTTTCATCGGCTTTATGGAATGTATCCTTGCAATTTTGTCTCCTTTCTGCGTTCTCACTACAGTATGAAGGAAAACTTGGAGACCTTTGAAGAGGTAGTCAAGGTAAAAATGCGGCTCATCTCTGTGTTATCTGGGGCAAAAGGAATTCATAGCTGCTCAATGGGGCAAGGAATTCATAGCTGTTCAGAGGCAGTTGTGGGCCACGTTAGTACACTGAGTTTTATTTAACTGAGGGCTACTCAAGAAAAATGCATACAGACGGGGTACTAAAGGAATGAAATCTCATTTAGGAGCAAGACCATCTCTTGAATCTGTGGCGATGTGCATAAGCTTTGAACATCTGTTAAATGCAAAAATCTTATGGATTTTTGTGATCAGCAGTTTGCTCTCAGCTTTGGGTAGTGCAGTGGAATCAGAAAGAAATGTTTTAATTATAATCTGTACTTTTTTTTTTTTTGCCCTTGCTTATCCAGCCAATGATGGAACATGTGCGAATTCATCCAGAATTAGTGACTGGATCTAAGGACCATGAACTGGACCCACGAAGGTACATACATTCTCTCTGCTATTAGGAAAGGCTGCAAACAAGTGGTTTTTACTTATTTCAGAAGGCTTACAGCAAAACTTTTTCTCTTGACAACAGTGTGTGCCAGTGGTGTTTTGCCATCCATTTTTCCTAAGTCCGCCAGGTAAATGTAAAATTCCTTCATCCAGGCTCACAGCTGGATGAATAAGCAGCCTTTTGTTATGAAAGGCCATTAACAGCGATGTTGGGGCTCTGTATTCATTTTGGATCTGGGATAGAATCTGTCTCTCACCCAGCTCTTGACTTTGTCTTAATGTTATGGCTTCATAGTCAAACACTCTCAAAGTTCTGAAAAAAAAATTCCTTATAATAGGAAGGAAACATTGGCGTAAGGTTTGGGTCATAGTTTTTGATTTGCTGAAGTACTTGGTGGGATTTGACTGAACTGGCTTTGGTGTGTCTTTGTTTTGGTACCTAGATATTGGTTCCATTAACAGATCAGTTCTTTTAACAGGTATGTCTTAACGTCAGCTGTATTAGTTTTCTTTAGAAATAGGCTCATTTGCCTGCAGCAGCACCACTTGCTGCTTTTCTCTTGTCTCCACAGGCCCAGCCACTGAAGAGGAGAAATTGACTCTTGTTGCTGCACAGTAGTGCTCTTGCCCTGCTTTTCAGAGCCACTAGGAAAACACTGCTAAATGGGAACCTATTGAATATCACAGTGCTCAGTTTTGCAGGCTTCTCTCAGACAGGGAGGAGGGGGATGGAGAGAGGGTGGCACCACTGAGGAATTCAGTTGGCACAAAACTACAATTTGAAGCCTTCTGATTTGGTATCTTTCACATGTCTTTATATTCAAAAGTAACTCAGACTTTAATAGACAGCCTTCTGTGCTTTCTCTTCTTTACAGTGAACTTCCATCCCCTGAAATATTGGGCAGATCTAATATGGCTGCTAAATTTAGTGAGAAAAGATTTCTGAGTGAAGGTGGTAGTAGTAATAAAGGACATTCCCAAAACTTAGGGGTCAAAACGCAGACCTGAAACTGGCATTGCAGTTGCTTAAATAATGTGGTTCCCTGACTGCTGGCGTTTCTAAATGTTGGCAACCGACATCTGAGTCTAAATGAGCTGATTTCTACAGCTGCTGAAGCTCAGGATCAACCGAATCTTCATATGCTATTCCTCCTTTCCAGAGTGCTCCATGGCAGACCTTTATGGATCTCTGTATCAAAGCTGTTTGTCTCCTATCTGAGACCCCCTTTTACAAGTCATCTGGTTGCAATTTCTGTACGGTGCCTTGTTCCCCATTTGGGAGCATACAAGGCTGTCTGGATCAAATGAGCCATCCTACAAGCCAATTCCTGATTTCTCCAGGAGCCTTTGTTTGTAGCAATAATTGACTAACTTACTGTTTTGGATCCAAAAACTGTCTGCAGGTGGAAAAGACTAGAAACTCATGATGTTGTGATAGAATGTGCCAAAATCTCCCTGGACCCTGCAGAAGCCTCATATGAAGATGGCTATTACTCTGCGTCTCGGAAATCCTGTACAAACTTAAAACATCATCAAACTGACCCCAGTGCCAGCCATTACATTGACACACAGAGCAGCTATGGTAAGATCTGCCTGATGTCTAATGAATACCCATTTCCTGGAAGAGAATGGGCCCTATAGCAAAAAGGGCATCTTACTAATGTAACTCACTTAAAGTCCAGTTCTTAAGCACTGGAAAACAAACTTTCATTTAACATATGTATATAATATTATATATATGTATGTTTATTTATGTATGCATGCATGTCTGGTCGTGCAGACATACAGAATGTTGACAAAGTTACCTTTTCCTGCTTCTGCTCAGCTCTCAAAACAACCAAACCAACCAAAAGCTGTCATGTATAATATGTTCAAAATATATTTTCTTGGGTTGGAATAAAAGTTTCTTGTTTGCTAGCTACGACCGTAGATGTTGAATGGGCTTGAAATGTTTTGTTTCAAAGCCTTTAATATTAGCCAGAGGAATAATTGTTTTGTATTTGATATGTTGGATACTTTATTTATCTTTTTACATTTCCAGGGACGTCTACCCCATACTCCACTCCTCGGCTAACACTATCACAAATGCCAGGGCAGCTACCTCAGATTCTGAGCCCGCAGTCAATAAAGCAGTCAACTGAGCCACAGCAGGTAAAGCAGAGGATTACATGCAGCATGTGTTCAGTGCTTTGCACTTTGCTTGTAGTTTCTTGTGACAGTCTCCAAAAATCATGATTCTGAGAAGTACTGTGAACTGTTCAGTGCTTTGCATGCATTTCAAATTGTATTCCCGTTTGGTTTCCTATGTCAGAGCCCCAATACGGATGTCTCCCAGTACACGTGTTCCTTTTATGAGCTTGGACGATTTGTGTTTATTGTGTATTACTTTTGCATAGGTTACCATCTGGAGTCCTTCTGCAGTTTGTGGTATGACCACTCCACCAACCTCCCCTGGAATTGTCCCATCAGACTCGTCCCAATCAGCATCGCAACCTTACAGCAAAGCGTTTGGCACATCTGGTACGTGCTGTGTTTTTGAATTAGGCCCTGAGGATTTATTAGAATAGAAATTCTGGCTAGAAATTTTGCTGTCAGCTTCATAAATCGGAACTGCAGCGCTTTGCTATTTGATAGGCTTGAGCTGTTAGTTCTGTGAACTGAGTACCAGGTCATCCAGAGTAGTACTAGTGCAAATTCTGAGAGAGGAAACAAATTCCAGTAAATTGATTGCCAAAGTTTGAAGCAGCTCTCTTGGAAACTCTGCACTTCTATCTTGGTAAATAGTTGATAGAGATTTAAGAAGTGGTTGAGATACACACAGTTCTTCACATACAGTGTTCAGCTGAAACGAGGAAATGGGAATCTTACACAGAAACATTTTGCTCCTGCTTTTCAGCAGTGGGGAAGGGAACACCTTTGGGAACACCAGCCACATCTCCTCCACCCTGCACTTCTGATGACTTCGTGCACGTTTCACTTCCTTCAGCTGCTGCCACACCTCCAAAAAAGGTACAGCAAAATTCTTCTGCCAAATGAATATGGTTTGTCATTGACTTATTATTATACATGCAATGACCCTAACAGAAAGAAAATCAGAGTAACAGATGTAGCGTTTGTATTTTATTGCAAACCCCCAATTTCTTCTAAGATTTGGAAACTTTTGCCACTTCCAATTATGCATTTGTGTGTAATCGTTTTACACGGGATTGTAGTGTTGCTTTGCTCTGCAAGGCATCTGTCTGCAGGAATTTCCTTTCCATGAAACTATCCAAGAGATTTGTTTCCCACGGATTATCTGATGTGAGGAATCTGTCTGCCTTTTTTGTGTGTTTGTTTTCTAACAGGAGGACAAACCAGATTCTGGGAGGCCTTCACTGTACCGACAGCAAAATGTCTTAAGCAGCGATAAATCATTGGGTAAACTCCAATTTCCTCTCCCCATTTTCCATAACCTGTGTTAGACAAATCTCGGTTTTGTTGACACATTCCAACTGCCAAACACTTTTCCACAGGTTTTTCTCTTTTTCTCTCCCCTGAATTCTTCATAGTTCCAGGATCCTGCCTTAACCTGTGATTCAGCCTAAAACCTTCCTGTGATGCTTTTGATTTCATTTTAACTGTTCACCTTCAGAAATAGCTTGCAGAGTATTTTTTTTTAACTGGCCCTCTTGCATTCTTACACACATCTAAATATGCATAGCAACACTGAAAGCTGGAAAAGGATTTAAAAAAAAAAAAAACTGATGCCTTGATGGTGACTTTTTTTAGAAGAAACAAATTTGAAGCTTTTACTTGAACAACTTTTATGTTGTGTGCAGCCTTACAATTTGATCCAGACTTAAGGATAGATGCTTCCTTTTTAAAGGCTTTTGGAAAAACTTTGTTTGCTTTCTACAATTGTATTGCTGTACTTGAACCTTTTTTTTAAAGTCCTGTGGAATGTTGAAAGCAACAGTGGATGGTTGAGGAACTCAGCTTCTAATAGGTAAATCTAGATTTCCTTTTCCATTCTCTATCATCTACATCTGTGACAGCTGTAAAAAGGGATTTTGACACTGTATTTAAGACTTCTATACTGTGCTTCTGTACCGTCCTCAGGGTGGAGATGATAATGAAACTTAAGCTGATTTTCCTGGTGAGGTTGTAATAGCAACCCTGGAATCTGAACTACAAGTGAAGACTGTGCTAGGTTCTTCACTGGGTTCATAATCTGTGACTGAGCTGTGAGCAGGAGGTCCCTGTCCTGCATGGTTTTGTGTGTGTATTCCTGGCAGCTGTCTCAGAGTTTTGATGAGAAGTGTAATGCATCAGTTTACTGTACCTCCTTCTCTTAGGGAGTAAGTACAGTGTCTCTGAGTAGCCAGATCAGAAGCCAGGAGGGATTTTAAAGCTAACGTGGAAGTGTTACAGTCACGCTGCATTTTGGCTGCTTTTCTAATTTATTTAATGGGTTCAGTTGCTTCCTTCTTGGTAGAGGAGGCCGCCTGCAGTAGCAGGTGTTCAGTTTACAAAATGAAACTTCTGGATCAGGACAAATGTGTGACTTGTCTCTGAACTGCTTTCCACAAGAGGAGGTGCATCCTTAAGAAAGGAATGCGTTTAATCTAAGGTCCTTACAGCAGTAAGACTCCTATTTTGTGCTCTGATGAGACTAGACAAGGCAACATCTGTACAACTAACTTTTCTCTTTTTTTCAGACACATCTGGTAGTAAAAGTTCAGTAACCTTAAGTGATCTTCCAGAGTTTCTAGGCGGTTTGTCTTTTGAAGATAGTGCTGAAAAGGACAGAGAGGAAGGTAACTTCTGTCATCCTTACATACATCTTAGCCAAGGAAGTGTTTTTAAGGTAGAAATATAAGATTCAGGGTTTGTTCATAAGCATCTTGCCCTATATCAGTGTTGTTCTCCATGCTCTCTGCAGTAGCTTTCATATGGTTAAATCACTTCTTTTCAAATACAGTTGTTCTTTATAAATAGTGAGAACAGTCAAATTTGCAAAATTAATCTTCAGAAGGTTACTCAAGTGAGTGTGATTTTGATGAAAAAAGCAAACTCTCTAGAAGAAGATATTTTAGCTGCTGTAATTCTATGTTACCTTCAAAGCAAGTTGTTGGAGTTTTTTGTTTAAGGCACACTTTTGTATTGCCTAATTCTAGGATTTAAGTTCTTGAGGAAAAGTTGACCAGTTCAAGAACTAGAGCTACTTAAAACAGAAGCAAATCACTCTTCTGCCTCAAAACCATGAGTTAGCTTGCACTTTTCAGTTCGGAATCATGGTCTGGTTCTAATTTTACATGAAGACACCTTGCAGGATTTTTTCCCTGGTTATATTGAGAAGTCTGAGCATGGATGAGGTAAATGGATGCCTAAGGGTGCTATGAGAACTGGTTAGGATACAGCACAAGAACAGCAAAAACTACACTGTTCACAAAGTACATTAAGCTGAGTTGGCAAATAACTGTGCTCCCTCCTCCAATCCTTTTCAGATGCAATATCTAAAGAGATCTCCGAGATCACAACTGATGCTGAACACATGGTGCCTAGAGGAGGATTTGACTCTCCATTTTACCACACAAATGAAAATCTGTTAGGTTCTCAGAAGAAGACCCAGTCAGTAGTCTCTAGCGTTCAGGGACACAGTCTGACCTCTGAGCCTTTAACATCTTCCCTGGACAAGTCTGGGCCTGACAGTGTGCTGGAGACACCCAAACAAACATTTACTCCCATAGACAAGCCCTGCGGAGGCTCTGGTGAAAGCCCTGCTGGTAATAGGGAAGGAACCTCTGGGGAGACAAGTATTCTCACTCCCAGCCCTTGCAAAGCATCAGCACAAGGAAGAGCAGTGTTTGGGAGTGGGCAGCCTCCCCTGTATGAGCACCTTTTTGAGGTTGCGTTACCAAAGACTGCCTACCTCTTTGTTGGCAAGAAGACTGAGGAGCTGCTAAAGAAAGCCAAGGGAAGCCAGGATAAAGACTGCATGTCCTCTACTTCTCCCGTGGAAGTACTGGATAGACTGATACAGCAAGGGGCAGATGCACACACTAAGGAACTGAACAAGTAAGTGACTGAAAGTCTTACTCTGCAAACTTCCTCATGACACTTGTTGTTGTTCTGACTTTATTTTAATATCTCTGCCTGGAAAGCAGCAGTGCTAGGAAACCTAAATGAAAACGTATTCCGTGAAGCATTACTGTTAACTGAGTTGGGATTTCTGGGTAGAGAATCTTTATAGTGATAACTAATTACGTATTTAAAAGAAGAAAAGGAGGGGAGGGGTGTGGTGGGGAGGTGTGTGACCTCAGTTAGAACTCTACTTGCCTTCAGTAACAGAGTTTGAGATGAAGAAGCAGGGCTGCTGGGTGTGTTACAGCCCAACGCTGTACAGACTTTATTCTTTCCAATAGAAATGATGCTGAGAACTGAAGAACCAGATTTAAGGGCTAGGTGCATCTGCTGCATTCCTTCTTTTCAGCTCGTTACCCTGTACTCCACTTTGTCCTTATGCTGTTTTCTATGCCTGAGAGAATTATTCTTGCTGAGTTCCAAGAAATGATGGCCTCTTTCACCATCTGCCCTTGCAACCTGCTTCTTGCACAACTCCTCTTTATTCTCCCCTATGCAGATTGATCATCACTGTGCTTTTATTAAGCTGTAAGCTCGTTTGAGGCGGGGATTCCATATTAAAATGATTTGCTTAATGTTTGCATATTTAAACTTACTGCTTAATGGTGCATTTTCATTTTTCAGATTGTCTCTGCCAAGCAAATCTGCTGACTGGACTCACTTTGGAGGTGACGATGTTTCTTATGTTTTGGCAATCTGTTCCTCTATTATTAGACTTGTCTAAACAATGACCTGCTACTGTCTTGGGTGTGTGTGTGTGTGTTCACCCCTGTCTTGTAACTCCAACCCAGGTTCTCCCCCTTCAGATGAGATTCACACCCTGCGTAACCAACTGCTATTGCTGCACAACCAGTTGCTGTATGAGCGCTTCAAAAGGCAGCAGCATGCCCTTCGGAACCGGCGGCTCTTGCGAAAAGTGATCAAAGCAACAGCACTGGAGGAACACAATGCTGCCATGGTGAGCAAGGATACAAATCTAGCAGTGATCTGAACGCACTAGAGCTAAGAACAAGATTTAAATGGCTTGGCCAGCACCTTTCTGTACCACTGAATTGAAAAGGAAGCCTAGTATTGCACCTTATTCAAGTCGGTGTTTGTGGAGTGACACATGATGAGTTGCATGTGCTGTGATTATTTCTGTTGGCTGTAGGTGTCTGAATCAGTGGGTACCTGCATGCTTAGCCTCTGCCAGCAGTTACCTTTGCTAAAGGCTTCGCAGTTAGTGTAGTGGTTACTTAATGCTCCTCAATTAAAGAGTGGAAAAGTGAAAACGGTTGGAAAACTCAGCTGTTCTTTGAGTTATTCACTGTGATGAAATTCAAAGTTGGAAGCGCACTGAAGAATGTTTAATTCTGTGCCTCCATATTGTAGCGACTTCAATTTGTAATTTCACCTTTTAATAAATAATTTGAGTGAAAAATAGCTTTCCAAATTAGTTTTGGAAAACAAAGTGTAGCTTCGGCTCTGAAGTCTTAAGTCCCTGTCAAGAGCATGCTGGGGAGGACCATGCTATTGCTCACTGTGCCACTGGTTGCGACTTGGAATTATCAGCCAGTCCCCTCTAGCACCCTTTAATCTCTTTTTAAGCTGAAGAAACCCCACAAAACCACACATTACACAGAACGTTCCATGTATGGAAAAGTGTTCAGCCTGCATGCTGTTAACTGATGTTATTGCTTCACTTCGCTAGTGACATAGGATAGATGTTCTAACTCATAAATCAGATGTCTTGTCTAATGCTTTGTATGGGGTTCTTCACAGAAGGATCAGCTGAAACTACAGGAAAAAGAAATCCAGGCCTTGAAACTGAGTCTGCAGAAAGAACAGGCCAGGTACCACCAGTTTCAGGAGGAGCATGAAAATATAGTGGCTCAGCTTCACAGCCAGATCAGACAGCTGCAGCATGACCGTGAGGAATTCTACAACCAGAGCCAGGAATTGCAGGTATGAAGCAGAACACTGAACAATATTGCGTTATCTCCTTACTGTGGTTTTAAAAATAACCTTCCCAATGACATGGCATGAAATACCTAAGAGAAATTTATTATCTTCTTTGGATATATTGTCCTAATTCAGAATACGATAGAGCTTAGCTGGAAATGCCTGACTGAACAGTCATTGCCCTTCTGTAGTTCTGTTTTATTCTGTCTTCCATTTGGAAATAGGAGAATGCAGTTTCTTAGCCGGTGTTGGGACTTTCACAAGTGCTCAGCATAACTTGATTTGCAGCCCTGGTGGTTCTGGCCTTCCAGCCACTTGGCAGTGCTGGGCCTTACTGAAGATTCAGAACCCTGAGCAAGTTTTTTTTGTTTGTTTGTTTGTCTGAACAGACCAAGCTGGAAGACTGCCGGAACATGATTGCAGATCTGAGGTTAGAATTAAAGAAGGCTAACAACAAAGTCTGTCACACAGAACTGCTTCTTAGCCAGGTTTCTCAAAAGGTAAGAGGAGTCACTGTTTCCAGGGTTCCTTTGTCTTTCTGTGGTTCTTTTTCTGATGATTGCAGTTGAGTGCTTTCTCTTTCTTGTTCTGAATGCCTGTGCTTAGTTCCATAGAATCTGATATTCATTGCACAAAACCAATACAGAAGTGTATTGCGGTGAAGAAATTCTAAGCAGTTCAAAAACTCTTGAAACTTCTCATTTTGGCTGCTCTTCACGCAGTAGGAATTCACAGATTGAGCAACATAAATTTGGATTAAAGCACTCTGCTAAATCTGGGCATTAGAGAGATCTTGTTTGTGTCATAAGTTAGATGGACTTTTCATCTAAGTGGAAACATGGTTGAAGGAAACAATGCCAATGTGGTGAGAGTCTGTATGAATTGTCAGAGTCTGTATGAATTGTCACTAGCTTTATGAATATTCACTTCTGTAGCACCTATGACCTCTGTCTCTTTTAAATCAAAATACCTTGCGAGCACAGTGCTGGTCAGCTGTGACTCCTGCTGAAATGTTAAATCCAGTGTTTAATTCTGTTTAATTTCTCTTAAAAAAAGCTTTCCAACAGTGAATCAGTGCAACAGCAGATGGAGTTCTTGAACAGACAACTTCTGGTTCTTGGAGAGGTCAATGAGTTGTACCTGGAGCAGCTGCAGCACAAGCACACAGACACTACAAAGGTACAGTTGCAGACAGTGCCTTCTGGGAAGACTTGGCTTGTGGTCATCATCAAGCTGTTTCAGAAAGAAATGATTCAGAACTGAACATGTTTTGTTGGCCTTCTGTTCGGATATTTTTATGCACTGTGTGGTTATGAAATCTCTTCAGCGTGCTGTTTCTGAAAGCTAAGAACGAGATGTTAGCGTACGCTTGAAGTCAGTTTTAGCCACTTAATAAGAATTCATATTTCTTCGTGCTGCTACCTTACTGCACTCCTGCTGTCATTGGTAGCAGACTGTTGGACTGTTGTAAAGTAACACCAGGCTCTTATGTTTGTGAAAGTGTATGATATAGAAAAGTATTGCTGGCATTTGCAGAGGGATCTTAACCAGGATTTTACTAGTTAGTGTGACATGCTGTTTTAAAACAAGCAGTCTTACTCTTCTCCCTCAGTTCTCCCTCTCTTCATAAGAGTGCTAACTTTACTAAAAGGTCTGTGGTTCGTATGGTTTTACTTCCTGACTTCAAATAAACCTTTTTCTAATTAGAAGCAAGCAACTTGCACAACAATAGAACTGTTTCTGCGTGACAGCAAGTAACTGAAGAAGGTGAATAAGCCAAAAAAAAAAATTATTATTTTTCTTGTATTTAGTGAAGGCCATGTTGAAAAGATTGTTTTAAAATTGAGGTTGCTTGATCTGCTGCAGAGCTGACAAGTTTACTTTGCTAAAAAGGTTTTTTAATAAAGGACAGCAATGTGTTAATAAATTCCAGTGATGTAGAGTTATTCTCACAGTGATTTAGTGTGTGTCCTTTGAGTATCCAGCTTTCCACATCAGTTTTTAGAAATGCATCTTTTATTTGATCCTGCTTAAGTTGTGCTTATTTATGGTGACAGAAACGTGTCTAAATATGAATAAAAATAACACACGATCAAATTATACTTAACACTGTGTTCTTGTCTTCGAGGAGGTTGAAATGTTGCATGCTGCTTTTCGAAAGGAACTGGAGAAAGCAAAATTGTGTGTTCAACAGCAAAGCCAAAGGCTCGATGCTTCCCAGAAACGGATAGCTGAACTGGAATCTCAGCTTTCTAAAAAGGACCACCTCTTCCTGGAGCAAAAGAAATACCTGGAAGATGTCAAAATCAAAGCAAGGTAGAGATTTCCTATAAAAATTTTTTGTCAGTGCATTGGCATGTGCAGTGTTATATTTGGGGCAGAATTTGGAGAAGCTGGACCTGATGGATTTTGATTTCTTTTTCCATTCAGAGGTCAGTTGCAAGCAGTAGAAAGTAGATACAGGGCCCAGAAAAGAATCACACAGGCGTTTGAGCTGGAGATCTTGAATCTGTTTGGCCGACTGGAGAACAGCCCACTGAAAAAACTTGAAGATGAAAAAACAGAAGCAGCTGAAGCAGCAGAAGAAAGGTAAGGATGATGATGATGTAAAACGTGCTAGACTCACGACCAGCTCTTTGGGGTTTTATGTACTTGGGGAATTCTTAGCACTTGGGTGCATCTTTTCAAGGTATTTCTGTTACTCCCCCTTTTACAGACTGAATCTGTTTTGGGACTCTTCCTGGACTACTGGGAATCACTGGCAAAATTGGAAATGCTCATGAAATACTTTTCAGATAGCTGAACCATTATTCAGACTTGAGGGCAAACTTCTCTATTTACACCGTTCTTAAGAAGCTGCTGTACATAAGTCTAAAACACTTGGGTAGAGTTTCCCCTCAGGTCATACTTACTTGTTCTACACCAAAGTCTTTCACAGCGTGAGGATAATTTCTTGCACTGCAAGCAGATTTGTAGCAAAAACTTGTTCTTGGGATAGGTGAAAGATCTGCAACCCAAGGATGATGCATAGATACCTTCATTTTCCTTGGTGGATCAGGATACAGTTCTGTTTTGCTTTGGGATTATTCCGAGCTGTTACTTTCCTGTTCGCTCTCTGTCAGTTCTGCTTCACTATGAAACTGCAAAAGGAAACCTGGTGTAGGGTTGCTGAAGTACACAAGCAGTTCTAGAACTAGAAAGTGATCAAAGTAACCTGTATTCCCATTTTAACAGTTACCATTTCCTTGATGCTGTATCCTCTCTTGTTCCTAAACAGGCTGGATTGTGGTAATGAAGGTTGTGCAGATACTGTGGCAGGATACGGTGAAGAAACCATCGATAGAAATGGAGAAACCAAACCTCCCAGCACTCGAGGTAGCAGTAACAGTAAAGGTGGCAGCAACAGTGAGCTCTCCACCCCAGAAAAAAAACAGAACCAGAGATTCAGCAGTCGCTGGGAGACCTCCATGTTGCGGGAGCCCTCAACTACTGTCCCACTGACTGTAGGTTCACTCCCCAGCTCCAAGAGCTTCCTTGGTATGAAGTCACGAGAGTTGTTTCGCAACAAGAGTGAGAGCCAGTGTGATGAGCATGGTGTAACCATCAACAGCCTTTCTGATACTCTAAAGACTGAACTATGTAAAGATCCAAGCATGGAGACGAAGGCTCCTCCAAGCCCCGATAACCTTAGCCTCTCGCCGAAGATCCAGGAAAGCAGTGTTGGACAGCTTCATATCATGGACTACAATGAAACTCATCATGACCACAGTTAAAGAGGAAGAAGATAGTCAATCAGTGTTATTTTCATATTCTTGGCATAGAACAGGAGGCGTGAATGCAAGTTTAACTAAAAGCTTTTATGTTTCTTTGGTCTGAGCAGCTAGCTCATGCAGTGGAATAGGATCGATGTCCGGTAACAGAAGAAGGCTGCTGAATGAATGCAAGGTGGATTTTGGGGTCTGGAATTGAAATGCCCAGCCTAACTCTTGCTTCTTTCTCAAATTCAGTCCTTAGCAGCCTGTACTAATTTGAAGGGACAACTGTTAGCGTTTGCAGATATTTTTTTCCCTTTCTCCCTGTCCCCAGTGAGTGGCTGCATTTATGAACTTGAGTGCAATATGAGGCCAAATTAACATTTGTGAGTCTACTATGAATGCTTTGTATTTCCTTGCAAGCTTCCAATTTAGAGCAGTTAATTGTGCTGCCTGTCTGGGTGATTTTGATTGTTTTCATCATGGAAAGGAGCGACACTAGAATTCCTAGTGTGTTCATCTAAGGGTCTCTATGTTGCCTGTCCACTGCCCCACCTTTCTCAGAGCCCGGTCTTTAAGTTGGACTCCAGTTGAGTACTCACCTGTTTAAGGAACGGTGTACCTCTGCAAAATGATTCATTCACCCTAATTCATAATCATTGTTTATATTGTCCTTAACATTTCTTGGAAAGTTACTTTTGAACAGACACTTAATAAGGAACTGGAGCTTGTAATGCAGAGACCATATGTGCTGAAGACTTGTTAAAACACTAGCTTCTGATTGTATTGGAATTGTGTTTGCTTGACAGACTGGTACTGACCTCAGACTGGTTCATAGGGGAAAGCAGTTAGGGTGGGAGAAGAGGGAAAGGAGGCCTTACTCACGAAGGGAGAGCATGCAGAATGTGTATGTAGAATGAAGATTTGCATCTCACTAAGAACACTTGTCTCTCTAATCAGGGAAATACTTGTCCTGCCCGGAGTCCTTCATGGGTTTTGTTCCCGATCTGAGCAAGACCGCTCTGCTCTGACGCCAAGAAATTGGCTTCTACCTGGGAATGCATTTTGAGGCTTGACTTGCAGAAAGCAGTTTCCTTTGAGTGCTGTTCTGTACCACCTGCAGCACACTTTGCAGTTCAGCGATGGCAGTTTGGCACTAGGTATGTCCCCTTCATCCCCATTTCCTTAGAAGACGAGACTGAAGAAGGGACCCGCTGGACTGAACTGAGAATCTGAGTTCTGTTGTGAAGCCTTTCTATGTTAATCATGTTTGAGCCAGCGATGAGCCTCCTGTGAAAGAGGATTGCAGGGTCAGGGCTTGTCAGTGGTCTGACTCAGTCTCCTTTGTGACAGAGCAGAGCCTGTGGTTAGGAAGGCAGTGTGCTTGTTCCAAACTGTAGGTGTGTCTGGGTCCTGGCTTCGCAGGTACCCACATTGCACGTGGCCTCTTCTCCCACACATTCTGTGGGTGGCAGCTGCTGGTCAAGAATTGTCTCAGATATTAAATCAAGGCCATGTTAAATCAGTTCCTCTCCTAACCTGAGGAGGAGCTGGTGGTCTGAGAACTTGTGCCGGACACGGCTTTTCCTGCCGCTTTTTCCGTAACACCTAGGGTCGAGATACATTTCTGCCTGTCTGCGTTACTCTGTGTCCTTTCGGTCGGTCAGTCCTGACTCTGAAAAGCAAAGGTGAACTTCAGTGGTTTTGTCAAAGCTTGAATCTGCATGGAATAGAAAATAGAGAGTTGGTTGTAAGTGACAGACTGGTTTTGTCGACATGTCTATAGGCTTTCTAAGACTTAGTGGTAGCAAACGTGGTAGCGTGTGTTTTGGTAAGGTTTGCAGGTTTCCTGCCTCTCGTCCCACCCCCGGCACAGGGAGCGAACGGTTTGTGTGCTGCCCTGCAGGGCAGCTCGGCTCTTGGAGCTGGTGGTGTTGCAGGGCTTCCTTGGAGCACCCTGCTCTGCTGAGCCCCAGAAGAGCACCCTGCTGCGTGGTGGCCTCGCTCGTTCCGAGGAGAGGTGGCTCTCTTGTCGGTGACAAACATGCCCTGGCGGTAATGCAAGCTCATTGAGGTGGCTTTTTTTTCTTCTTTTTAAAAAGGACTTTAGCACCAGGATAGTAACGGAAACCACTTTCGGTTTGGTTATGGACCACAACGATTACGGAGGAACAAATTTTGCAGTTTCTTTTTTTTTTTTTGTCAAAGTCTAGAAATCATGGATCTGCTGTATGTAGTTAACTTGCGGTTTGTTTGAAGGGGTCCCATCAGTGAAGTGGAAACAGATTATTTTTTTTTTAACTGACTGCTTTTAGTTAAATCTAAAATTGCTGTCTTTGTCAAGTTAATCTGTTCCCTGCCTCGCTCTTTGTAAGCATGTTAAACAATCCACATAAAATGCCATCAATATGAAATACGAGGAAATGGTACAATCCTAAGCTAAAGAGAACTTAAACCAAAAGGAGGTTTTGCTGTCCTTATTAGAATGTTCTAAAATGTCAAGGCAGTTGCTTGTGTTTAACTGTGAACAAATAAAATGTATTGTTTTGCACTACTAAGTGTTAAATTCCCTGCAAGCCGATCTCTTTGGGACCAAGCTGTGCTGAGGCAAAACGTGCAGAAACCAAGTGAAGCATCCTCCAAGAGCTGCGAGCCGAAGAGCATCGAGCAGATAAGTGGTTCTGCCTCTTTTTGCATGGGGTTCACTTGTTAGAATTTGAAAGGGCATGGCACAAGTCAGTGTGCAGCTGTCTGTGAAAACACATTGGCTGAATGCTAGTGCTTAGGGAGAATGTTGTCTAAAAGTTACCCTAAGCCTTATTCCAGGTGTTGAGGGGTAGGGAAAGCTGGCTTTGGGCCTCCTGCATCGGACAGGGAAGCAGAAAGTTATCTGAGCTCATTTTGAGTCCCTTTTGCACATCCCTTAAGAAGCATGGAGCTGGAAAGCCGAATGTGCCAGTGTAAAAATAGCAGGTGTGTGTTGCCCGCAGGAGTGTGCCCCCAAGGTACAACAAGAAGAAACAAAACCCACGCTAAGTAATAGCTTGGTAGTTTGTAAACCTGGCTGCACACAATAACAAATACGCAACAGGCACCAGGGAGGGAAATCAATAACTTTATTTCCTGACTTTTAAGTGCTTTTGCTGGTTGACCTTGATTTATTTCCACCACTTCGCTACCAGTGCAATAGGCCTGAGTTGGAAAGTAGCTGGCTACAGAGCTTTGCAGGTGAAGCATTGGGCATTCAGTGCCCCACGTCTCAGCATTTGGGGCTCCAGGGACGGACATTTAACTTGCACAGCTTCTTGCTTGCACACTGGCAGAAGTCAGGGGTGACCCTTACCCAAAGGCAGTGACAGGTGCCAGGGTCCCTCTGAGCTCTGCTCCCTACCACCCTGCGTCCCTCTCGGTGTCTGAAAGAAACACAGCGTTTATTGGCGTACATCAGCTCGGTGCCAGCTGCATCTCCCATGATTTTATGCTGTCAGAGGCTAAAGTAAAACTTTATGGCACTTCTGTGTTTGGCATTTACACCCTGTTTATGTAAAAGCCTCAAACAGCTTGATTTGTAAGAGAGAAAAACAGTTCTTGCTGTATCTTCTTGTCTTTTGAAGTGTCCATCCACTCTGGAAGAGGAGAAATTGTATGGAAATTAAGTAATTTGTCTGTCTGTTTTTGTGAGGTTTAACTTTGCTGCTTTCCAACAGATCCTGGTCATGTCATTACCAAACCCCAGACTGCAGTTTTATGTGCTCATTTTCCTGCTTGTCTCTTCAGATTTTGCCTAAGACTGCTTGAAAGGATAAGGCCAGGTTAGAAACGACTGCTAAAGTCTGTGAATTGAGTTTCTTGTGTGTCAGACCTCTGTCAAGCATGAGTGCTAACAGCAGGGCTGGAAGGGCAGCAGCTCTGGTGGCACTGCTCTGATGTGCAGACTGTGCTGTTGTGTGCTGGGGGAGCTGAGAGGAGCTCCCAAGTGGAGCATAACTGCAGTCTGATTAGAGCCTGCACGTTCAAACTGAAATGCTTTGGTAGCTGGCATTGCGACAACCAGAAAAGAGAGCTGGGAATTGTATCCCTGGTGTCCCAACACTTGTCACCCTCTAGTCGACATAGCTGTGCTGGGTTGGGAAAACTTTCCAGGCCAGCAACTGTTATCAGACACTTATCTTTGCAACACGAAACACAACGAGGCAGCTGCAGACAGCTTTGATTTCCCTCCTGAAGCTGCTTCTGCAGCGCAGCTCCATAATGAAGCCTGCATGGCAGTGCTCACATCTCGCTGCTGTGGCCCCGTTACTGCCCAGGAGTCTGCGTGGCCTCAGGAAGGGTCGTTGTCATTTGGGAGTTCATGTTTCAATTCAGTTGGATCACGATGCCTCATAAAAACAAGCTTCTTCTCCAGATGGGCAGATGTATTAGAGAGCAGCACGTGGAGGCAGGGGAGGGAAAGAAAGCGCAGAAGAAGGTGGGGCTATGTGAGGAATAACAGTGCTCCTGAAACGACTTCCTACTTCATGAGCTATCGTTCCTTCCTATGCTCCCTCCTCTATGTTGTGTTAATTCTCCCTTCTGTTTTGGCCGCCTGTTGCCAAAATCTGGTCATAAGGCAAACAGCTTTCCACAATTTTAGCAAACTGAGCCAAGTGTGCAAGGGGAAATGGTTTATTCAGGAGTGTCTTCCAGCAGGAAGCAAAGAACAGGAGCTAATTTGCCTGTGGGAGGGGAAAAGAGCAGTCAGACACGGGGAAGACGTTGCATTATTGACCTAAGTTAGTAGCTAAGTGTATTTGAATAAAAGCACCACCACAGATGCACATCGACTGCAGGGAATGGGGGCTCTGTGACTCTGCTGAGCCCCCTAAGCGGGCTGGGAGGAAAGCTGTTCTCAGCACTGTTAGGAACGTATTGTGCCGGAATTGCAAAGCGCTGTTATAAAAGCAGCGTGAGACTATTTCCAAGCCTTTCAGTTTTAATGAGCTAGGCATCGTGACACCCTTGGAAATCAAGGAAGCTGGGTTCTTTTCTTGAAAAAGGGGAGAGACGCTTTTTTAACTTGCAGTTTGTAAAGAAAGGAACCATCTGAAAATGGCCACAGCTTTCTCTGTCTCCGCTTCCCTTAGATTCCCATTAACCATGCTTAATGGAAAGTACCTCCCGTTAGCTTTGCAGAGGTCTGGGGAGGAATCCTTTATACCTCTAGCCCTGCTGACAGCAAAGGAGTCAAACCAGGCATAGGGAAAATGTCCTGGGTGGTGTGTACTGATGATGGTGTGAGGATCTGCAGGGACCCAGCGGGGCCCCGGTGGTGTAGCTAAAGCATGCTGACCTTTCCTGTAGCCAATAGCATTAGGGTCCTGTCAACACTGATTCTTTGGTCCAAAAAGCAGGCGATTTCCATGGGATCAGCTGGGGGGGGCTGATCTTATGGATAAGCCCAGTGTGATTTGAACCTGATTACTCCTCACTGTTACTCTCACCGCGATACTTGCCAAAGGGACCGTGTGTGATAAAGCTGCTTCTGTTGAGATCTGACTTTCAGGAGGAGAGTGGAAACGACAGCAAGGAAGAGGAGGATGTATCGGGCAGGACTAACTCTTCAGAACTTGGATCTCTAGCGTTCATTTCGCTATCTTTAATCAGCCACCTGATTAAAGGCGGTAAGTGGAAGACGCACGAACTTTGTTCCTTTAAAAGGCATGTCTGCCAGGTGGTTTCCAGGGGCCTTTAAGTTTCCCACAGTGATTTTCTCTGTCAGTCACGTGCTTCCTTCTGACCTGCTTATTCCCCTGCACTTGTACGCAATCTTTGTTACTAATTGAGGTCTGAGTTTCGAGGTGGACGGAAGGTGTTGTGGGGGAAATGGCTGCCCTAGCTGCTGCATCCTGGGGTGACCTCTTCTCAGAGGCAGCACTTCCACCACTCACGTTACAGAGCATGCGCCGTGGCAGCTTCTCAGTGCGGGATACCCACTCCTTCACGCCATCTAGGACGATGGGGATGAGGCTCACCACACCTCCAAAGTGATTCTTTGCTTCATCGCAGCTCAGGTGATTCACAACGTCGTGGGGGTATCTGTGGGACAGGAGGAAACATTCGCTGAGTAGTCCAGGCAACGCAGCCCTGGTGAGCCCAGCAGTGCCACCCTGAGGCCCATGGGGAAGGGTGGAAATGTAGATAGCGGTGTCCCCAGAACAAAAGGGCACTGATAGAACTTGAGAAAGGAGCTGTGCTGCACACAGCATTGCGGCTGCTGGACTCAGTCTGCAAGAGTTCAAGAGCACGTACAAACACCTGCTCCGCAGAAATTAACTATACACAGAGCAGGAATAGCAGGGGGGAGCCAGAATGGTGTTATAACAGAAACCAACAGAGAAGTCAAGTAGGAATACGCGTTCTTGCAACAGTCTTCCTGTGTCGACAGTTGTCTCCACAGAACTCAGCTGATGGAGGGACATACTTAGCTCGGATGGCGCTCAGATCGTTGCTGTGGTTAAGGAGCAGCTTGCATCTTTCCAAAATCTCATTGGTTGTGTTGTTACCAGGATGTACAGTTTCCAACTTGTGGCAGAGATTGCCCAGGTCGTTACAGATGTTTAGGAACATGGTGAGGATACGCCTGTCCGTTAAATTGTTACAGTAGTGGTCCATGTAGGACTGTACCTGCAGAGTGCAACATGGGGAAAGACACGGTCATGCATGTTAAATTACATTGTGATATGCTGCAAAGTTGCTTAGGGTTAGCGAATAGCAGATACTTTCTGGTGTGACTGAAGGAATGAGCCACTACGGAAACTGATACAGTGGCAAGCACTAAGCCTTCTAGGGCATGCCTGAGATGTTTGCTCATCATTCATCATGGCTGAAGAGGGCTGGGGTAATGGATCTGCTTGTCAGCATGGCGATGAGCTTTCCTTCCCTCTTTGGAGAAGTATGGCAGTGCTGCAGCCAAAAACACAGCTCTGCTGCAGAAAGGGGTTGGGTGTAAGCAGGGAGTTTTCTGGCTTCTCTGCTGCCACAGCTGCTTGCATAGGATAGGGTGGGAGATGGGGGTGGTGGCCAAAGTGGGAGTGTTTTGGAGTAGTACCCTGGATGTGCTTGCATATGTGCACATTCTTCATAGTTCATTTGGCACCATTAGCTGTGACAGCAAAATTAAAACCATTTAACCTGAGTGGTCCTTACCAACCCATTATAGCAATGATAATTCCCTAATTGCCTTGAATGGTTTTGTTACTCAGTGAATGGCATTGCATGATGAAACACTATGCCAGGAGATTAAGTATCTGCTCCAAAGACATTACAGACACTTCAGACGTGAGTAGTAGTAATATAAAACACAGAGTTGGTGGGGTTGGCAGCCATAGCTGGACTCTAACACCTTTAGTGTTTTCTGTAAGACTTTCAACATAAGAGCAAAGGAACCGGTCTAACAGCGGTATGCTCTGCGCATACAGAACAGCCATGCTATGCACTAGGGCAAATTCTCAGCAGGTTTGTAAGAAAAATAAAAAAGGCCCCTAAGGATCCATTTCCACTACAGATTTCTCCTTCCTCTATGTTCATTGTGTGTTGTGTCCATGTGAGTGGAAGGATTTTTTTTTATTGCTGCTCTGAGCAGAAATAGTCCTAAAGAGAATAACATTTTAGTCTGGGTGTTCATCAACAGGATTACAGGACTTCCTTCTGTCCTTATCAACAGAAGAGAGTTAATGCACCTACATATCCGGGAGGGGACCAGGACAACATGAGCAACAGCTTGAAATGACCGCCCAGCTCTGCAGCAGACAGTTGCTGGCTCTTAAGCTGCAGCCTGGGAAGCTCAGGGGGAGCTGGACCGAAGCCACGAGCACAGCCAGGCTCAGCAGCGGAGGCACTTGCTGGGTTATTTGAGTCTCTGATTGAAGCAGGTGACAGCACAGGTATTTGTTGCTTTCATTCCTATGCCCTCCTATGCAAAATTCAAAATAGGATTGGAATAAGGCAGGAGAATGGTAGTGAAACCAAATGGATGTCTGGTTTTGTCCCAGTGAGATTTCTTTGTTTCAATTCCTACACAACAGCCCACTGCCATGGGCTGTACCAATTGTTCCCTGTTCTCCCCAGTAACAATCTCTTCCTTCTTCCATCCTCCCTCTAAAGTGACATGGTTATACCCTTAGGACTACCCATGCAGGAAGGTTTGCCACCACTAAGTCCACGTCACTGCATCACAGGTGACACTGTGGATCAGTGTAATGGCTGAAGTAGTTGCTAGGAGGTTTCACCCCTACAAAAAGCAGGTCTTCCACCCCTGCCAGGAAGCAGAGTCCAAGCTTGCTCTATGCTTCTGAAATATCTGTGCTTTTAAAAACAACATAATGCTATACAAAACTTCAATGCCTATTTTTTTGGGGGGGAAAAAAGCTTAATATCTGTGGGGGTCCTCTTCAATGTTAGGAACAAAGCCTGTATGACAGAACTAAGTCAGCCCTCAGACATACAACCAGCTTGCTTTTGTTTCTTAATCCTGATAAGAGCTTGGCCTTCAGGCTGGCTTTGGTGTGCATCAGGGCTTTGTGCCTTGGTTCTGCTTTCTCATCCACAATTCTAGTTCTGTTTGGGTTTTTCTTCCCCCTTTGTCTTCCAGTGATTGAATTTTGCACTACTTAAAACATCCCGCTTTAAAAATTCCAAGACAATTCACTTACCAGCCCAGAGAACACCTAGCCCACTTGGGAGTTTTGGCCCTCGATCCATCATCCTATCTCTGTAACACAGCCATTATTTTTAATAAGCACTACAGAAAGATACAGCAGCACCAATACCAGGGGAAGAGGCAAGCACGCTGCTTACAGCAAGTTAAGGATTACTGATTCCACGTGGGGCTGGGGAGGGAGGGTCTGTTTGATTGTTTATCATACCCTGTATTTCTGGCTATGCCCCAGCAGTGAAATGACAGCGTTAAGCTAAATCCTAAAGCAATGCTGAGCAATATAATTCCTTTTCTGTCAGTGGGGAAAGGAACACCTCTGTTAGACTTCCCCTGCTTAATCTTTTGCTGCTCCTTCGCAGTAATGCACAGACATCAGTAGCAAGTTGCTGTGTATCCACCCTTAATCAAAACATTAATTCATTGCCAAATTAGGCCCAAGTGCACGGCAGCACTGCGCTGTGTCCAGTTCCCCTCAGCAGACACTTTTGCCCTGAGCATTTTGTACCTGGCTGATGCTTGCCACAGGTCTGATCGTGTCGTGTGCATTCTCTCGGGTGTGTTGCAGAGCTCCGATAAATGTGAACTGCTGCTGCAGGAAGAGCTTGTAGTTGTCTTCTATGATTTTTAGGGTAGCCTTTACCTCGTTCATGTTTTCCCTCTGTTGGAATCTGGGAGAAAAGGAGAGAGAGAAGGAGCTTACTTTTTAGAGATGACGTGATTCTGTGTGTGTAACTCTTATCTTTCACCCGAGTTGGAATTGTGCAAGTTAGAGGAAAACAACACCACCGCCAAAAAGATTAAAAAAAAGGAGAAGATATACGGCGTCAAAGCGCGACGGTCCCCGGGCCCCAGGCAGTAAGTCATCGCGGTAGTAACGATGCTGAAAAAGAGGCAGAGAGCCCGGGGAGGCCGCTGACAATCAGCTGCCATAAACCCGAGTGGGCCTGCTGTAAACATAACGCGGCAATGCATCAGTCACAGCGCTGGGAAAGGGCCGCAGGGAGCGATGTCTTCTTTTTGCCGGTGTAAAACCATTGCCCATGCGGCTTGAAAGCGCGAACATGCGGGTGGCGGACTGAGGGGCAGCGCGGGATAAGCGGAGCGCCTCTGCCCGTCCCCGGCCGGGCTTGGCCCTTCGATTTCCATCGGCAGGCCCGAGGGCCTCAACGTCCTCACCCCTTCCCTGCCGCAGAAAACCAGGCCGGGCCTCCCCCTTAACCCCGCGGCTCCGTACCGACGTGCGGGGCGGTAGGGCCTGGGCCGGGCTCAGCGCGCCGCGTCCCTAGCAACCGCCGCCGTCTCCGTAGCAACCGTCGCTGTTCTATGACGTCACCTCGCGTGCTGCGCAACGGGGCGCTCGTAGCGCCCCCCTCATGTCGCGGGGCGGGCCCCTCTGCGTCGCTGGCTAGTGACGTCATTCCATAGCAACGCAGCGCCGCGGATGGTTGCTAGGGGCGGCCATGGACGCCCCCGCCCGGCCGTGGCCGCCGTCGGTGGGCGACTACGCGGAGCAGCGGGGGCTTTTCCGGCTCCTGCAGGTGAACGGGGGCGGGGAGGGGCAGCCCGGTGTCGCCCCGCCTGGGGAGCCCGGCTTTCCTCACGGCCTCCAGCGTCACAGGGAAAGGGGGCATATATACATACACTGCCCACGCCAAATTAAACTCAGATGAGCGAAAGTGAATAAAATGGGGGGTGGAGTGGGGGGCATGTAAGAACTGGTAAGACGAGGGCACAGAACAGGGAGAGAGGCTCTATCGCTGTCGGCCTGCACCATTTTCAAAAAGCTGAGTTTTCTCTGCTCATTTCAAACTGGGTGATAACTGTGGTGCCCAAATCAGGTGTTGTAGTCTGAATAAACGCTGCGAAGCGATGGTTGTCGGGTGGACTTTCAGTAAAAACCTGAGTTTTGTACTTAGTGCTGGTTGCTGCTGAGCACTGGATGCGCCGGGGTTTGCGTGTGAAGCAGTTCATAAACAAAACAGAGCCGTGTAATTATTCCAGTGAAGTAGAAAAGGAAATAGAACGCGTAAATAAAAGGCACTCGGTATAGAATTTCTTGGAGGATGCCGACTTTGTGGCATTTGCTGCTAAATGGAAAAGCGTTATGGCGTCCTGTTCCGTTGGTAAGCATCTCAGGAGACGATAATTAACTCGGCACGGTCGCTGCTGTTTGAGGTTTCCTTTTAATTACAGAATTCTCAGCTGTGCTGAAATGTCTGAGGACAAAATCTACGGAGGCAGTGCTTGCCCATAGAGCTGCAGTCAGTGCAGAGAGCAGGGCAGTTTAGGTGCCATACCTCCGCTTCCCCCACAGCCTCAACCATGCAATAAGAGAGCGGAATCCAAAATCAAAACTCAGAAAAGGGCTTTAAATCCTTTTTTCCCCGCTAGTTTTCCGGCAGGAGGGAGAGCAGCGGGGTTAAAGCAGTGAAATGTGCCGCTTTTGTGGTTTTGATTGGTTGGTTTTGTGCAGTTGTGTGTGTTTCCTGCGGGTCCCGTTTATCCCACGGCCCTCCAGGCTCGCTGGGCATTTGTGGGGATGTGCCAGAGGTTTAACTTGCCACAAAGAGATGCTAAGGTGGCTGGTTTGGTGCTGCCTGTGTGGGTTGATGGCAGCGCTGGCTCAACCATGACGCCACTGGAGCCAAACCCTTCAGGTCTCCGTGTGCTTCATAAATAAGCAAAAGCAAATTGCTTTGAGGTTTTCATTTCATTTCATTCATTTATTTTTTTTTTATTGACGGGGGCTTTGTAAAACCATATTTTACTTTTTCAGCCTCTAAAATAGGGTTTATATTCCCTATTTTGTCTGTTGAAGGGGACCTCAGAAAATGAGTTAATAAGATCCTCATCGTCACCTTGCTGTAAGATTGCAACATATCACGACTGTAGAGCCCTTTAATTTTCCTCTGACTTTGTCCTGTTGCTTTTCAGAACATGCTCGAAGAGCTGTTAATTCATAAGCCAGAGGACCCCATTCAGTTTATGATAGAGCATTTAAAGCAGCACAACGATGATGGTAAGTAAAACGGAAAGACTAGAGACAGTGCCTTATTTGCAAAGAGCTGTTCAGAAAAGGCATTTCGGTTGGCAAAGGATGGATAAAAGGTTTCAGACCATGCCTTGGAAGGATAAAAAGAAATGAGCATTTTGGAGTAGTTATAAGTAAGATGCTTTTAATTTCTTCTTCTTCTTTTTTTTTTTTTTTTAAGTGAGTAATCTAATAAAAATACACTTATAACAGTTATAACAATGAAACCCTCTAAGGGAATAATAAAGAGTTCTATTGTATCAATTATTAATGTGTTCTGTGCCCCATCTGATATTTCCTGTTGTCTTTAAGCTTGCTAATTACTCCTTTTGTCAGGTGTAAATTTGGTTTCCCATTCTACCTGGGCTGGCAGATTCTCTGGTTTTTGATTAGTTAGTTACTAGCTGTTGTTAATGAGTTCCACCGCTCAGTGGCATCTCAGATGAAGGAACAGTGAGTGTGCCTACTTGTACGGATAACAAAACCTGGTAAATTGAATGGGAAGGCTGTACTCTGCACAATAAAAGCATGTACACTCAATCAAATTATTTGATTTACAAACTGTTCACCCTTAGGCAGATTCTATTTGGATATGCACAACGGAACTCTAATTTTTGTTCTGCGTGAGCTGTCAGGAATAGCTGGTGTCATGTTGCTTTGATGTTTCTTTAAAACCAGAGTAAACCATTATGAAAGTTCTGCTGCAGCATCAAGGAAGTCATTATCGCTGGAGGTGCTCTGAGCTCTCTATACATCGTGGTAGGGATCAGATGGATGTTGACTGAGACGCTGCTCAGTTTCGAAACCAAAAAGAAATATCCAATCCTGCAAATTATGCCCGACCCTTCCTGATGTGGGCAGCACCAGTAATCCATCTGTTTTATAGGCCCGTGGGCAATTTGCAGAGGAATTTCAGCTTGATGGAATGCTGATAAGATTTCTCTGCGTTACTCTACCATTTGTTGTTGAGCCCCACAGAATTATTTGAGAGGAATTAGGAGGGTTTCCATTTTGTGGCTTCAGTACTTGGAGGCTAAAGATAGAACTACAGCAGTTGTTTGTCAGAGGAAAATCGCTGTCTGCTTTTGGTCTGGAACAAGCTATTAAGAAGGGGAAGGCGCTCCAATTAAAATTAGAGACTAAATGTTGTTTTAGAAATAAATTATACGGAAAAGAATGTAACGGAAATCTGTAACGGGGTTGATTTTACCTTTTTGATCATGGCAGAAGGTGCTGACTATTTAGAAGAAAAAAAACCCTTATTAGAGCCATCAGTAAAGCAATGAATTTTCATGATCCTGCCTTGCTAGACAGCTTTAGCCCTAGAGAAAATTTCAAACAGAGACGTGTGGAAAAGGAGTGTTGCATCTATCCCAGGTGTGAAGTTAGAAAACCTTTTTAATTAATAATAGGATCTAAAGTACTCTTAAAAATATAAACAAGTCTAATGATGATTATAGCTCACAACTGCCTCAGAAAGCTGCTAGGTCAGATGCATGCCAGCGGGTTTGTACTTCCAGTTCTGTGCTATTCTTTTGTGTGATCCTTCTAAAAACCTTAATGAAAGATATGAAAATTGAGAATTCTTTAATATACGAAGATGCAAATTTTCTACGTTGTATCTTGGTCTTTGTTAACAAAGAGAGCTTTCAGGATCCAAGCGGCATTTCTGTGAGCTTTTGCTTTACAATTGTACCTCTGAAGGAATGTAACAAAGTTCTGCAAGAATGTTCTTCATGTACTATGTGCTCTTCCTCTCTGACAAGGAATTTCCCTTACAAATTAAGCAGATTTTATTGCATTAATATTAATCGTAGACTCTTTTGGACCCAAATGGAATGCAGAGAGTCCAGCTGTTCTTCATTATTCCAGGATCCATTTTGTTTTCTTGCTAAGAGCATCCTTGAACGTTAAAACTTAAGAGTGCTTGGAAGAGTAAATCCTGTAACATCGAGACTAAGCACGGAATGAAATATGATTTATTACTGCAGGAAAAGGAATTTTCCAGATTTTTCTGACTTCATTTAGGGACCGGAGGCCCAGACCTCCAGTATTAAGCACTGGCTGTCTGCTCATCGGAGGGGGTTAAACGTGACATCCAGGGGTGTCCTGCTTGTGCCCTCGTGTCAGATGTTTGGGGAGAATGCTTTAGAAGAGTCTTACAAGTGTGCAAATGAGTAAATCAGTGAATTACGCTGCCCCATCTGCTGCGAGTCACTAAGCAGAGAGAAAACCAGATTTAGTACAAAGTGAGCATTTACAGTAGCCCTGGGCAATATTAAAGCATGATATGGTGTATATAATGGTATGTTTCGTTTTTTATCAAACGTTTGTCCAAGAAAGCTGTGTATTAAAGCTTCAATACCTAAGGGTTTTCTTGTGAATTTTAAATCATGCTCCTAGTTAAACCTCAAAAGGATCTGTGGATGGAAAGGTTTTTTGATTTTCTTTGAAGTGGTTTGAAGAAGTTGATTAGTGTTGGCACCCGAGCACTCTTTTATGACGCTGTTTATAAATAATTCCTAAGTATCGGGCTGGAGTTTCAAGGTGTTAGATTAAAAAAAAAAAGCCCTAGGATTTAATCACATTACATTTGAAAGAAATTAGGTGATAAAAACAGCTGATGTATCCTTTTAAAGTATTTTTCTACATTGTGTACTAGTTCTGTTGCACTTGCAAGAACCAATAAGGGGGAGTTTTTCTTAAACCTTCTGAGTCAGATAACTTTGTAAAGATGAATCCGTAATTTGGGTTTCATGTATGTTTAAAAATTGCACCTGCCCAAGAACTGTTAAGTGCGTGGAAGGCCTCATAAAAATACATTTCACATCCTTCCGTGCCTGCTGTCATCAGACACTGCATCTCCCTCGGTTATCAAGAACTGAAGAGGTTTGGGGGCGAGCAGATCCCTCCTCTGTTTTGACCTGTGTTACTCCCAGTAAGCACTTGTCAATCCCTTCTGTAGATGGCCTCTTTTTTATTTTCCCAAGAAAACATCAAAGGCGTTAATAGAAAATGACAGCTCAAGGGATTGCAGCCCAAAATACGGTCGTGCAAGAAGTCCCAAATACTTTCCTGAGAGTTTCTCCATTTTCCTTCTTTTTTTTTTTTTTCTGCCTTGCCAAGCTGTAAGTGGAATGGAATTGGTGGCAGGATTGAGAATTCCGAGCTGTGGGTTGCGTTTCTCCCCATCTCGGGTGGGCGACATGCAGCAGAGAAATACAAGATACAGAGAGGAGAAAAAAAGGGCTTTCAACACTGACTCGAGAACATGAAGGCAGCTGTCAGAGTGTAGAGGAAAAAGTGCTTAGTTTTGCAACATCTAAATCTTCTTTCAGCCCTGACACGGCTGTTTAGTTGCAACTAAAAAGTAAAGTTGCGGGGTTTTTTTGTGATGGGAGCCAAAAGCTTTGCCAAAGTTAGGTGTTTTTGCTACCATACTTAATAAGGAAAATGAGAAAAGAGTTTAGATGATCTCCAAAGATCCCATCCGATGTGATTACGGTAACAGTCGCTTTTAAGTAGCCTTGTCCTGCAAACACAAACTACCTTTTTTTTTTTTTTCATTGCAAAATATGTCTGCTCTAAATCGATCATTTGGGAATAGTCAAACTGAGATGAGAAAACGTTCCCGCTTATGCTCTGGTTCACCCTGTAAACTATTCATCCACTGAAACAGATAGAAATATGCTTAAGTGATGTGTTTAGTTAGAACATCAGTCTCATTAGCCTTGGAGGTTAAAGACAGACCGAGGTGGCACTGACTGAGTGTTCCCCCTTCTTTCTCCTCAGTGGAGCCCGATCCTGAGGTTTACGTTCAGGCAGATTTCTAGTTGTTTCATTGTGATTATGTTTCTATTGTGCAGTAGAACAGCAGGAAACAGGTTTGGATTTTTCTGTTCTACATCTTAACATTCGCGTATTCTCATTTCTTAGCTCCAAGAATTTGCATACTCGGTCCACCTGCTTCTGGTAAAACCACAATGGTAAGTACGCCATTTTCAGGGCTCTAACCCTGCCCTTGGTCCTTCTTGCTTTTTACTGAGCTCAGCACTTGTGAAAATGGTCAAAGTTACAGAAGAGCACAAGGCAAGTTGAAGGGTGGCACTCATAGGGTTATTTACCAGAACCTGTCTGTGAAATGGGAGCATTCAAGTGAGCTCTCTGTGAGAACTTGCATGGGTACTGGTGGTGATACTGCTGTAATGCAGCAGAACTCTGCCTGCTAGGATTCATGAACTTGGGGGGAGAACCATCAGTGCCTGTTTGCGGTGTTCCCATATTTCCCACTGCTTTGTTTGCACGGCTGCTTGTCTCCCTTGTCCACACTGCAAATGTCGAAGTTGTGTTTGAACCACAGAGAGAGCTGACCACAGAAACTTCACAGATGATGGTGCTGTGTGCATGCTAGGAAGAATACTTTCTTCTTTCAAATCCATGTTATGGTAAGGTAGATGAAAAAGGCCTTATTCAAAGCTGTAGATTCCTGAATGTCTTCGTCTGATACTGTTTAAAGTTACACGTATAGTCTGTTTGTTTAAACTGAAGGCGAGGAAAGCTCCCTGTCTTTCTCTAGTCTGCTGAAAAAATGCTTCATTTTCTTCCCAGATATTTCATCCTGTATTTTTTTTCTTTCCTCAGGCAATACGGCTTTGTAAACATTTGGATGCCATACATGTCTCTCAGGAGACTTTGCTTTCCAAGGAAACATTAGCTCTGACAAAGGAAGCAAAGGCATATAGAGAAAGAAAACAGGTGTGTAAGAGGATATAATAATGGTAGTTCTCAGAATTAGATGGCATTTCCATGATTTCCACTGCTGTATGTTGAGCAGATCAGAGTAAATATTCTTGTATCTAAGGTGGTTCGTACATTGGTTTATGCTTACGTAGGTGCAGGGTCCTTCAGAGAGGAAGGGCAGCCTCTGCTCCGTAAGAAGATATTAACAAATATAAAAAATATGTCAGGACATAGAATTAGGGGCAGAAGAGGAATAAAATATGCAATAACAGAGATCTTGGAGATTAATAACATTATCTTGGAGAGATTCATAACGTTAACCTTGGACATGAGTGACAAAACTGAGAGAAGTCCAGGAATGCTCGATACCATTTAAAGAGAGTTTCGTTCTATCATTAAACAAAGCGTCTTCTCCTTTCAGCATATTTGGTAATCTTCATGAAGTAAGCATTAATCTCTGAGGCTTCCTTCAGTACAAAATATGTACGCAAAGAACTCTTTTTTGATCTGACAGAGCTACTTAGTCGTGCGCATTTGATTTCTCTGTAGCATGACACGAATAACTCAGTGCATTAACTCAAAAGTTGAATGACAATTCAGTCAGTTATTGAAAACTGTGGAAGCTTTCAAGCTGAGGCAATAGCAGTAGACTCAGGAGATCATTCCATTCCCAGGTGCGTGCACTCTGTCCAACTGTAAGTGCACCATTTGCTCTATTCCAGGTTTTTCATCGAAAGAAATGTATTTCTGTGACCTTCTCTAGCAAGCCCACCGGACTGAGTTGCTCTTTTCTCTTTCATCCCCTGTTTTCATAAAAACTGAAAGAATTTCATGTCTGTATGAATTCTGCATCCCTGCTAAATTTGGTTTGAATTGGCCAACAGATTCAGAATTTGCTGTGATGGTAGATAGTGTAATTTCATAATTTTGGTTTCCTGAGAAAACTAAGTTGAAAACAGAGTAGTGTCTATTACACTGAATTAATGAGTGAAGTTTGGAGATACCTCAAGTGATATATTTAAAGATCTGAGAGGAAAGACATCACTGAACTCATGGAACTTGATGGCAAAAAGGTTTGCTTTTGGCTGGGATGATAGAAAATGATTCTTACTGAGAATATGCAATTCGAAATTTTAGTTCTAATTATTAGAGATTGTTTTACTAGATTCATAAATTTCAACTTAGATGGGGAGAATTTAAAACAAAAATTCCCGTTGGTTTAATTATTCTAATTATTAATGTATTTCAGACTATACAGATGTATTTTCAAGGGTGTCCTTTTGGGCTTATTTGATTTAGAAAGATGGACGGTGTGGATGATGAAAGACAAAAATGTCAAGGCTAATCGGGTAGTGAGGGCTGTGAGGAGTGCCTGAAGAGCAGAATTTGTTGGTGTTTCAGTACTGTGCAGTTTGCCTTTGTTTTTGAGATGCTAAATGCTGGGTGGATGTCTTCACTCAATCGTTTCTTTTGTTCTTTTACACGAGTTTGATTCTTCATGTGGAGCTCCTAAAACTAGGAGGAACTCCTTGCTTCCTCTAAATCAATTGAAGCTTTAGAATAACTTAAAATGTAGGCAGAGTATCATCTCAAGAACTGCTTGTCCTCTTGCTGTTTCATGGCTGCTGGCTACATCTACTTTTGCCGTAACTGACCCTAGGTTCTTCTGAAACAAGCAGTAAACTTGATTCCTGTGGCATACGTAACATCCATTAGCACTAATAGGTTTTGAATGTCTCTTCAGGAACAGAACAATAGCTGTATATGCAATCTTTGATACAACCGGGGCATTTAAAATGTTGTACTGCCGGCCAAAGCAATTTAATAAATGGAAAGAGGAAAAGCATGAACTAAGACTGTTTTTGAAAGTCTAGTGTGAGGATCACATGACACAATTTAATGTTAGAGGAACGTTCCACCTGTATAAGGTTACTGGGGCTAAATTAACCCCAGTGCCAAAGGTCGTTCGTTTTTGGGTCAGTAGGCCAATGTTACTAGAGTTGGGCAAATGCTACAAAAAGGTCTGCAAATATTTGTTCGCATATTTTACTTCTCTTTAGCTATGCTTTCATCTCTTTTGTGTTCACTTCTAATAAGAAAAAAAAAGCATTTGAGTTTTACCTGCACAAGAATTCGTGGTATTTAAAGTATGTGATTATTCTCTTTAGCTCAATTTTTAAATTTGGACATGCAATCATCCACTAACACACCTGGCCACTTACTAATGAGCACAGCTGAAGTAGTGAATTTTAAATATTGACTGTTCAAAGCAAAATGTGATTCATTCTGCATGTAAAACTATTCCAAAAAGAAGTAAAATATTTGAATATTCAGTAAATTTGAGGAACCGTGAGCTACCAATAAATATTCCATGATCAGAAAAAGAGGCTACATTTTTTGATAAATCATTGCAAATTATTCCCTCATCTCTAGTTATTATAACGTTAATAGAAAGCACCTTCAAGTTTTTCCTATAGTGGAGTCTAATGATGAGCTACTGCATCTTTCACTGCTCCTGTTTGATGGGTAAAATAAGAAGCTGACACAGCTGTGCTAGCTGTAGGCTTGTGAGATGGGTGTGCTTTCAATGCAATACTGAGTTACACGTGTTTGTGTATTACTGCATCGTTTAGAACTGCTCTACAGTTGCATCATGTCCTCATGATTTCTTAGAAGACATAGAAGAGAGGAAGACCCACAGCATCCTTCCCTATGCATAGTCAGTGTTGTAGTCTATTCAAGAAGCCACTATGAAGAAACAAATAGGAACTGTTCCAGTCTTACGTATGCATTAAAAAAAAAAAAACAACAAATTAAAAAAAGCCCATCCTTTTTGCGTATATTTCTCTAAACAGGCTGAATCTACACATTCACCATTTTCAAAATGCTAAACTAAGTTTCTTGTGCCTTTTGGAAGGTTTAACATTTCAAGCAGCATGTCTTTCCATTAACCAAACTGGATTTTGGGACAGGCTCAGTGTGCCTTCAGTAAGATACAGTGCTTCAGCCATTGGGTGTATGTGTATCATTTCCATTCTTGCAGATTCCTGGGAGGAGAAGTCCCACTTATCATGATGTATTCATGAGTTTATGTGTAAATGTGCTTTATAATGCCACGTATGCGTTGGATTTAATGGTTTCTAATACAATAATCAGGTGCTCTACAAGCAAGCTATTGAAAGTGATTTTGTAGGCCACTGCACAGTGGGAAGAAAACTGCCCAGGAAATGAGAGTGGAGTTGAGCCACAGAGAGCAGAAGTAGCTAAAGCACAGAAATACCCATGTGTCACCTTGATTGTTGTTGTGCAATAAACCCTGCTCAAAAGAGCGCTAAGAATACCGCTGCACTGAAAGAAGGTAGTATAATTTAAATTGCTTTGGCAGAGCTTAGCAGAGTGGACCCCTGGCAGTTGCTAGCCCGTCTTGACATGACACATCAAAGAAGCAAGCAAGACGCTGGCTGTTTCTGATAGCAGCATGAGGCACCTTTGGAAGGTGACAGACTCAAAGCCACAGACCCAGGTTCCAGCAGTGAGAGACCGCGGGAGGCTTTGACGCACCGTCCTGTGGGACCTGCTGACTTTCAGGAGACGCAGCAATTCCCTTCCCTTTTTCTCTTTCACCTGCTCGGATGTTGCCTGATGAATGGCTGACACTACCACGGGTGCTGAGGACTGGGGACAGCAGAGAGAAACAAAACAAGAAAACCATCGCCTGCCTGGGCCACCTTGTCTCTTCCACTGCTGGGCGAGGGCTGTTTTCTTTAGTGTGTTCTGCAGTGCTTTCTCCACTCTACTTTAAAGTAGTGACTCACGTGGTGGTGCATTCAGTGCTCCTGGTGAAATTGTTTTGCGATTAGCGGTGCTAGGAAACCTTCCGCCGCACTTCTGCCATATCTATTTACATCCCTTAGTACAATGTAAGCCTACAGAAACGCTGCTTTTTAGGATTATGCCCATCAGGCTATTTGGTTAGGCAAAGAGATGGGAACCCACAATGTATGCAAGTGCTTGGAAGAAAGAGTCCAGTTCACATTGTCAGGTGAAAGATAATTCCATGCCTCGGGAGGCAGAGAATCTGACAGCAGCATTGTTTCTGAGTAATGGCAAAACGAATGAGGCTGAGGCAGAGCATTCGGTCGAACGGGCATTGGCTCAGACTGGCATTGCTAAAGGTTTGTATTTTATAAGGTTAAACTGGCTAAGCATTGAATGAAGGCCTAAGTTAACAAGAGAGTGAAGACGATTTCCTACAAGAAGGAGTGTTGTTAATTCATTGTCAGGTAATCTTATGTAAGAGTGGAAGAAATACCATGGGTGGGAAAACGATAAATCTGTAGAGGAGGATCTTTGTTCTTCTGCCCAATAGCAGATACCATGTTATAAAACATCACTAGGCATGGTCAAAGTGAAAGTCCCTGAAAGAAACACCACAACTGAGAATCATGGTACGTATTATTTCAATTCCATTTGGAACTGATGAGCTGAAAATTAAACTAACATTAAAAGGAACTTTAACGTTACAATTAATTTTAAATAATCTTTCTGGATGATGAAAGAGTGAGAAGTAATAGAAAAGTGAAACAAACTTCCTAAAAATTAGGTTCTCTTCATACTGTCTGTGGTTGATATTCTGCTTAGCTCACGTGATGGCTGTTCATTTCACTAATGCTGCGTGCGCTGACGTGAAGTAGTGAGTCAGATACCTGTAAAAGAGTCTACGTGTGGGTGTGATATTCTTATGGTTCCCTTTGCCAGTTTGATGTCCAGCATGGTAGTCAGTGTGCAAAACTTGGCACTGCTTCCACGTACATGGAGGTGGGCTTGGGCAAGAAGAAATGTGCTCAGCTTGCCTTCAGCACTGATTCTTATGCCCTTATTAACTCTCTAATCTACTATGTTAACGACTTGGGGCTCACACAGTTTTATTTATATATTTATTTCAAGCAGACATCTCAGTTCACCTTTAACCGGAATATGCCTGCATGATAAAATTCCTTTTGAACTCAATTGTGAATATGCAGCCTTTTTTTTTTTTTTTTTTTGTTCTTTCTTTAGAAAATTCCCAACGCGCTTTGGGCCAATCTGATCCGGGAACGTCTGTCAAACGTGGACTGCATCAAACAAGTAAGAATTGCTCCTCAGAGGACCGGTGGATAAGCACTTACACAACTCGTGCATAGTAGTTAGCATTCTGAGTCCTGAGCAGAGGAGGGAATGGGGGCAAATCTTTGGGGGCTCTGGAGCGGATTGCTTTCTTGAACATCAGCAGAGGGAGTTTGGAGCTTTATTAACTGGATAAAGGGGAGGATGAGAGTATGCATATGCTAATCTTTTAGCACTGAGATGATCAAAGGCTGAACAAGCGTAGCTTTGTTGATTGCCTGGGGCAACTGGCAGAGTTGAAGTGGACAAAACAGATAAACAGAAAATATATAAAAATCAATATGTTAAGGCTTTAAGTCTCATTGAGGAAAGGAGGAAGAAGAGTCTAATGCTATTCATTTCGATTTTCTTTCTTTCTTATTGTGTCTTTTGTTTCTTCCTGTGTGAGTAAGCGTTGAATTTGAATATATTCTCCTCTAGGTAATAATTAATATGTTCACTGATAATTACGCAAATAGGCAACTGCATAAGTTTGGCTGTATCCACAGATGGGTGGCTTTCCTTCTCCCCTTTCCAATCCCCAGTATGCTTAGTCTTGATGTAAGTAGAGACTTTTAACTTAGGATCAAAAGAGACCTTCAGTAGATTAATATTGGTTGAAATTAATGTCTGGACTGAATGAAAGCAAAATCTCTTTTATGCGTTTCCTTTAAAATCTCAGGTGTTGTTATGGTTTACTGACTCCGTAGTCAGACCATTATACAGGATTATTTGTAAGAGACAGATTTGTAAGGAGAAAAACCTCTTTCTAAACAGTGCTGAAATAATAACGTATGTTATTTGTTGTACTCTTGGGAGGAAAAAGCCCATTGTCCAAAGCAGGTGTTGCACTCATGAAGGAGCGACCGGCATTGCTTTGAAGGGTTGCTCTGTCTCTTTGGCTGTTGGTCCGAGGACAGCTGTTACTTCCTGACCTTGGGGGGAATGTGGCAAGCTCACAGCTGTGCTAAAATGTGTTACTCCTTGACATCACCCTCTACCTTGTTGCTTCAATAAAGCAGGGCCAGTAATTAATGTTTCATCAAAGTGTGAAAATTGCTGCTTGAAGTTGTCTCAGCGTCCGGCCTGAAAGAAACTGAGCATGCTGAAACCTTATGTCCCATGTTTTGGTCTTTGTAAAACTAGCAAGAAAAAGAAACCCAGTGAGCAAGAACTCAGAACATTGTTTTCTGCCCCTGACTAGAAGTTTCTGCTTTTACCTCTTGGGTAATGTTAATGGTTGCCATTAAGGTCTTCTTGTGCTGCAATGCAAAGTCAGTTATTCCAGCTTAGGCCGCTGGTGGAGCTGTCTGTCAGTGGACCTGCCTTGTGTAAGCTAGATCAGATGGTCAATTACAGTCTATGAACTGTGGAAAGGATAACTTGATCAGGACGGTAATGAATAGCTGGAGATGTAATCTCTTAAATTGTTCTTGCCTGGCAGGTTTGCTAGGGGACATCTGGCTGTGTCATGTGTCTGTTGCAAAAATGTAGCTGTGGCAAAATAGGTGGCATTCTGCTCTCCTTCAGCAATGCCTTAGGACTAGCAGTAGCTGAACTGTGACCTATCCCGTTAGATAATCCACTGTTTGTATGGGAACTGAATTTAAAATTCTCCCTGCTGGTCTTTAATGTTACTGAGAAAAGCCATCAAGCTAAAATAAAACTGGCTAGATTTGAAAGAAGCTCACGCAGTGCCCTTATTTGCATGGCAGTGCTCTTACGTGCAGAGGCAAGAACCTTGGTATAGAAGTCCTTTTTACATCCGTAGAGAAAGCTCTGAAGCAGTAAAAATAAGTTAGGGTGGATGATTTTTGAACATTCCATTGCATTTTTTTTGCAAAATCCACGTTTACCGAGAGACTTACTGAACCAAAAACCTGGGGGGCATCATTGGTTTGCATAAATATTTACAGGTGACAGTATGAGACTCCTCCTCCCCCAAAGAAACACATACAACTGTTTTATGACTGGAAATGTATGAAGAAAAATCCTGGCTCATCTTCTAGATTCTAGTTTTCTACCAGGTATGGATCCCGCTGATGGTATTGGGGCTCAATCTCTGCAAATCTGGAGCGATGAGTTGAACCCTGCACTTTTAAAATACACCAATATTTGGTTACATGGAGAATTACAAAGATGTTGGGATTTAGATACTCTAAGCTGCTCTAAGTGGCTCTTATTTTAAGCATCAGGTCCTGTAAACTCTGAGTGAGGTGACAAGATGGTTAAGGTGCCAGCAGCTGCACGGAGTCCTGCCCATGTTTTGTTCCTATTGTTATCAGAGCTCCACCGAACCAGCAGCACTGGATGTGTCACAGGACCAACAAAAGCAAAAACCTTTCTTTCTAAAGCTTCCCTGGCATTCAGAAAGAATGAAATTCGTATTATAAGCCTAGGTAAGATTTCAGCTGTTTTTAGGAAATAAGCGTAACTGACTTCTCAAAGTAGAGGGAACTATTAAAAACATCTTATTTAATAGACAGCAATCCATGATCGCTAAAACTTCCCAACATTGTGCATGTCTTCTCCATGTGAGAGGGGATCGAGGGATTTTAATTGCCGTGTTCTCCCTGCGTGATTGGAAGTAATGCAGTGGACTTAGTTCTTCATAGAGCAGATTTATGCCATCTCTCTCGAAGCATGAGTCAGCTCTTTTTTTTTTTTTTTACTGAAAATGTTAATGGATGAGGAGCTGGATGTTGGACACAGTACCACCAGCTGTTTGTTTTATTTCTCCTTGCGGTGTCATTGGGCTGGCATTAATTGCACAGCTTTCATCCCACAGACAGTAGGAATACAGGATTTTTTGTGCCGTTGTTTTGACACTCACAGGTTTATAGATGTCACAGGCATTCTCTAAGGAGAACATTTTTATTGATCAACGGCTCTGCTGGAGACGGTGTTGTGTGTTCTTCTAATACAAATGTCGTTAGGACTGCGAGGGATCAGATGGGTAGGTCTTCCAGCACACACAGAAAACTTATTGCAAGCATTATGTTAGGACCTGGGACTTGGGAAGTTGATAGGAAGACTTTTCATCTTTCAGGGTTAGCACGTGTTGGTTATAGCACCTCCGGCTGTTGTCTAACTCCCAGTGCTGGGCCCGAGGAGGGAACTCACAGAACTGGGGAAGGCTGGTGAAGAGATTGCTGCATGATGAATCGGTGAGAGTGAGCTGAGCAGCCTTAATGCTGCCTTAAGCCATTTGGAAGCTAAGCTTAGGCCAGTGTTGCGTGTGAATAGTGGCAGAATTACTTCTGATTGGTATTAAACAATTCAGAAGGGTGGTAACGACCACTGAAAGGGAAGGGAAAGACAGCAATGGCTACTGGTCCTTTTGATCTTGCCATGACAGATAACGATCATTGTGTTGTCTCTGTGAAACTCCATACAAAGATAGTGAAGGTCTGTTTTTTTTCAGGAGCAATGTGGCTTTTTTTATAGTTTCAGAGCTAACTAAAGCTACAAAAATACTTTGCATGTGGGAATAAGAGGTTTATTCCTAATGGAAAATTCGGTAAAGTTGGAGCTTCTTCCATCATCCGTACTCCTAACACTGACAGGCTGCAGGAGCCAGGTCGGCAGCTTGGGATGCATCCTGGCAGAGCTATTACTGATACCATTTTGTTGTTTAATGTCTGTCCCTTTTCTTCAGACGGCTGAGGAAGATGGACTACTTTTTCTAAACCACTGAATGATGATGTGGAGAATCTGTTGCAATGACCTAAAGGCAGAGCTGGTCATGCCCTTTGGTCGCATGCTTGTGGCTGAGATTTCCTTCAGAGGTGCCATGTAATTCAGTGTTACATCTATGTGCTATCCCTTTGCCGTTTTCATTATTCCAAGCCAGTCTCGGCTTTGTATTTTCTGAAATATTTTAAGGCTGTGCTGGTCAAATAACAAGAGAGAACTGAATACCTAAGTCATTATTATTGGGGTGGAAAGTGTGAAAGTATGTAGGCTTGGTCTTACAGCTGAGAGCAGTGTGCCGGTGAAGGAATGAGATCTACATTTCAGAATGACCTTGAGGTTTTCCTTTTCTCCAGATGCCTTAAATGTGGAGAGGAAAGTGATGACTTTGAATGTACTTCCTTGTCGCTGAATTTCGGTGTGGTGTGGGTCTCCAAGGAGCACTTCACTTGGCATTAAGGCACCAGCACAATGCTGTATTTACAGCAGTCTTCATGTGGGAAAGGATGGAGGTTTGCAGCCAGTGACCACAGAGTAAGGCACCGTGGAATTACTCATTTTTAGCCTTTGTTCAACCCTTGATGTGATAAGGTGCAATCCATCCTTGGATGTAAGGTCACTGCTATCAAGAACAAAAAATAGATGACTTCTTAAAGAAGCAAATTTAGCATGTGAAGTTACTAATTACACTTTAATGATAGTCAGGAGGGCAAAAAAGACCAATGTTTGCATAAAGCATGATAGGCATATTTTAAGTCAGGTCTTGCTCTGCTGTGTGTTGCTTCCTCTTGCTGGTTCCCAAGCCACACTCCTTTTTACTCTTTTTTTTTTTTTTAATATATTTTTTTTTATCTGTGACATCTGCTTGGAGCTTGTCCCTCCTGTGATACCATACTACTTGCAGCTGTTCAGACCTCCAGCTCTGAGCTGTGCATGGGGTGCCCTGAGCATACGGCCTTTTTGATGTGTGATAAAACAGAACCAAGCCACTGGGGGTATGGAGAGGGAATGCAGCAGAATATCAATAAACCTGTTCTGAACAAAGCTGCAGCTCTGTGGTGGAATAGACATTTCACTGAAGTGTCAAGTAGATGGATAATGTATTCTAATTAGGGACTGACTGATACCCTGGAACTCAGAGACCTTTGGAAATAGGATCCAAAATGCTAACTATTTTTGCAGCGTGTGTTTATTATGCGTTTGTTTAATGCCTTGAAATGTGTTTGTTGCAGGAAGCTATTTGTTGAACTATGTTTTATTGCACTGCAAAAACTTTCATTTATAAAATTATTTATTGCCTGCTTCAAGGACCTTTGAAATGAGTACATAAGTATCTTGAAGCTTACACTGTTAAAAAAAATAGTCTTCTGTATTTACTGCCTGTTGCTCAGGATCTGATTTTGAGCAATAAGCTGTAGTGACACCAGAAGCAATGGTTTTGTGGCATGCTGGATATTTCTGTATTTTTTTTTCTTTTGTTTAGTTTCCAAAAGCATTGTACTTGGAGTGAAGAAAATGAGCCAGATTTGTAGTCTGTGTAAATAGGCATAGATTTATTGGCTTCCAACCTCTGATGCCATTTCTTCCAAGGAGAGGATCTGGGCCTATATATACACCGTACAAACACAATATATTCCAAACTAGCACTGAAGTTCCTTGCATATTGCTAAAAATGCTGTGCAGCCTTGCCTCCTGCAGGTCCCAAGGGATAAATTGATTTCTTAGCACCTGTGTGACCTGAGGCAGCGGTTCATTCCAATTCGATAGAGCAAACACTGGGAGTGGCAAAAATGGCTCGCAGTTTCTTAAATCTCTTATTTTCTACAGCTATCAGCAGGATGACATGTTCCTGAAACCAGGCTAATTAAAGAATTTGAAGTAGTCTACTCTATTTTCATGTATAATTGGAATGTCCCAATTTCCTCTTACAGAAGTCATGGAGATATGTGAAAATACTTCTAAAACCTTTGGACCCCATACTGACAGAGCTTCAAATTTATGTGGGAGATGGGGATGATTGCTAGCTAATGCAATATTAAAGTGTCTTATTTATTTCACTGCAAAGACGGTTTTCCAATTTATTGTGGTATCACAGAGTTCTTTGGGGGTATGGGATGTAGCGACAAGGGCACGTGGTTAAGCCACTGACAAAAATGAGAGAAAGTCCCAAAGATTCAGCCTTGAGTCTGGGAAGTGGTTACATCTCAAACACTGCATCACACAGAAGCGGAGTGAGGCTGCGGCTCTTCTCTGCTATTTCGCGGATCCGTAAATGTTTTTTTAAAGATGCTCAATCCAGCACTTAGCTGGCTATAACAAGGACTTAAGGGAGCAAAAGGCTCTTTTTTCTTTTTCCTTTCTTTTGCTCTGTTGCTTCATTAGCTTTGGGAACGCCGGTTCCATTACTGTGAATTTCCCTGTATAATTTAAGAAAATAATGAAAGCATACATGTTTTCCTCAGTGTTCTTGGCATTAAATCTGTCTTTAGATTTGTTTAGCCTCTTTTTTTATCCACAGTGTGGGCTGGTATCCTTTTGAATATTTCAAAACTGTAGAAATTGTTTGGGGGTTGTTTTTATTCAAGAGAGATGTTTCCTTTTTTAAGACAACCACGGAAAAAAAAAAACATTCTTTCTGCAGTGCAAAAGTGCCCATTGCACTGTGGTGGTGGGAATAGTACATGCCACCACAAAAATACCAGTGCTCCATGTCTGCATTCTTCTCTCACAGGCATCTGTAACAAACATTACATATGCTGCTGTGATAGAGAATGAAGCAATTTTTCTGCGAGTAGCACCAATATTTAGTGCTATTTTTTGGATTTTCTCTTCTAGGACTGATAACACTTTCATGGTTTTGTTCAATAGGGCTGGATTTTGGAAGGCTTCCCTGAAAATCAGGAGCAGGCACGGTTGCTGCAATCGTCTGGCATCATTCCGAGGCATGTTGGTAAGCAGCGCAAGGTTTATGCGAGATTGCAACCAGCAGGTGAAAGCCTCCAGTGCTTTTCCCCAAACATCCTCAATAAATTCAGTATCAGAATTGAAGACAACGGAGTCACCAGGCAGCCTGTGTAGTTCAGTTTCACTCAAAACCTTGTGTTAACCGGTAAATCTTGAAATCCTGTCTTTCACACACGAACCCTTGTCTCCCTAAATGTTAGAGCTCTGTAAATTCAAGAAAATTCCAGCAAGTATCTCTGCGCAGCTGTAAGTAGCTTTGCTTCAGTACTAGGCATGGGTCTAAATGTTTTATGATTCCAATCTCTAGATCTCCAAATCAATCTCTAAATCTGTTTGGTGATTCTCAGATCAAAGCAATTTCCTCATCCCCTAAATACAAATTCATTCTTCTGCTGAATTAGAGCAAACCGCACTCCACCGAGTGAAGCAGAAGCAGTGTGATTTTAAACTTGATTTTCATGAGTGGGGATGAATTATAACTTCATTTCAGAGGAACGTTTCTTTGCTGGCAAAGAGCTCATAAACACAACCTGTACAGCTGCCCTTGCTATCTAGAACAGCCAGCTGTCCCAAATTCATAGTTAGAGAACCTACTTAGAATATAAGAAATGATTGCAAGTGCTTGGAATACAGCATAAAGTGATAGGTGTGCTTTTTGCCAGTGGATACTGAACTTAACACAACGTTAGCAAACTCGAATTGTCACTTTGGATTTGATTTGGATGAGGTTTGACTGTTAATGAAGAATTTGGAATCGCTGCAATAGAGTCAGGCAAAAATGTTTAATGTCTAGTACTTGCATGTATTTTTAATATAGCTAATAACATTTGAAGTCAAGTTTTGCTCACAATTATATCTGTGCAACCACGACCTGAATGAGAATCTTAAAGCTCAGTCTGTCTAGTTAATCAAAAAGAAGATTGAGAGGAGATGAGATTTACGGTGTATGAGTACCTTAATAGGGAGAAAAGTGTCTGAAAGTGTTATTTGATACAGTGAAGAAGCTCTTAAGAAGAACTGGTTTGAAACGTGTAATCAAATGCACTGAAAACAGTAATTAAATTACAACATTTAACTGTGAGAATGATGAGCTGAAAGCAACCCGGGGAACTGACAGATTCTCCATCTTTTGATGCTTTCTAATTAAGTTTGAACACTTTTCTGGGAGGTTATCCAAAAATAGGACGCACTGGTTTCACTACCAAAGTAGCTGGGTGTAAAGTAATTGCTTGTGGTACTGAAGAGAATCAGTATTGGGTGATCCATGGGTGCTTGTCTATCCCAGATTCTGGATATAAGGTAAGTGAGGAAGAGTCTTGTTAATGGGTATAGATGGCTGGGACAGCCAGCGCTCTTAGGTTATTATTAATATGTATGAAATGCATTTATCCATCTTTGAAACTAGAATACACTAAACAGCTACAAGAAATAAAACAACTAACAAGAACTGCACTTCTTTCCTTTTCTTTCTTTCTTTCTCTTCCTGCTGTTCTTTTCTGGTGGGAGTCTAGTTGTGCTCTATGCTGCAGACACTGTGCTGATTGAGCGGAACAGTGGGAAGAGGCTCGACCCCCTCACAGAAGGTGCAGTGTTTGTTTCTTCCTGTTCTTGACTAAAAACTAGGCTAGGATAAGTCTTTAAATGTATCCCTTTAAAAACGAGTAGGAATCTGTAATTATAAATTTAAAACGTATAGTTTGGAAAAAATACATGTTGGCCTTGCATTATTTTCTGTGCCAATAAAATATGGGAAAATGTAAAGCTCAGCAGTGATCTTGTGAACAGTAAAGTGTGGCAGGACAGAATCCGTGCAGGTTAGATCTGTCTGTATGAATTTACATTTTGTCCTGCGTCTTGCTGGATCCTGATTTTTTTCTGAGCTTCAGGCACGCTTTTGTGTGTCTTGCATTCAATGACTGTCACGTAGACTTAGCTCCACTTTGTCTCTCGAGTAGCTGTTGGTACAGGTAACAAGGGTGTTGCACAGATTATCGCTTGTGCCACAATATGAAGCTTAAACGCAGACCTTGGTATTCTCCAGGAAACCTGCTGGAGCTGAGCAGGACCGATGAAATCATCCTCTTAGCTCCTAATCACTTCTAACTTCTAGAGGTGTACCATACGACCTTTGACTGGCCAAGTGATGTGCGGATACAGCAACGTTTGGTGGAACCAGATCTGTCTGAGGAGGAGATGTCAAAGCAGCTGCTGGAATACCATAGAAACTTCCCTGGGGTGTTCCAGATCTACCAAAAAATTCTGAGATCAATCAACGCAGACCAACCTTGCGTGGATGTCTTATCACAAGGTAATTGTGCATCTGGACGGTAGCTGATAAACTCTTCTCCGAAAGGTAGCTCCTTAAGATTAAGATTAGTCAACACAGTGGCTGCCAGCTGAGTCATGTTCTCTCTGTTACAGAGTTTGGGCTGTACCTCATAATTATTTTTACGAGACCGCAGAAATGCAGATAACTGGAAAGTCTTGATTGTGCTGTCCTGTCAGGGAACAGCTTGCTCAGCACAGCAAATGTCAGTTACTTCTGTGAGAGTCACTTCAAGGCTGCACTGTGGCTTGACTGCTGACCCCTCAAAGGGCTAGTGCCCTCCCACAGGTCTGATAAGGAGAAGTAGGAGTAGTTCAATGCTGGTAACATTTCGTGATTTAAAAGCTGCTTGTGCTTGTAGCTTTTCTCTTCAACAATTCTTGTTTGCCTTTGCTTGAGTGTAACGCAATCTGACTTCTAGAGTTGATTCTTCAAGAAGAAAAGAAGGAAATTGCCAGAACAACCAACTGATAATGTACTTTGCAGCTGCCAGTCTGTAGATGATCTGTTATATCCCAGTAATTTTGCATCTCATAAAGGTCTTTTTTTTTACTGACAAGTGCTGCACTTTTAAGATAAACAAGTAGGAAGTTTATATTCTGAATTTACGCATTAATTACCTCTAAATTACTTAATTAAATTTAAAAGTTCATATCATAATTCATAAAGAATTCATGCCTTGAATTGTAAATAAAAATGTGAGTGCCTGAATATTAATTATTATTAATTAATAATGTAGTGAGATAAATTGAAAATTGGAATGAAAAAATCCTCTCTAGATCTTTTTTTCTGTAGTGCATCAAGCAGCCAGATTTTTTTTTTTTTAAGAATAATTAGATGTGGAGACTGTCTAGGGGATCATTACTCCTAATTAACTTGGTTATTTACTGCAAATTAAGCATCATTTGTAAGCAGGGTGCTTTGCCTGTAATGTTTGTGCTTTTCAATACACAGGGTTATGGAAAATGTTCAGAATAACTGGAGCACTCCTTGGTTAGCTGATACTGGCTTCTGCAGCAAGCAGACTTTGCTGCTGCCATTTTCCCATTTGGTTTTGATTCTGCGGTGGCTTTTCTTAAAGTATTTGTATTAGTACCGGTAGAGATTAAAAAATACAGAGATCTCGACAGTATTGGGATCTTTATGGATTGTTTCATGCAACCACAAGATTTTGCAAACTCCTGAATTTTAATGGAATTGCTGCTTAGGTGTGCTAGGATATGTGACATCGCATCCAGTTGCACGTGGTAGTATCCAGGTACAGCTTGCAGTGCTGGAAAAAGAGATGTGTACAATCCTATGTGGTTGCAGTTTGAGTTAGTTCCTCAATTCTCTAGATTCTCTACCTAGAAGCAGCAGAGTGGGAGCTTGCTTGAGCTGCTGCCTTATTGAAGAAATAGTCCATAATGGTGCCTACACGTCTGGAAGAGGGTCCTTGGAAGAACTGTTAGTATGCAGCAGCATGTTAACGATAGCAGTTCAGATACGTATCCTGATGATGTTCTTCAGCAATCCTTTTGTATTATTTTATTCTAGAGCATCGATTCATACAAATCCTAATGACTGCCCTACTTGTAGACTAAGATTCTATTTTATTGCGAGGACTCTTCAGTCCATAGACTTTTTTATTGGGATTGGAGATGCCTGGACTAACACTTAACTGTACACACTGCAGGTGCAGGGTGAATTGAAGAAGCATAGGTTTGCTTATGTAGTTTTAAACATGGGTCTCAATGGCAGTCAAGATGCAGTAGCGTGAAGTTGAGCCTTTCTATGTGAATCTGTGATGCTGGAAGGCTCACATAGCTTATAGTGCAGCTTTAGCTGCTCTCCTTACAGTTATTTCTGGCCAGAAAATGGGCATGGGGAGTAAGGCTCCTTGGCTGTGTACAAATACAACCCTAATTTGTCCTCACTGTCAAGCCACCTTGTGCTGTAGCATCTTGGTGTCTACCAGGTTCTATTCTGAGACGTGGCACGGTTCAGATCTCTGTAGTGCAGCTAATGTGGTCTTTCCAAGCTCCTGTAGCCTGTACATTGATATGACTGTAATTTCTAACATGCAGTACAAAATGTAGAAGGAAGAATAATGTCCAGCACACAGAATCGAATCAGGCAGGGGGGCTCAAATTGCCTTTACACATTATTCAGGAATGATGGACAAAGAAATAAAATTGTGCTCTATTATGTGTTGTCAATGCCATATTGTGTTGTGACATGATACATTACAAGTCTATAATAATGTAATTAGGAGTGTGTTAATCACAAACGATGCTCTGTAAATGTCATATTAATTTAACATCCTGAGTTTTTACAGTTAAATATTTGTTCAGAAACTGCAGAAAGTATTAAATGTAATTATCTCCCTCTATAATTTGCATGGTAAAATTGTACCTATCAAGCAAAAAATGACTTCTGCTAAAAACAACATGGTAAAAGAGCAATTATTAATTGAATCTGCTCTTTAAAATGATTTGACGTCTACTGATGAAAGAAGGTACAGGAGCCTAATGATGGTAAGATTTCTGAAGTGCTTCTCAGTGTAAGTCGCTGACACAACAGTTTTATGAGAGTCCTGATTTGGGCTGGAATCTCTAGATGTTTCCGTGGTAAAATAAACGACGATGATGATTACAGCCTTCCAGGAAAAAAAAAAAAAAGTAGAAGTTAATGTTGATATTATTATTATTTTTCAAGAAAAAAGGTATAAAGGATATTTCTTGCCTTTCTGTCCTGTTCTAGCTCTTACCTACGTCCAAACCCAGCACCGATCAGCTGCCCCTTTTACTCCACGTATGCTCTTCTGTGGCCCCCCAGGCAGTGGGAAGAGCCTGCAGGCAGCACTAATAGCTCAGAAATACGGCATTGTCAACAGTAAGTTCTCAGTAAATATGCACTTTGCTCAATTCCTCCCTTCTGTCTTTTTGATCAGTTATCTTCTGCTGTCTGTCTTTCTTACTCGCACCTCGAATTTCTCTGCCCATTGCTATGGATGTCAAATTTTTGAGGGAACTGAAAAGTATTTCAGTGTAGAAGTGTAAACCGATAGAACATATACTCTGTGACAAACCAGCTCGAATGTTTTTTTAGTCATCGTTTTTTATATTCTTTACATCAGTGCTTTTTCACATGTTGGATTCTTGTACGGCTGCAAATTCTTCAGCGGATCGGGGGATCGTGAGTGATAGCATTGCAGCTGCAGCTGTCTGACCAAATTTGGGGCGCTTTTAAAATAGAATTTGCTCTGAAAACGTCCATTTTCTTTCTTTTCTGTCTGAAAATTCAGTTTGAGGCTTGGCTTGTTCATGGTTAGCATGCTAGTGTTAATAAGTGCTATAACACAAATACTCAGCTGTGTGACGGGATCAGTGTAAAGCGCGTCCACATTCTTTAACATTTTCTAATACTGGAGTAGCCATCAATTATTTTAAATGCCCGATGTCTGTAAAATTTGCAAAATTTGTAAATTTAAATCTGTAAAATTTGTAAAATATCCACTTTGTTAAGTAAGAAGCTGCTTTGTTTCATCAGTCTTCTTTCAGCGTATGCCAAACAACAAACAAAGAAACAAACCAGAATTAGGTGGGTGATGGGGTTTTTTTGCAAATTTTTTTTTTGCAAGTTTGGTACAGTGTTTTCATCTAGGTCAAAATTTGCATTTTTTAAAATAACTGCTATGTAAAAAAGTTGCCATTCTTTTTACTAAATACCATTGCCGCTGCTTCACCCATCCATTACATTTTATTGTAAGTATACTTTAAACCAAATGTTGTAAGAATTACCTATTTAAGACAAGATCAGAAGACCATCATTTTTTCATCAAGTCAGTGGTGCTGTTGATGTTGGTGCCATTGATTCCAGGGCAGAAGTGACTTACAATTGGTGGTTGAAAGGTTGTACAATAATGCATGCTCCCAGTTATCTAATATTTACCAAAATGAAGTGTAATTAGGGCATGCTGTGATGTCACAGAACTTCTCCTCACCTTGGTTCCCTCTCTGTAAAACGAAGTAACGTGAGCTTATATGGGGCAGCCAGACACAGCAACTCAATAACTGGTCCAAAAGTGCTGTGCAATCCCAAAGTAGCAGCATTTTGTGCACTGCTGTCCTGAATGGAACTTGAAATCTGCATCTCCTGGTGTTCTGTGTATTTGAAGTCAATGATGATATTGCATTAGCGCAGTTTTTTAAGTATAATTCTTGCATGATCATTAAACGATCCAGGGAGTCGCTTCCTTGAGCTGCGTATTATCCTGCACCCCCAGCAGTGCCGTTCAGATGCTGTTCAGCAGGTGAAACTTTATTCACTAATTATAACTTTATAAGAAGTGAAAAACACTAGCAATCCCTTGAGTTACTATTTCAGTACCATATTTGATTAGTATCTTTCTCTCTGTTTTTAATACGATCTTTGCCAAATGTATTCTTTTTTATTCGGTATTCTCCCCTGCTCAGTCTTTTTGCTTTTTCCTCTGCTTGGCCAAAAAGAAAATAATCCTAACAACAAACCCGAAGAACCTACAACTTTTATTTTATTCAGTGACCTTATTCCAGTATGCAGCTTCTGTGTTGTGCTTTATTTTTTTTTTTCTTTGTTGCTTCCTTTTTAAAATTTAACCTTGTGTCTTTTTGTTCTTCCTTCCTCTTAGTTTGCTGTGGGCAACTGCTAAAGGAAGCTGTTGCAGACAAGACAAAACTTGGAGAACTCGTTAAGCCTTATATTGACAGTGGATACCCAGGTAGGGCACCTTGTCTCATTACAATGTAGTTACAAATTAATGTAAAAAAGTAAATGTGAGTGAATTTTTCTTGATCGGAGTCTAATCTGTATTACATCGATCTGGAGGCTGTTTAACTCCATTCATTACATGTGACTCACAGCACTGTGTAACAGAAGTTAGATTTTTAATTTCCTCAACGCCTTCAAATAGTGCACTGTTCCAGTAGAATTCAGTATTTTTTGTGCGCCTTCCAAAATTTGAATTCCATGTTTTTTTATCTCAAAATCAAAATTCTGATACAGATGTGCAATTTAAAAATATTTAAACTGCTTGCTAAAGCATAGTATCCTGTTTCACTTTTATTTCAATTTCAAGAAGGCTATCATAAGGACTGCCTGCTTTTATATAGGCAGACTTACAAAATGCGACTGTAGATTCATCTAGATTCACACAAGCATTTTTACCTCAAAAATAAAGTTTCCGTGTGCTTCATTTCTTATCAGCCTCTTTGGTGGTAGGAGGGGCATACCACAAAGAATATTTAAGTATATATTGCTTTTGGATGATGGTTCTGCAAGTGATTTCAGATAAATCATAAATACTGTAAGCTCCTTAGGGCAGCAGTTTAAACTTGCATGTTTGTTAGCTTTCTTGCACAAAGGTAGTTCTCTGTGGTGGATATTAAAAATCAAAAAAAGATCTATAGTTCTAAAATATAAATTGCATTTCAGTACGGTTCGAGCATGTTTATTTTTCCAAATTACAGTGGCCTGGAAAAGGAATTATTAGTCCTATTTCAAGCAACAGGCCACCTGGTTACCAATGAGACAAATACGGGGAGAAGATGCTGCTGAAAATTGAGCAATCTCAGTTAAGTTTCAGTATTGATGGAACTTTGAGCAAAAAAACGAGCTTATTCTTCTTCTTTCTTTCTTTTTTTTTTTTTTGGTAAGCGAAGCCATTTGGTGAGGTGCAAAGCTTAAAAGTCTTTTTTTTTTTTTCTTTTGCACAATAGTTTAATTCTGTGACTGACTTACACAGATCTGAAACATGAGCCTATAAAATTAACTGATGTTCCCTTGATACCATATGAAGAGATTCAGTACTTTCCTAAGCATTTCAAAAAGACCTTTGGCAGCCTGCAGCTTTGGGTATTCTATCCCTCCATCAAACCACTAGGTAATATCTTTTAACTCTAAACTTGCTCATGGATTAATGGCTCATGGCTGCCCTTTCTAGGAGAGAACTTTCTGACTTAGAGATCCAGCATTACCAGAATGCCTGTTTAACCCAAAGGCAAGTGTTCTTAGCCTTTATTATTTGCAATGTATCCGAGGTCTTGAAGTATGGAAATAACTTCTGCATGTGTGTAGTCCAGCTGACTCTGGACCCGTGCCTGTTTGATGGTATCCATTAATTTCAGAATCTTATGTATATAGCATCGTTTCACTTTTTCTCATCCCTATGGAGTGAACTCTACAGGAGTGTTCAAGGCCAGATTGGATGGGGCCCTGGGCAACCTGATCTAGTGGGTGGCAACCCTGCCCATGGCAGAGGGTTGGATCTGGGTGGGCTTTAAGGTTCCTTCCAACCCAAACCAATCTGTGATTTCTGTGATGATTCTATAGAGGGGAGGACTGCCACTGTGAACACCTTTCTCTCTAGATTCCAGTTATGTCTGAGATGGGAGCTTGGGTGATCTGTCTATTCAACGCTAAGTCCTATAAGAGCTTTCTTTACTGTGTGTATTTTATAAACTTCATCTTAACAATTAAAGTTCCTTAAAGAAGATATCGAAAGTATTCCCAGTAGAGGAAAATAATTGCGCAGATTGTAGTGTTTAGTCTTAAAAATACGCACATCCTTCGTCCAAGGGAGCTACTTTTATTTCAGGAACACACAGTTGAAGTTGTAATCCATTTCTTCCTCCAAATTAGAAATTATTTCAGATTTAGACAAATTTTTTAATATAATATGCAAGGATAAAACTCTATAGTGCTTTTGAATGTTAATGGGAATCGTAACTATATTTCAGTGTATCGTGCTAAAGAAACCTCATAGCTTTTGCTCTATATGCACATATATTTTATTTAGTTGGACACACTACAAAATTAATGGATGAATAAAAATAAATATCATATAGCAATACCAGAAATAATAAGTTCTGTCACTTTGCTAATCCTCCTCTCCTAGGGATAACAAAGAATGAATTTACATTCGTAAACACTAACAAGAATTCATTAATGCCCTCACAAGAGCCTTGGAGAAAATGAAAGAACAGAGGATGCTGAGAAGGAAAGATGGGCTGCGTGCTCACAACCAGGTTAATAACGGGGGAAGATTCTTGTGCTATTATTGACTACGTTCCATTTCGAGACAATGACATTTTTATGGAGTTAGTTTAGCAAATAACAGTAAATGAGGACAAATACGGACTGTCACAGTGTTATAACTGTGAAAGCAATTAAAACTTCAAAACGTTCAGTACATTTCTAGTTACAACACAAGTAAGCTTAGTGCTTCATTTGAGCAAGGAATCATGGGAGTGATTGCATCACTGAATAACCTGGAAACAAAGACAGACCAAGAGAAATGTGGCACTCAAATCACTGCTAGTCAAAATCAAACCAGTGCCATAAAATGCTGAGGCACACCTCATATATTCTTAAAATGCTTGCCTTGGGGACGGGTCTCAGTGTGGTTTCCCTTCTTGTGGACCAAGTGATTGCATACAATTAGTCAATGAAGATACGCCAGTAGGGTATGTCATGGTGTCCTAAAAAGGCTCAAAAAAAAAAAAGCTTATTCAAATCTAACTCATTATGGAGTTACTGAGGCTGTCTGCTGTCTATTCTGTTCTAGTTCTGGATGACTAACTCAGATCTCTCCTTGTTTTCAGGATTCACAAACATTCCTTGTTATTGTTTCTTCCCTGTACTGCTGCTTCATGTATACTACATGTATTTCAAGAACAGCTCAAACAATTCTGTTATTCATCCCAGAAGGCAACTCAGTGCATTCCCATTTTCAGTATTTTCTAGTGTTTGTTTTCTCATAAAGACCTGGGCTCTTGTTTCATCAAACTTCTCCATTTTTTGTATGGTGATTTGTTTTGCTTAATGAAGGTAGCATATGCGTTTTTGAACCCTCTAATTTTTTAATTCTCAGAACATTCTTGCCTGTGCTGGATATTTTAATATGTGTTTTCAGTTAAAAGTTCAGCAGCCGGACTGCCTCTGTCTGTCAGAAACGCAGATTTATTCTTTGGACAGCTCATCTGAAATGTGCTGATTTTTTCCTTTAGTACATTGTGGTTTTCTCTGAACGCTGTGCAATTATAGCTAAACATACCCTGAGCAGAAAATGACCTGCCTGGAATCTGATACCAGCTTCCTGGTCCCTAACTCCAGTTAGCTTAAATCTCAGTCAGTAAAGCTGAATTTAGCACGTGCTGTTTGCTTGGTCGAGATGGGAAGACTAATGTGTGGGGGAAGAGGTGCCCTTAGCAGCCTTTCCCAGGCAGCAACCCTTCCCCAGGCAGCAAGACAACTCTTACAAATGAATTCCTTCCATTTGGCTGCTACTGAAACATTGTGAGAAGACTGTTCCATGGGTTGGTCCTTCCCTTCTAGTATTTCAGGGCAAATGTGGACAAATGATGCGTGCGTATGGAGCCCATTCGCAGACCCCTCTGTCTTGATGAACACTTTGAAGGCCTTTATGCAGGATTTGTTGATCCAGATTGCTGTAATTCCGAGGGCCGGGCTGCATTTTAGTAATGAAAACAGAAGCAGAAGAATATTGGCAAGAGAAAGGAAGGCCATCAGTCCACTGAAAAGAAATTTGCTTGCCATTCTACCTGTTCAATTTTACACATCTTTGTGGTGAAATAGCACGGAGTGATCACTGTTAGTTAATGCGTTTGCAAGGCTGCAATAAATGGAGCCAAGAAAAAAGGAAACGACAAGAAAACAGCACGAAGGGCAGAAAAAAACAACAACCCTGAAGCAGGAAGATTCTGCTTTTCAGCTGGGAGAACTGCTATTAGTTTGGGTAATGTTGTTTTTTTTTCCCACCAAAATGAGCATTCAGGTGGTAAAGAGACTCACGGAAGGCAGATAACATCACGGTGTGTGCAGCCTGCTAGGATCGAACACACACAATCCGTGCTGGTTTCTTTTCCTCTTCCTTTTTCAAGTAGTAATAGACGAAGCTGTCCCCAATGGCAGTCTTCATGTGGGGGGCACAATCCGGAATTCCCTAATTTCTCCTGTTTTCTAATGACGACTATTACCGTACAAAGGTTGATTTCCCCCCTTACTTTAAATTGGAATGGATTTAAAGGGGTGCTTTTCGGTGCCTGCTCTGAAAGTCAGGGTCCCCTGGTGACGGTGATCACAGTCTCCCTGAAAGCACTTGTGGGGTTGTTGGTTTTTTTTTTTTTTTTTGGTCATCAAATTAATATTCCCATCACTAAGTGAGAAGCACGGGTTTGACAATAGAGCAGCCTCCTCTTTGTTTAAAAACTTGCAAAGAGTTTCGGAGTTGAAAGGCTGAGTAAATCCTTCTATCTGAGGAGGTAAGCTCAGTGTTATTTCTTGTTTTTAGCAGCGCTGTACTGGCGAGCTGCAAGCTGTCTGAACATCGGAGAGAGACCCTTTGGGAGCTCCATTGGTTTTCAGCAAGTCTTTGCATGCAGTGTGTTTGTACTAGCTGAAGACAGCGCATGGCTCTCTAAATAATTTACAAGTTGATTAATAGACTCACATGGGTATAATTAGAAGAGGGAGAGACAGCAGCTACAGTAACGGGTACAGTGCTTGGGGGAACTAGAGACTTTATTTTTTTTTAAGAAACTTTCTAGGGTGCTGGGCGTTTGAAGATAAGTTGGGAAGAGCTCAGTGCCTCTTCTCTTTTGAAGTGGAAATAGGACAGTTTGAATCCGTCGAGTTTAATTTTTCACAAGCTTTAGGGGCCCTGCAGTGCAACTCCCTTTTTATTATTGAAAAAAACTCTCCATTTTTCTTTCATTTTTCACACACAAGCACACACACACACACGGGCGCGCACAGAGCCCAAACAGTAGCTAATAAACAAATCGATTTCCTACTTTATTTAAGTTCATTTCATAACAACGGCGCGCATTCATTTACGCACACATCTCAGCCACACGTGCACTGTGTAAAGTTACGAAGGTATTTATGAATACACCCTACTTTAATTTATGCATTTTTAAGAAACCTTCACCTCTGTTTGACAATGCTTTTGAAGTAGCTCCGTTTTTCAAGTCAAACTTTTGACTTCTCCTCTGGGACCGCTACAAAGGTTTTTTTTATGGAAAATAGGTAGCAGCCTTTTTTCCTGCTAGGAGAAAATTGGTGGTCAAGAGAACAAAATAAAATTAAAATATATCTATTTTTTTTTTCCTGGTTTAGGTGTCCGTATTTTAATAACAGATGGAAGGTCGTAGAATAGAAAGCTTTACGTGAGGGCACACGGACAGTAAGTTGTCCTCTCCTTTTCTGGTTTTTACTTTTGTTCTTGAATGTGTTGAATCACGACAGGGTGATAAATTAGAGCCGTCCCCTATTTCCTTTATTTGGAAATCTGGAATACACTGACTTTCTTCTGCACAACATGCAAACAATGCAAACTGCTGCCTGTGGTTCCCAGGTATTCCGGGTGGCACTGGGGAGACGCCGGCTATGAAGGTATCCTTTAATGCCGCCCCGGTTAGGATTAAGACAAGCAAACAAGCAGAAGGAGAAACCAACAACCAAACAAACCACGCCACCACCAAACAAACAGAACCACGCGCACACACACAGCAAGGCAAATCGCAAGCCATCTGCAGGGACGCTGTGTTTGTATGTGGGAGGCTGGCGAGGCTGCCTTCTGCAGCAGTTGTGGGGATGGCAGCTAGTGGGCACGGTTCTGCCCATAGGAATGCTGCCATCCTCCCGGTTTTGCAGCGGCGTTCGCCGTTGTCCGTGTCACCGGGGTATCGATAGGTGTCTTCATTTGCAGAGACAGCGCTGCTGGGGTCGGTGGGTTTGCATGAGGGAGGGATTAAAGCACTTTGTACGTGACAGGGGATCAGATGCCCACAGTCGCCCTTTGGAGTCATCGGGGATCGTTGTGAACTGCCACAGTGCCACAAAACCCTCCTGGGTTGGAGGGGAGCTGTGGCCGTCCTGGGCCTCGTGCTTGTCGGGGCTTTTAAACAGCAAAGCAGAGTATCAATTCCGAGCACTGATCTTTTGTTTGTTTTGATCTCTATTGCTGACAGTCATTCTTAGAAAACATAGAAATAAGTTATTTATTTATTTCCTGGCTGCTCTTCTTGCAGCACCAGCTCCTGGGCAAAAAGCTTGAATTGTTTTGTTCTGTTGTTTGGAGTTTGGGATGGAGAAATCACAGGATTGTTGTAAGATAACTGCACACTGGCAGCACCCCTTTTTAGGGTCTGTGGAGTGTATCATCAAATTCTGGCGTTGGCTGCGTTTTACTGGGAGCCATGCATGCAGAAACACTTTATTATGACAAGCAAGGCATTAAATAGCTCTTACGTATCGCTTTCCATTTTGGAAACGTGACGTTCATTCGCTGTTTTCTACCTCACTGTAAGGTGAGCTGGGGCGGTGCTGGGTGCTGCTCTGGTTGTTTGCGGGGCCGAGAGCCCCTGAATGCGGGCGGTGGGCGGGGGGAGCAGCAAGGGGAGCGGGCTGGCACCAAGCATCGCTGCTGGGGGATGACAGACCCCATAGCTTCCTCCTCCTCGTCGTACGGTGAAATCTATATTTGATATAGAAAGCCAAGGTGTTTTTCACCAGGGCTGTCAGAATGAATGAATGTCTTTTTTTTTTTTTTTTTTAATATTGTCAATGTAAAAAAGGGGGTTTTGTAGTCCAAATTCTGCCCTGTCACAAGCCCTGTGCTCTTCAGTAGAGCTGAACTGGTTTAGAAATAAGGAAGAAATAGGGAGCTTTGTTGATTATCCTGGAAACGATGCATTACCTGGGTGAGAACTGTGCTTGCTGAATGACATTTAGCTGCATTCTCTCTGCCGAAGCTGAAGGAGTAAGAAGCAGTGGTGCAAATTTATGATTTCTTGCTAGTTTTAGAAACTTGCAGGTTGGAAACATCCCTCTGAGGCAATTCAGAGCAGCTTCTGTCTTGCAGGCGGTAAACTGAGGCAGGAGACCTAAATCAGCTCGAGCCGTGCTGCAATCAGCCTGTGTTTGGGGATGGGAACCCAGGTGTGTGGATCTGACCTCGCTGTCAGCCCACTAGATCATGCCAGGGCTTGCTGATGGCTTCTGCCATTAGGCAGATATGCAGAGACGCTCGAAAACATTGCAGGGACTATTTGTAGAGGAGAGAAGCTTTATTTGTCGTTTGCGTGGTGGGTGCTGAACTTGGACTGAATTTCCATTGCTGAACAGGAGGTGCCCCTGGCAGGTGAAGCAGCGCTGGGCTGAGTGCGTCCCCCGTCTCTGGCTGTGAGCAGGGGGAGAGCTCTGCCTCGGTAACCGAGGAAGAACAACGTGCTCCTTTGACTTCATCATGGGTTTCTGAAAGCCTGAATTTATCACGTATCATCTGATATCGCCTGACTGAAGATTTGGGGTTGCACCTGCTTTAAAAATGTTGTTGTCACTTCTCTTTAATGCGCTTGATTTTTATTAAATGACAACAAACCTCAGGGTAAAAAAATAAAAAAAATAAAAAAAAAAGAAGGAAAAAAAAAGAAAAGGAGGCTCTGGTGTGTTAGAAGAGACAAAAAGATCTAAAATGCGGTTGTTTTATTGTATCGAAATAATTCCTGTTCTTCCGGGCGGTCAGCAGCGGTGCACACGTGAAATGAGCGACCGCAGGCTGCATTCCTGCGTGCATTTTCCATCGGATGAGATGATTAAACAAGCGTTTACAGCGCTTGCAAACACCGCGCCGGCCTCATCCCTTACGTTCGCTCCTTCTTTGCCGGCATCGCATCGGCCTCAACGCTCGGGAAAGAGCGACGCGTGCGGTGTTCGGGCTCCCCAATTCCGAGAGTCCCGCGATTCGCAAAGCCCGGCAATTCGAAGCCGAGAGCCCCGCTATCGAGTTCCGAGAGCCGCGGGGCCGCTGCAGTCGGGCTGCGCTCCCGGGGTGCCGGTTCCGCCGCGGCCGGAAGGTGGCGCCACACAACCGGGAGCGGCGCCGGGCGCCCCGCGGTCGGAGAGCGCTGTCCGCCCCGCGTGGTGCTGCCCCGGAGCGGGTCGGCCTCCGCCCGCAGTGGGGGTCGTTGGTTCTACCCAACTGTTTGCTGTGAGATGGAAGAAGGAGCCCCCGAGTGCTGGCGGTGTTATGTGAAAATCTCGGTCGTTCTACGCGACGGTGGGTCGCTGCGGAATCGTTCTCGAACGTTGTTAAATTGGGGCGACCGGAGGGTCTTAACGGGGGTGAGATAACAGGGTGATTCTCTGAAAGGCCCAAATAAAATGACCTAACGTGAATAACGCAGAGTTTGTAGTGCAATAAAATAAGCGAATCGCATGCTTTGCTAATTTTAGGATTGACACCACAATCTGGGAAGGCAGCCTTTGGCAGTAGCTTCTACTCAGGGCAAGATGTTAACTGTCAGGTACGGGGACCGAGCCTCGGGCGTCTGACTTAGCAGAGAAAGTCTTCCACTAAAAAAAATCTCTGAGAGAAGTATAAAGGGCAAATGGACAGTACTGTCAAAAGGACCTTACAGTTTTTACAGCGCAAAGCTGACAGAATTTATGCCTGCAAATGCATTTATGCCCTCTTTAGAATCAGGGGTTTATAGCATTGGAGAAGTGAGTCAATACCCTTCAGAAGTCTGTTTTAAAGAGAAATAGGTGGAGGAGGAATCCATTTAAATATGATAATTGTATAGCTCGGAGCACTGACAGCACCGAAGCTATTGGAGAATAATGCCCTGTAAGCTCTCAAGCACTGTTTTTGCCTCTCAGACTGTGCCTTTAATGTTCCGTTACTTTTGTCTTGAGCAGATGGTATGATTTTGTCAACTGATTGCCTGATGGGGTTTTCTATTAGTCCTGCAGATCTATGGGTTGGGTCAGAGCTAATAGACCACACTCCTGTGAGTTTCATGGGAAAGTGCTTTTCATGCGAAGTACCTTTTACCTGTGAAAAGCTTTGAAGCTCTGGGAAGTAAATTTATTTTTTAATGGTCTGCTGGAAGGTGCTGATTGACAGTCACGGAGACAGGAGCTCTCTAGGTGTCCGTGCAGCAGTTCCATCACAAGCAGTGGCACTTCCAGCTTCTGTTCCTGTGCCGTGCCTGCCCTTACCCTTGGGCTGCCTGTGTCACTGCATAGGGTCACAGCCAGCTGTGTAGTCCAGGCCATGAACATGGCCAAAACAGGCTGAGAGATAAAGGGAAGTGCTGTGTGCTATTGACGTTAGGCAAGAACGTAATTCATTTGTGCATACATTTCTATATGAACCTGATTGTAGTCCAGTTCTGCCATGTGAGCCATTTTTGAGGCTCACCATGCTCCTGCCCCACCGCACTCAGCACAGGCTGCCATTGGAGCTCAACTGCTCCACAGAATTACTTCTGAGGGTGGGTATTACTCCTGTACCTCAATTTTGCTCCTTAATAGAGATGTGCTTCCACACTGCCTAGTCTGGATATCTCTTTGTAGCAAACTGTAATTTTTACAAGAAACTTATCTTTGGACCTCTCTAATGATAAAGTAAAATCTCTCTAGAGCCTCGTTCCCCCAACTTTCAGAGTTGGGAACTCACACAAGCTTATGTTGAAAAGGAATTGATTATTCAAAGCTCTCGTGCTTCATAATCTACTTAAAACATATGGATTGACTACCTCATCAGAAAAGCTGTAGACTTTACTTTGCTATATAGCCCTCTGGGTCATGTGCTAAAGGCCAGGAGACCTATGGCTAGTTGCTTACAGGCCGTGTGCCACTCCAATTACAGGTTATTAATTTCCCTTGCATTCCAGAGACAGTTCCACATGATTGAAAAGGAATATCATACTGCAGTATTCTTCATTACCTGCTGTCAGTACCACAGCAAAATTCGAATAATACTGATTTCTTTCTTCCCCCTCCCCCTTTTTTTTGTTCCTCTGGCCTGCAGAAGATGTTTTACAGTTTTAATGCAGCCGTTTTAAGTGTGACTGTTCCTGTTCAAGGGCAGCTGATGTACTTTGTAATGCCATTGAACAGCCAACAAGCTATGTTCCCCCATTGTGTTGAAGTGATAGGTATGTTTGCTAATCAAGAGGAGAGCAGAGCTTGCTGTCTGACTTGTTTATGTTTTATTTCTCACCATCAGGCTTTAGAAGGAGGAAGTATGTAAGCATCTATATTATTCAGTGCTGTATAGATGTACGTGAGCATACGAGCAACATGAAGAGTATTGCTGATCTCTTCTCATCAGTCATCACCAAAATTAGCAAGATATCAGGGTTACCACGTAATCCTCAGTACTCCTCAGAAGAAGCAACAACCTGGTGTATTGTTAGCTAAATTGTTAATTAAATGTTACTTCGACCTGTTAGATTTTTTTTTTCCTCTTGTGCTGGCTTCAGGTTTTTTTTGAGAACAGTCACAAAACCGGAGGATTTTGATCCTCAGGCTTCACAGAAGACTAACGGGAAGCGATCAGATAAAGAGATGCTGCCTGGTTCCCATCACAATTGCATTTTAATTGCTTGTAGGCCGTGGTGTTTCTCCTTCCCTCATGAAGAATGGAAGCAGTTTGACTCCTGGAACTGGAGAATCTCCCAGGATGTGCTGGCACCCAATGGCAGAGTGCACCCACTTATTTTTCTGTGCCATTCCCGGGGCTCCAAGTGCTTGCCCTGATTCTCTAGAGTTCACCTCGCAGGGGATGTCAGATCGGGCAGAATCCCACCTTAGCATGGATTCGTGTGTGGCTTTGGAGGTCTCCTTCAGCTCCCTTGCACAGACACCTTTAAGCATTCTGCACATGTTTCAAATATCACATGTTTTGGCATCTTTGTACATCCCTTCCAGCAGGAATTGTGATAAAACAACGCGCATCAAGACTGAAAGTTTAGCGTCGCAACCAGAAATTCATGAGTACTGGGAAAATTCCACCCATCTTTGCATGGGAATACGTTTTCGGGAAAGAGAAAGTGGGATTTTTGTCTTTTTTTTCCTGCTGGGATGTGTTGGTTTTGTATTAGAGCTTGTAACGTGGAGGGCGGGGAGAAGAGCTGACCTGCAAACAGCTCTGCAGTGCCCCTGCTACCCCCAGTGCTGGCCTGCAGCTCAGCTCTTGGGTAGCTAGATAGGTAACATCTGCTTAATAACATTTCTGCCTGCTGTTAGTTTTATCAGCCCCATTTCTAATGCAGTGCCGAGTTTTGCACTGTCATTTTACCCTCTGTCAAGTGACTGGTAATGATTTAATTCCATTTTTTTTTTTTTTCTTTTAGCAGATGGAGAATAGTACTCTCTTTAACTTGTTGGGTTTTTTGTTTGGTTGGTTGTATTTTCTTTTTTTTTTTTTTTTTTTTTTAATAATGTGAAGCAAGCGTCCTCAGTTAATACACTAATCTGTTTTGTAATTAATTCCCTGCGGTTTTCCTCCATTTTTGCTGGTACATTGAATTCTGAGTGCAATTCTGTAAACTCAGTAATTTGATTACTTAAAGGAGAGGTAATGAATTTCATGATAGAGGTATAAGTCTTTAGGAAATATTAAATTTCAGGGAGCAAATGGATTCTATTACTGTAGTTTAAAACCAGCTTGTATCCAGGGTATAAATGTGCACTGACAATAACATACCCCACTAAAACACAGGCACGTTGCTGTCAGTTAGTCCTTAAGCGAATTGCATTGTTAGAAATCTGACACATCCACTCTCCTACAAGAACCTGTTGTATTTCTGTATGCAGATGCGATGGCAGGGCGAGTATCAGAACATCAGCATCCCACCATGTGGATTTATGTCGCGTTTTTTATTGCTTGTTTCCAGTAGAGGCAACAGTGTATTAGACATAGTGCACAAATAAAGAGGAGGGACTCTCGTTGCTCCTTGCAGATCACTTTGGCTGCTTTGTGGGATGCAGCTCGAGGTGGTTTTGCTGCCCTTTCTTTGTAGTTACTCAACAAGAATCCCAACACAACACAAGGTCTTCAGAAAACTTATAGGCATGGTTGTTGAAGCTGGTTACTTAATTCTCCAGTTTGTTTGTTGTTTCTTCTTTTTTTTTTAAAAAAAAAAGGTGTTTATAAATGGAAAAAATATGTACAGTAAAAATATTTTACTTTATGAAGACTATTATGGGAAGTACGTACGATGCCTCCTGTGTGTATTACATAGAATTTAACCAGCTACACGGTGATTGGAAGCCCAGACAGAGTCTTGCAGGTGTTACTCTCTTGCCCAAAAGATAAATAATAAGAGAGGAAAGAGAACTTCTGTCTCTAAAATTAGAGAGTCATCAGCGTTGTAACTACCGTAGTTGAAATACGTTTTGGAAATTTATTTTTGGTTGTAAAAGCTTCAAGCCTTTGGGCAAAATGGAGAAGCAGCACATCCAGCCTGCTATTGCAGAACCATTATCATCTCCGAAGTTAAATGTGGAATGCTACAGATATGCTTATTTTTCCTGATTTTAGGATCAGGTCATTATTTCTGCATTTTTATAAGATTATGTCACACACTTCATTGTGACATCATCCCAATATTGCTGAGAGAAAAAGTGCAATGGAAAACTATCTAGGCATCAGCTCTTACCAAACGCTGTGCTGTAGTCCTATGGTTTCTTATGATTTGGGGGTTTCTGTGGTAGCACAGTAGATACACAGAGTCAACAGTGAGTTCTCTCTCCAAAATTCACCATATGAAAACAGGTTTGTACTTTTGTCGTTCCTTTTAATCAGAAGTAGCGTGGTCACCTCCTTAATTGCGGACTCAGCATACAAAAGAAATGTCCTCTTTGTAATCCTTTGCAGTCCCAGACAACATCGTCATGAAGATCCTGGAGAAACGCCTGAATGCACCAGATTGCATGACCAAGGGCTGGGTGCTTCGTGGCTTCCCGAGGGACATAGAGCAGGGAGAAAGGCTGCAAAAAGCATGTATTATTCCAAACAGGTAAGATGTAGATTTAGCACATTACATACATTGCAAATAAACCTGTGGAGAGATACAGATCTTTACTGACACTATGTAGGCAGCTGCAACTTATCCGTTTATTCCTTCCATTTCCAGAGAAGGGGAGATGTTCTGATCATTTGTATGGGTTGCTTTTAAAGGCAAACCATAAAACCATAAGAAATGGATTAAAGTTTGGATTATATCGGGAGGCGTGTTTTATTTGCAGCAGGAGGGGGATCTACATCCTCTTACTTTAGCATTGGCATAATGTCATGGAATATATTAGTACTGCAAGGAGCTTGTTGTGAGAGTTTTGGGTTTTGTGAAATAATTAAAGACAACGTGAGAATTATATTTTATTTGAGCCATAATGAAGTGTTCAGAAATGTAATATCGGAGAAATGAGCATCAAAAGAGAACTTGTGTGACAGGCAGGCAGATACAATGGGGTGACTTCGCAGCTGGTCCAAAGGTGGTGTGCATTTGAAATGCTGGTGGGCTCATGTATGCTGGGAGGCTTTTCCATTCTGCTCCAGGAGTTCCTAGTTCAGTTTGTACAAGTGGCTGATACTGTGGCCACTCCCAAGGTGTGCAGTGGAAATATGTGGTCCTTATGCTTCTAAAAAACTTGTTTTTATCTAAGAACTAATGGCGGAAAAAGTGTTTAAGTTGGTGAAGGTATTCTTCCTGTGTCTTCTCTGGGGCTGCCTTCTTCATGAAAAAAGTGGAGAAAGAATCTCGATAGCAATGCACAGTTCCCATGGATTATTCTTCATGTGCACTTAAAAAGTAGGTCTGTAGTCTCTGAACGAGTATCTGAGCACATGAGATCATTGTGAATGCTCAAGCATGTGCAGTGTGCTCCTTTATGGGACTGGGACCTCATCAAGTGAGAAAGAACAACTCGTTATAAGATCTTCCACGTAGAAATTTTGCACTCATCCATTTCTTCAGCTTCCATTTTCTTTAAAGAGCGATGCAGACTCATATCTGAGTTAAGAATTTGGCCCTTACTACTTTGCACAGGGCTTGAAGTAGGGGACAAAAATAGGCATCATACTACCTGATTGATTTCGGAGCTGTTATTTTCCATGCAGCTGAAGCAGTAGGTGTATAAGGGAGAGAGGGTGATTATAAACAAAAGGACATATTGCAGCATAGGATAGCAGGGCAGTAATTCAGTTGCAGTTGTGATGCTGGTTATAAAACACTATCTGCAGAGGTGGTGTTTCTGACATCAGGAGAAAACCCTGATAGAATTATAGCCTTGAAATCAATCTGGGAATAGGATGCAGAAATCTATAAATCAGACACAGAACAATCTACAAAGTCTCATTTTTAGGAGGACTCCGTTGATGAAATTAGATTAAAATAAATTTACATATATATCAAGTTTATTATTAAAATCTAGTCACATCAGTAAACAAAATTATTTGTGAAAGAGCACGTTACTCTGTGTTTTGAACTCAAAGTAGACCTCTTTGGCTGATCAGAACACAGAGTTATTGTCTGGTTGTCAAGTCATAAATCTATTCCTTAGGGCTAATAAATGGTTAGTGTTCAAATACTATGTTTTATCTGACTCCCACCTCATAAAGCTAGTACACATAATACTAAATTATACAGCATGGAGCAGGATCAGTCTCCTGACTCCTCCATCTTATGGAAAGAAAAACAAACCCAGTAATTGATGGTAGAAAAGAAAGAAAATAAAGTTATTTGAAAACAAAACAAAATGGGCCATAAAGTTTGTTAAAATGTAACAATAAAAAAAACTCAAACCCCGTCAGCCACTGCATCCAAAGAACTGCCCTGGAACAAAAAGGAAAATAATTCATCTTCCACTGAAAGAGGAAGGTGTAAGGTTTTGTTTAAATTAGAATTTGCAGAAGAGCAAAGGCTGGCATACAGGCTGGTACAGGAAAATCTCCGTTGCATCAGGCAAAACTTGTCTACCAGAGAACTACTCTTCCTATACTCAGAGAGGAGCCAGGTATTGCTTTCTGTGTTCTTCCCCATGAAGCAGTACTGCTTAAGTGGACAGGATCCTAATCGCATTGAACTGTGGCAGCCTTTAGGGCAAATAAGAAGCTGAATCCATTAGTGGTCTCACAGCTACCTGGTGAAAGAACAACGTTAACCACTTAGTGACTCCGGTAAGTGGGACTCCAAGTACAATTACAGGTTGGCATCTAAAGCTCAGAACTTCTAATGCGAGAGACTGAATGCAGTTCCTCATCCCAGTGAGCATAAATAGGCACTTTAGCTTTTTTCATTGTTAGTACTTGAGCAACAACAACAGGAAATACGCAGCATAGCACTGGGCAGTTCTAATATAAAGAAAACTCTATTTGATATTTTGCAAAATTTTTCTTGTCTCCTTCTGCTCTCTCCCAAGTATAGACAAGATACAATTCAGCAGCAACAATGCCATCTGTTATTTTTCTCTTGTCATGAGCTTCAGCTCGTTCATGAAGAGCTGTCTGCTGGTCCCAGGCCAGTTTATGGCAACCAGCAGTTTACGGATGCCCTGAGCCAGAGGCTCATCTGGACAACTGCATCTAATAACCCGTTTTTCTTGACTTTATAGCTTCTTCTTCAACACACTGTACTTTTGGCCTTGGCCAAATAGGAATGGGTTTCACTTGTTAATTTGGTGTCGTATGAAAATGCTTTATGAAAAGCAATAGTTATAAGTATTCCCTGCGCATCCTCTCCTCACGCTCCTGCTTTTATATCCTCTTGTATATCCTGGTTCAGCCCCAGTTTCCTATGCAAAGGATCTTGGTGTGTTTACCCTTTCCCTTTTTGGAAGTCATTTCACTTTTCTGATCATGCTGGTTCGCTGTTCTCTACTTCTTCTAGTTCTTCTAGCTGTTCCTTTTCTGCGATGGGACAACCAGAACCACATTCAGTTTTCAATACAGTGCTGCATACTGTGTGTATATATATATATATATATATGGGAGCACAAGTATGTTTTTATTTTGATGTTATCTCCATTAATAACCACGCATATTCCATTAGATGTGACTGTGATATATTTGGGAATAACATCTCGTGTATAGATTGTGGTAACTATACAGTGTCTCTCATCGAAAACATACTGACAACTGACAAAGTGTAACAGATCTCAGCTGAGTGTACAAACTCAGCAAGAAGGAGCCTAAGGACCCTTTATCTCAAGATCTTTGTAGTTAAAATTATAGCCTCGTTTGTGTTGGAGTTCTCCTCAAGCTGATAAAACCACTCTTTCCATCTGTTCCAATGGGGGCTGCTGCTAAGGGTGTCCTGAGATTCCCATTCCCTCTGCTACATCACTTGCTTTGTTTTTCCACCTATTCTGAATCCAGGGCCGATTGTTTTACACCTCAGTATTGATTAACTATGTTACAGCAGTACCTACAAACTTCATTATTAGACAAATGACAGCGTTGTCAGTTCCCATCTCAGCTGATACACAAAAAGCTCTCCCAGCAATACACCATGTGGGCAGACAAAGCTGGGGGGGATGGCGAACTTGAGGCTTGGCGTAGCCGTACAATGAAACAAGTGTGCAATATACTTCAAATACCCATTTTTTTCCAGTACTAAAGGGTTTTCTTTCCCGGTGGAGAAAACAAACAGCAGTAGCTCCTCCAATACAAGTTTTCCAGAGCTGTTTTATTTTGTCTTCAAAAGGATGTGGCTGTATCTCCAATTATATGATCTTTTTACGTCATAGATTTAAAGCTTCTTTTTCACCAGGCTACTAAGAACTTGTATCCAAACAGTTTAGGATAATGAAGTTCCCAATTTCTAACATAGCGTGTGTGAATATGTTGAGAAGAAAAGGGAGAAATCAGAATGGGGGAAAAAAAGATTTTTTTAAGCTATTTGGTCTTTACGTGGGGCTTTCATATTTCTGCAGCTGATCCCGGTGTGGATTAGGGATAATAAACAGCCTATTAATGGAGGCCTGAACTAGGAAATGGAGTTTGAATCAGCAGCAAAATTCAATGGCTGGCGAAGGTTAATAACTCCATTACTACCAGCTCTATTTTTTAGCCGTTTGAAGAGCTAGGTGTTAGCCTTATCTTACTCCTCATTAATTGAGCTAATAGAACCCCAGTGACCCTACCGTGCTGCCATTATCTGAGAGTTTACCAGACATGGACTGGCATACTTATCGCTGAATATGTATTCCTCAGATTCATTTTTTATATCAGAAATATTTTTGTTAAAGATTGGCTGTCGTCTGGCTCCTTCTTTTTCTTTCCTTTTCCTTCCTGCCTTCTGTAGCAGCTACATATTTGGAAATTAAATGTAAATGACTTAATTAAAATCCTATCAAGGAACAAGCTAAGTCCCAAAATAGTTGCATCAAGGAAACATAACAGTGATTGAATTATTCTGACATGGAAAATCTTACAGGGCATTTTTAAAACTTTGGCCTAATTTAAATGATAGCTACTGTGTATCTTTATAGTTGTGTTTTTAATTGATGGCATACAAAAACCTTATAAGTAACAGAGAAGAAATGTTGTAACAAAGCCTTATTTTCCCCTCATTTTCAAGGGAAAAATGCAGAAAGATTGTTTGTTAATTAAGGTACTAAATCAGTATACCACAGTTTGCCTGCACCAGGGACAGAGAGATACTGTATACGAGTCCAATTGGCCTATGGCTTAATTTTAAAAGGAAGTAGTAAAAATAATGGGCAGATCAATTCCCCGTTTCAATCATCCTTGCTTTCTGTCTCTTCTGATTAGAAAGCAGCTCCCTCTTTCCAGAGCTGTTTTCTGGTTGCTGGCTTGCTGACTGTTGTCTTCACTAATGCTAATTGGTTTCCTTTTTATTATCACTTCTCACATCAGTGCTCCCACCCCAGCTTCTCTTGTCCTTCTCCTTTACATATTCAATGCCAAACAGACGGAGTGGTCTGGTGAAATCTAAGGGGCAAGTCATTAGGAGCTAGGAAGGGAGGGCAGAGTCATTTACCTCTGTTTTCCAGTTCCATCTCTATTGCAAGAGTTGTTACTGAGCACTTCATAATAGGCAACATGTCTCAGGGAAGTGTAACTATGCCATTAACCTCACACAGAACAGCCGTGCATGGAAGGGCACTTGTTGCTTTGGCATCTGGGCTCTACCCAGCAGTCACACCCACAGGTGACTTTATAGTGACATCAAATTCTCCATGTTTAGTGCAAAAAGCAGCACTCAGTCTTTGGCCCTACACGAAACTGATAGAAGCAGCTCCTTAAACACGTGTAATGTTTGGTCATTGGTGGAGAATCCTTATTCTCCTTTCTGCCTCTCTTCCTTAGCAGACTGTGTTACCTCTATCCTCATAAAACAGTAATCTGACTAGAAGTTACTGCTACTGAGGAATCAAGTAGATCGTTACAGCCAAAAAATAAAACCAGTCATTACAGGAATAGGGTTACGATGTCACTGCTGCAGCCCTTGCTGCACATTGTGCCTGACCTGTATTGGTACCATCTCCTGGAGAAAGCCATTCCTGTGCCTCCTGAGCCAACAACAGCAAAACATCAACTGCAGCTGTGAAATCCTTCGATGGACTTTCTGTGGGGTGCTGCATTTGCTGTCACAAACATTGCTGCTTCTTTCTTACTCTGCTCCAACAAGAATAAGAGGTATGTTTGGCTTCAGCTGTGGGAAGCAGGTGTTAGTTTTAGAAGTTTCCCCTTCCAGGCTCCTTTTGATGGCTGGAGTTGGTTTGGTGAAGCCCTGGTACAGCAATTAAGGAGATCTCTGATCTCAGCAAGCTTCCAAGTCTCCAGGAAGAGAAAGAAGAAGAACTTCTACTTCTAAGCCAAGGTTTTTTATTATTATTATTTTTTTAAGAACACAAAACCACATGCAGAATCCTTTCATTCTTTTTGCTGCAGAAAAAGGGATGTTTTTCTGCAGTAGCTACCTCGTGCAAATGAAGGGACATTAGGAAACCTGACGACTCTCTATCCTGATAAAATTTGTAGTCTGGGCTACTTTTCATGTCTTTGGCAATTGTAGCAAGTGTTAGACAAGACAAACCAAACCAGAAAAATCTCTGCATGGGAACAGATACAGTCGAACAGTGGAAGCACTGAGCTTAATATTAATGCTTTCAGTGCTTCTTCACAAAGTGACATGAAGTATCCATACTGCCAGTGCAGTGCCAGTGCTCCTAGATCCTCCCTTGGCTTCCAAAATTAGATGCCTTTGATCAAGGTGACTTTGAATAGGTGATGCTGGGTAGTAATCTCTAAAATCAACAGAGACAGTTCAGGGTATTCACCTGCAACACAACTTTTGTTCAAGGAATGAAAGTCACGGGATATCAAAGTGTTTTCGCTTGTCTGATCATACGTGCTTTTTGCTCCTGAATTCTTTTTGCTTTGGTGACAAAAATGGGAATAAAAACCCTAACAACGTCCCCGAGAGCTCACTGAGCTCACAGAACCCGGTCCCCTTGGGTCTCCCAGCGTGCTCTCCTCTCATCCTGCTCCCTGGGCCGACCCCATGGGCTGGGATCCAGCAGCAGCCAACATGCTGTGAGAGGCCGTCCTGCAGCTCTTGGCTGGTTTGGTTTGGAGCTACTTTTAATTCATAGTTTTGCTGACACGAGCATGCAGGAGAAGATGGAGCTGCATGTGGCCAAGCACCCTCGGTCATGTTTTGTTGAATGTAGTATTGATTGATCTCCCCAGGGTAAAACATGATGTGCAATGTCAATTCTGACTGTTTCTTCATGAACTAAAGCACCCATTTTTCAAAATTTTACCTTAATTTCCTCAGTAGCTCTCACACAAAAGAACCAGTGTGCGAGACTTATTTTAAGGGATGTAGGAGCTTTTGGTAAGGAAAATACTGGTTTCAAGAAGAGACTTGAACCAAAAAGCTTGAGGAGCAAAACCGAGAGAGGAAAACTTCAGTTGTAATACTGCAACAGAATTTTAATATACGCCGGAAAAAGGACCACATCTTGATAAAAGGGAGGAGAGTTGTGCGTGCCTGAGAACTGTGGATGGAGACGGTGTCTGAGAAAGCACAGCAGGGAGGGGAAGGCTCTGCAGTGTTGTCAAGCACCTCAGGTAATTGATCTCTTACCATTTATTTACTTCAGTGGCGTGGTAACAAAAGTTGGCTGAATATTATTCTGAATAAACGTAGACAGGTCACTGTTACATCTGTACATGTGAAAATTTAGCTTATGAAAGTGCCATACTGTGTTTGCTGTCTGATTTTGCACCAGGGCAGTTACATTAGAAATGTACCTTATTGTTAAACTGAAATTCATGAATGTTGGAATAAAAACGCAGGGTAGGACTTTGCCAGCTGTCCTCCGATTTAGAAGTCTCTTTGGATCTGAGACTAATCCCAGAGTAAGCTGTTACTCAGCTAGTGTGGCTGGCAGCACTGGGCCATGCTGAAATCCACAGGCAGAACTGGCATTATGCTGCTTTTGCTTAGATTCTCCATGCTGAAGATGTGGGAAGACAAGTGCATCAGTCTGTAGCAAATGTAATACGGCTTGGGTGATTAAAACTGTCAAGTAATATTGCATATTGAATGGAGACTAGTTTGTCATTACCATGAGGATTAGAAAGTGTAATCTTCATTAAAACATCAGTGGATTTACTGCTGTTTGCCTTGGAACAAGATATTTGCTCAGAATTTTCTAGTTAGTAAATTTAGCAAGTGCAGGGCAATTTAAGAGAGCAGAGCTGAATAGTGTCATAGCTTATCCTGCAGGAAAGGTGTTGGAACGATCCCTCAAGTCTGACAGATGCAGTGGATCTAATTCTATTGGTCTGGACCGTGTGCAGTCACATAAATGTATTAATCACCATCACTTAAATTGGTTTCCTTCGTCTCAGCTGTAAGTGGAGACCCAGTGTTTTTGTGCTATGTAAGGATTTTAATTTCTGCCCTTAAATGCATTATGTTTACATATTTGTGTATTACTAAAGTCTGTCCTTTGTGAGGCCTGAGATACATTCTGAGTAAGGCTCTCATCTGTCCCACAGAGGCTTCTCCTTTTCTACCAGGTGCTGTATTTTTGAGCTGAGTGAGACCAGTATTGAGCTCTGCACATGGTCAGAATAAAAAAAAAAAAAAATTGTACTGTAAGATTGTTTTGATGTGAATCCCGATAAATATCCCATTGATATGCACTGTGGTGATCCAGAGAGGAATTTGTTATTTTGGTATAACTCCCAGAAGACCGAGGAATGGCAGGTTAAAAAAAAAAGTTGTTTGATTTAACCTTCCCAGAAATGCTGCTAATTTTGTGAACGTAATTCAAACTGGTTTTCAGGCCAAGTTTATAGGAAGAATTCCTCCTTATATGCTTGCAGTGAAATCAATGGATTTGTATTGGCCATGAATTTGCTCCAAAGTTGAAGAGAAGAGAAATAGAATAAGGAAATCACGTGGCTTCCCAGCCCCTTGAGTCTTCAGGTTGACACATATTTTTCTTGGCTGTGTTTCCAGTAGGCCGCTGAGCTGTCAGAGCGAAGTCATGGGTAAGGGAAACTTGCTATAATTTTGTAACCCTAACCCTAACCACCATGGATGAGAGCGCACTGGTACAGCCAGAACAGGAGCAAGTCCTTGGCTTTCGTCCCAATGGACGTAACTGCAGGGGAAATCTAGGACCAGGTTCAATACTTAAGGTCTCATCTGCGTCCTTCTTTTTATTTGCCTTACAAGCACAGGAAGTTCAATCAGTACAGCTTCCAAGTTGTTCTGTCTGCAAGAAGTTGGGAATAGCTCTCTGATTTATTGAGCCTTGTGTTGTTTTAGCGCTAAGCGTAGGAAAGCTCAATATTCAGGCTGAAAATTTGTTTTTAGTTCCTGCCTTGCGGAGAATTTCTGCAGCAGTTCCTAACCGTGCTGTCTTCCTTTCTCCCACCCCTACCTGACCCTGCTATAGATCTCAACGGTTGTTTTACCTTGTTGATGTTTTGTCTATATTTGCTTTAACCAGATGCCCCTCTTTGCATGCAGCACTGGGACTCATCCCCTCTCTCCTATCAACAATAATTAGCCTTGTAAGACTAATGGAAGAAATCGTGTCTAATTACCCTGTTGAAGGCCCAATTATGTTATTAACATTTGTGGGCTATAAGCTAATGATGAGGAGAGCCGCTCATTTGCATAGCATTAAGTTAATTGAGCTGGAAGCTATGGGGTGGATAGCGGCGATGATAGCAGGATTCTGTTACAGAATGGATAATGATGACCGGAGCAGGACGATTCACCTGACAGGTTTATTAATTAACAGCTATCTGATTACCTAAAAGAAATGGCAAGTGGCAGTCCTTCTGAAAGAAGCGGCGGTAATTTATTTTTTTTTATTGAAAGATTCTGTATCACTGTTGATATTCGGGGATGATTTATGGTAATGGCAGTGTAAGCTCTTTCCTGGAAGCCTACCCCAAACTCATTTGGGTCCAGCCCCGTGCCGTTAGGAAAATGCCCAGTGAATGTCCCATAATTCTAAAGATGCCTAATTCCTACGTGGTGCAGCAAGTGGGGCTGTGCCAGTGAATTCATACAGTTCCAGGAACAGTGTATTTTGAGAATCCTTAATGATGATACAGTCCTCGAGTTCTGCCCTTGGAAGAGCCCGATGGTTTGATTTTGTAAAAGCGTCTTGTTTGCTGTGGTCTTGGGAGGGATCCTCTGTTGCATCAGGGAGAAAATAATGATAAACTTCTAGCTTTTCAGATTTTCCTGGTACAAACAAACCACAAGTAAAGGTGAGCGCCCTTACCTTCAATTTACTTCTAGGTACAAAGAATTGTGCAATGTTGTTGGGCCTTTTAAGAAGCGGGATTTTTATTATTATTATTATTTAAAACTGTAGTAAGTATAGAAATCTGTCTTTTCCTTTCAGCTTAGATGTCAGCTTGTCTTGTTAATTCCGAACACGTTGTAATTCACAACAGATTCAGACAGGCTTGTTTGAACTGCAGTATCCCTTAGATGAAGAAAACCCGCTCTGTTTAAAAGTTGCCTGCATTAATCATTCCAAGGGAGAGCCGAGCTGCTTGCTGCGCAGTTCCTCTTTCTTACAAATCCTCACCTTAGTTCTGAAGGTACCCACATGTCAAATACACCTTCCAGTCAACAGATGTGCTTAGATTTTTTTTTTCTACTACTTTGAAGGGCCCATTATTAAATCATGTGAACTCCAGCCCTTACCTACTGGCTAGGACACCGGTTCATCCCGGAATGACCTCTGACCAGACTTGTGCCAGGCAGGAGAACACTGCCAGTTTTAACCTTTCGGAGGATGACCTTTTGATGGCATGATGATGAGTGTTTCAGTAGTAAGGGATCTGTGAAGAGCAAAGACCTGTGGAAAAAACGCTATCCCCATTATTTTGCTGTCGGAGATCCTACATTCATACAGTCTCCCTTTGTTCTGGGACTGGAATTTGTTGGATACCAAGAAGTTGAGAACGTTGCCTTGATCAGATGCGATAAGGAGGCCAGAAACTTAGTTTCTGGGTACTTAGAAACATTCATAAATCCGCACAGAAATGTTTGGTCGTAAGGAGAAGTGAAAAATCAGATACAAAGGACACAACCCAAGAGAAGAGCTCCTGGGCTGGCTACGTCTGACCTGTTCACAGCTTGCAGCTGCCAGAAAGAAGGGATTCCCACTGTTAGCACTGACTGAGGGAGAGTGACTCTGTGGCTGCAGATACCTGTGTGACGTGGAGCCAGTGAGGGCAAAACATTTGTCCAGTATTTACAAGGAGCATCTTCCTTCTCCTTCCAGTGATGGCACAGAGCCTCATCTTCACAACTGTGTTAAAATTACCTAAAAAGGTTGCTCAGGAAACCTAGCACAATAAACGAGTGCTGGAATTTAAACCCTACATCTTCTTGCTCCTCATTATCTTTCTGTAATCAGTAACCCATACAGTCAGTGTTGGATAGAAATATCTTTACCGTACAAATTAGTTTTTCTGTAAGGCGTTGTGTAGTTCACTACAATGCCTTGCTGTATAAAACAGACAAACGCGGCATCGAGCCAAGATCCGATAGATGAGGAATTATGTATTTAATTCAGAGTTCTGTATGGAGTGCTCATAAAAGCTTGATCATGATAGAGGGGCCAATAAACATTTGGGAACATAAATATTTCTGTAGGAAATGGCTTTGTGAAGCATTTAGTTGTTGAGTAATAAGAAGAACAGAGAAAATCAGAGGAGCAGAAATCTCTAGGTACTAATCTGATGGGTTATATATGTTTCAATGATAATAATGTTGAGAGAGATTTTTTTTTTATGGGACCAGGAGCAACAAATACATTGAGTCCTGCACTTTCTACTAACATCTTTGTCTGTTTGATGCCCCACATTCTATCTCAGCTGCTCCAAAAGTTTGCTTTAGACCTTGGAAAGCAGCAGATGAGGCCTAGGAGTGCTGAGCTACTGTGGACGTGACCTGTAAGCTCTCTGAATCTGTGGGAGCAGAGTGCTTTGAGCTTGCAGAGCAAAGCCTCGGGGTCTTGGGCTCACCCAGTCCCAACCGTCAGCTCTGCTGTTGGAACAAAGCCTCTGTCAGAGGGATGGAGAGGTACATGCTGGCAGATCTGCTGGCAGCTTCTACCAAGGGACAGCCTGGAGCAAGCTGGGCATGGGCTGGAGGCAGGTACTGGAGGTGCTCTGCAGGCAGGTCGCCTGCTCTTGGCACCCTTCAGCAGCAGAAGGTGACGGAGCTGGGGGAATGAATCTGGTCCCACAGCACATGGATTGCAGAGGGGTGGGCAGCATTCACTGTCCGGGATGGGCTGCGAGTCGAAGTGTCACTGCTTGAGGATTTCAGGGAAAACGATGCCTGCAGCCTCTCTGCCTTTTGCCTTTTTTGGAACATCCATTACTTGAGTATTCAGGCATCGATCCAGACCGGAGACACAAGGAAATGTATTTTTAGAAAATCACACATCAGAAAGTATTTTAAATGATCAAATTGTAGAACAAGCACTCTGGCAACACAGCCGGTGCTCTTGTCAGTCTGTAGGCTCAAAAATATGAGAACTGGTAAGAAAAATAAAAGCAACGTAGGAATGGCTAACCAGGCGAGAAACGATGCTTTGGCCGCAAGGATTTTTGAGGGCTGTAGAGAAAAATAGAGTAAGATTCGAAAATATTTGTCCACCTTGGATGACAGATGTGTGAGAAGATGTTATCATTTGCTACTTCTTTTTTTTTCCTCTGAAAACAGCAGCAGCAATGAGCTGGCAGGCACAGTGAAATGCAGTTAGCAAAAGTAATGGGAGTTGAAAGTTTGACCTTTTGTGATGGAAATTTGATATGAAAAAAGGGTCTTTTGATAATTTCTCTACCCAATCAGATATTGGAGATGTCTTGATCCTGTTTCCTCATTTGCATGCTGACTGATCTCATTTGAAAACCCAATCATTCAGAAATATTGGGACGTCAACAGAAATGCTACAAGCAAGGAGCCGTTTTATCTGAAAGGTCTGCAGGATGTCATCTCTTGTTTTTCACTCCAGTGGCCTGATCTCTTCTTCATGATTCCATGTTTTTATTGGCAGGATAAGTTGAACATATTGAAATGCAAATAGCCCTTTCCACATTGAACCAAAATAGAGAAGTTTTTTTTCTGTATGATTGATTGTATCCTGGGTACTTCAAAAGCAACAAAGAAAATACTTTCTGCTGGATTTCTTGACGTTGCCAAGTTTTGACATTTCCTGTTAGTAATCATGGGCAGAACGTGGTTTCTGGGCCCCCATCTCACCTCTGCTTTTCCCCCTTGTAAGGCCCACGCTGATGCAGTTCACTGTTTCTGTGACAGGGCTGTGAGGTCATCCCATTTCTCTCCCTGGGCTCGCACGCAAATTCTGTCCTAAATGTATTTAATAGACTTTGTGAAATTGTAGAGCTATCTTAATCCAACAGGGGTATAATTCAAAGCTACCAATATCACATACTGACGTTCAGCTGTGTGTAACAGATTCCTGATCCTCAGCACTGCCCACATGAGTGAGTTTAGGATCCACTTTATCTCACGAAGAATTTAACCTTTCTATTTTCTAGAGCCGGCAATTCCGTTTTTGCTTCACTCAACCACGCAGTGGGTTAATGGCAAGTTCTTATACTGTGCAACTGGAATCACCTTCCCTTATTTCTGAGAACGCCTATTAGTGTCTTAAGCCAAAGTTTTGCATTTGTTAACCCAGAAGCTAAGAACAAACGAGCAATATATAGTAGTTCCAAATAAAGGTGGTGATTCTATCAGGGATGCTTTAGAGCCATTCTGCTTTTTAGAAAAAAAATAAGTGCTCACTGACTGTAAGTCTCTTGCCTTGTGCTGGTGAACACCTGCCCTGGACTGCAAAAGCACTCTGCTTTTCTGCTTTGGTGTAGCTTTTACTCAGGAAAGAATGATGCCAGCAGAAGTGAAGGACAGAGATGGATGTTATTAGTTTAATGTTGTGGCGCTTGGCTGGGAGATGGTTCGTCACTGGAATGCCAATGGAAGCTGGCACATTTTAAAGAGTAATCCTGAGCACCAGCTGTTGGCTGTCCCTCCCTAACAAAACCTTTCTTAAAATGGTGTGGTTTTGCAGAGTTTTGCTTGTGGCAGATGGGCATACATCCCTGGGTTCTCTGGCGCCCATAGGTTCAGAGAGGGGACTCGATGCCCTGTGCTGTAGTGTGGGACATGTGATGGGGAGAGGCACAGCAGGAGGAGGCAGCAGAGAAGGGACGGACGGACCAGATAATCAGCTTTACATAACAGGATGTTTTGAATGTTGTTTAGTTGGTATTTGTACAACACTTGGAAATGTAAAGCTCTAAATTAGACAGGTGGTCAAGAATTACCATGATCTTCCTCGGGTGGATGATGATATGTCTGATTAGGGACCTGTAGAAGTTCAGTCTTCATCTCTGACCTGCAGAAATAACATATTAACCCAACCTGTTCTTTATTCAATAGATTTCAAGGGCCGAGCACAACGTATTGCATCTATAGTGCATCTATTTGGGGTATTCATCTCCCCCCGATTTCTCCAGCAGTAGATGTACTTCTGGGTGGGGGTCGGGAGCTTCACTGATGGAGGAACATGCCTGTGGGTGACTGAGGACAGGAGCACCCCGACTCACTGGTGGGCCTCTTCCACCAAAGCCCTCGCCCTGTCGACCAGGGCGGGGTGCTTTGTGAAATGGCAGTCATGGTAAACCTCCAGTTCTTTGGGCAATAAACTGGACCCATTGGTGTGAACCCCGAGCACAGCTCTGCGTTAGACACCGAGTGTTTTCCCAGGTGGGAAAGCAGCCTCCTTCATCTCTCGTGTATTTTAGAATATTGAACCACAGAAGTTAAAACATGATGTATCATTCTCAATATCCGCAGCAATCAAGCCCCTCCCTGCTGTTTTGTTTTGTTTTTTTTTTAACATATTTCTCTCTCCACCTATTTCTGTTGCTCCTCAGTATAGAAGACAAAACCGCAGCTTAGCTTACCAATATTTTCTCTGCGGTGAAGTCAGCATAGAATATTAGTGTCCAAAAAGTTGTAAAACAAAAGACTATCATATGTTGCACCTTTTAATCATGTAATTGCTGAGTGACATTTAACTCTGCGGCTTTAAGTTTCTCCTTTGTCAGCCAGCCTTCTCCTCCTGCCCCTCTCTTCCCCTCCTCTCGAGGCAGCCTGCTTTTGCAGAGTAGTGCTTTAACTACACTGAAGTTTGGCTGGGCTTCTACATATTACAGCAGCAACACGAAAGCAAACAATTGAAGTATTTGAGAACAATGAAATATGTATGGCTATCTGTGACAGCCCTATAAAGCAGAGCAATTAGCCGCGTAATCCGAGAAAGCCAAAGCGCCCGGCAGCCCACGGTTCCCTATTAGTTAAATGCTTTTTGTACGTCCTCTTCCCATCAAATCAACTAACACTTCCTTTAATTGGTTCATGAATTATACAGCTTGGCTGCATTATAATTTAATCACCAGTAAACATTCCTGGGGCCCGCTGTAAAGCGTATAGCGCTCATTAATTCCTTAATTTCAGCAGATGGAAGGGGAGATCGGATGAACGGTGGCAGTACAGAGCGCCTTGGGCAATGGAAGAAGGAAAAAAAGGTGGGGGGCCGTTTAGGTTTTTTAAGGGCTGTCAGAAACTCAATCTGTGAGCTGTCAGCAGCTTGGACCCGCTTCCCCCCGCCTCCCCCTGCCTTCACCCCACCTACCGCTGCAAGTGACTGACGGATTCATATGGAGCCTTGTCAACCCGTCTTTAAACATCAAGCCAGCGGGTAAACCAAGCCCAATGTAAATTAATTCTTGTCTTACGGGCCCCCCTTTCTCTGTCCCCATGAATATTTCATGGCGGGCAGCATAAATATTAATTCTAATAGCTCTGCACAGTGGTTATTATTTCTGTTTTATGACAAATATTCATAAAATATTCAGGACCCTTTTTTAGAACATTTACACACTTGATTGTGAAATTTTCCAGCTTCCTGGGGACACAGTAAACATATTGGGGTTCTCTTGATGGACTTTTTTCTCTCTTAATTAATACTACGCCGCATTAATATTTAATCGGATTTAGTTTTCTTTTCCCCAGAAGTGAACCCTATTACATTTGAGGATTTATTTGACAGTATTTAAACAGGGAATTTTTATTCCCTATTATGAAATTGGTTTCCTTTGACACACATATAAAATGACACATAATAATCCATTCTTTTATTCCCTCCCCTTGCCCCCAAATCATACACTTTTTGGTGTCAGTTCTTTAATGTATCTCATATACCAAATATCCTACCAACAACAAAAGTTTGTGTTTAAATGGCGGAGTGGGGGGACTCCAATGTAGCTTCTTATGAGAACGCTTAAGATTAAACATCATTTGCTATCAATTTGATTCCAGTTATTTAAAAGGAAGGAAAGTGTAAGGAAGAAAATTATAAGGAAGAAAAATGCTTTTTGGAAGCAGTAGGTAGTACAGAAAAGCTGCAGACAGGCAGCAAAGGCATCGCTTCTGATAGGAGTTTCCAAGTGCTGAAGCCCAGAGTTAAAATTCACTCAGCAGAATGTAATTAATGCAGGGGAGGGCTGCAGGCATCTGAGGAAACGGGACCACGCTGGGGGGAGTGGATTCAGGCTCCTGACCTTGGGCCTCCGGGGCTGCGGAGGCTTTCGATTATTGGAGACGGGGTCTGGCTGACCTAACGGATGGTGGGAATAGTGGCAGCCACGTTATTCGAGGCAGTGCTGGCTGCCATCTTATTCTGTGATTCATAAAGCACCGCTGGAATGAACTCCAGGCGGAATGCAAAGATGCTCGAATAGCAGCTGAGAGTAAGAAGGAGGCAAAGAATGAAAATGAGGGGAGAAACATAAAGCAGATTTGAATGGAGGCAAGCCACTTAGCGCATATGGGAAGAGTTAACATTGCCTTCTCAAGAGAAGCTTTAAAAACGCGTGGAAGCCCCTAGTATGAAAGCATTTGCTCTGTACCTGCATGCTTTTCACTGTGCTCACGGAGCATTTACACAGCTGGCAGCTCTTCCTGCATGGGATGGCTCTGGGTGTACAGCGATGCAGAGCAGCTCCTCTGCTTTCTCCCGGCCAAGGACCGAGCCCACCCTTCTGCCCTGCAAGGGTGCACCCGCTCCTGTGCCGTGAGCCACGTGGTACCCATGGAGACGCTGCGATGGGTGGAGGGGGGGATGCCCAGGGACCCCATCCCTGCGGCTGTGGGAGGCTGAGCATGTCTAACCGCTGGGTGGAAAGCACCTCACGGGGTCATTGCTCCGTGCCATCGGTGAAGGGAACATCTGCAGCTCCGAAGGATGTTGTTCGTCTCGCCGGAAGCCACGTCTTGGGAATTGTGGCCCACTTAGCTGCCTTTCGGAGTTATGCTACAGAAACGCATCCATTTGAAAAGGAAGATCCGAGGTCTGGAAATAGCTTGTCGTCAAATGAGTCACTGTAGGAGCTCAACGAGCAAAACGCTTGTGCTGATTAACCTGTGCTTTAGTCTTTATGCAGTGTGTTTTCCCTCATGGTCCAAACCTAGAGGGTGAAATTACTTCCCAAAACAGAACTAAGCATCCTCCATCAGAAGAGATCCTGGAACTTGAAAGACATTAGTGAATAAAACCTCCCAACATCTCCTTCCATAAATAAGAGATAAGGTTCATCTCATCCATTGCAGAGAGAGGCAGAAGCAATATTTAGGGTAGGAGGTAAACTAAGATCCACGTTCAGTCAGTAGTGCAACCTCAGAAGATCATCTGTAATCTGGGTATCCATGGGCAGAATATCTGGTTTATAGCTACCTTGAGAGGAAGCTGAACAAGACTGGGGAAGAGGTAGGTGGGATCTATGTAACCAGTTTCTACAAGGGAGTTTGGGGATGCAGAATGTAATTATGGAATAGGGTGTGCGCAGAGTCCTGTGCCTGGGCTCTTGAGAGGTGGCTTAGCCACAATTTCAGGATCAAGGTGTGTCTGTACTACAGGAAAGGGAACTGCTTGATCCAAGTGTGGTGTCTGGCTAAAACACCAATAAAGACAAAGTGACCAGAGTTTTAGCTGAGAGGAGTCACTTGGATTCAAATCTAAACTAAATTTTGGGAAACTTTTGAACAAAAAAAAACCTGTAGTCAATTTCAACAGTGGGTCTATGGTTTAGCCATGGTTCTTGTCCTTCCAGGCCAGTCCATAATGCTCCCAGGGCTACTTCATCCTTTTGTGAGAACTGTGTTATTTCCTCCTCCACCTGCTTTGGCTCTGCTTTATGAACCAGAGGGAGGAGCTTGCATTGTGCCAACGATCACACAAGGGTTCTACCTGTGGCAGCCTTTTAGGAAGCCACTGCATCCGTACACTTCAGTAGCCTCATTTCTTTTCCAGCTTTATATCTCAATTACAAAAATTGTAGCCATTGCGCTGCCAGAATGAAGTCCTCCAGATGAGTTCCTTTCCATAGGGAATGATGCTATAGCATCAGATAACATTGTGCTAATATCTCCATATTGTCAAAGATGTATCACACCCTATCAAAGACTCCATCTTCTAGCCTTGAGCTTGGCATTTTCTATTTGTCTGCCTAAAAAAGAGCGTAGTTTTGGGGTCCTTCCCTCTCCCTCCTCTCCCTTTTCTCTTTCTCCCACTCTTTCCGCTGCCTTTTGCTCCTGTTTAGCTAGGGCTTCTGTCAAAGTTCTGCCAGCAAAGTTTGACGTAACTTTGAGATCACACAGGCATCTCATCTTCACGTTCTTTTTTTTTTTCTTTTTTATTTAAAGAAAAGCAGACTGATGTGGTATGTTGTAAACTGCCAGGAGCACTTGCTAATTTAGTAGTTAATGACAGTCACAGAGAGTGTTTTTCTTGCCCCTGGAGAGGTTTTAGACACAGCTGGGGTAGATTTGCCACTATCAATTATGCACAATTTTAAACAAGAATTGGCCAGCAGGGGCCTCTTTTTTTGCAGAGTGCAGAGCGTGAAGAATGGGAGTATGGCAGCTGGTACCTGCCTACGAGGGAGAAGATATATAGGAGTCAAGAAAATAAGGGAAAGATGAATAGCTTACTATTTTTAAAGTTGCAGTTTCAACTCAAAAGTTTAAATGCTGCATTAGAAGTGGCCCAGTGCTGCGCTTCTGGTGGTTTTTGTTGTTGCTGGCTTTTTTTTAGTTCAAGCATCCCAGCTTTCTTGCAAGGGCTGCTCTGGCCCTAGCGTAGCCACAAGCAAGTCAGCAGTGCCTGTTTTTCAATGCCAGTTAGGGAGTCAAGATTCTGAGCTCAGCATTCTCAGATACTATGTCACATTCTCTTTACATCCTTAAACGTAGACAAGGTATGAATTCAATTAGATTTAGCGGTGTAGGTCGGATTTCACAGGCAGTAAGTTTACAAAAAGGGCTTGGCTTCGGGCTCCCCTCCACTGATGTCAATCCAGAGCAACTCCAGGTAACAGGAAATGCCTATGAGTATCCGACCTAAGTAAATAGCTCAGGTCCAGAACAGTCAACATCTGCATCGTTCCTCCAGGTCAGCCTCACAGAGCAGCTATGTTTACATTACAGGACCAAGACCTGCAGAAGGCCATGGCCTCCAGGCATGGCTTTGCTTCTCATGGATGTGTAGGCAGCTGGAAGGGCAGTGGGGTCATCCTGGGAGGTGGCTGTCAGGACCCACCTGGGGAAGAGAAGCGTGCCCCAATCCCCAGCTCAATGGTGTCAGATTCAGGCATACAACACATTTTTTTTTTAATGCCAACACATTTTTCTGTTGTACGTGCTTTGAGACTGTGACATTATATCCACGAAACAGGAAAACCACCGCCAAAAAAATTCTCCCGAGGACAACTCTCAGCACTGTCAGTTGTTAATAACTTGGGTTAACTAGGTTGCCATCTGGAACAAATGCATTGTTCAGGATTAGAAGAATGCTGCTGCGTGGGTCAGAAATGCTTCCTTCACTTACTGCATGTCTGTGACATGTTTCTCCAAAAACGTCTCATGATCATGCTTGAAATGAAACCTCTGCCATCCATACCTTTACCTTCTCCTCTCTGTTTGTGAAGGGAAGCCATCAGGATGCCCCAGTGACAATGCTGGAAAGCCAGAAGCGATTGGAACACCGTTTTGGAATAGCAGATGGCTGGTAGGAAAACAGCATTATATTCCAGCTGTTGGAGGCCCCATGTGTTTCCTCATCATCCAAAGGCAGATAGTTCTCATACAAGGGCCTTTGACTACGTGCACAGTGAAGGTGTCATCAACATTATTAATCTGTTGGAGTTTAATCTCTCTAATGTATCTGAAAGCTGCAATAGATTAGACAACTAGAATCATAGAATTGTGGGATGGCTTAGGTTGGAAGGGATCTCAGCGATCACCAAGTACAGTGGGAAACAGGCAGGATTTCGACACAAGATTTCTTCCCTTTGACATTTGTTCCTGGTTTTATTGTAGTGTAAGCCAGCTGATGGGACTGGACCTTCTCTCCCATCCCTCTCCTGGGATAGAGAACAAAGAAGAGAGGACAGAGCTTTGCTTACGAGTTGCTTGGTTCACTCCTGCACCTGGCAGCAGCATGTCCGCTCGGTGGTAGACTTGGGCTGAGTGCTCCTACCAAGTTATGCTCCACAGAGCAGCAATCTGTAACTGGGTGTCGATGGTTTGGCGTTGTCCCCAGGCAGGGAGCTGAGCCCGTGGTTCAGCAGGGAGGATTCCTGCTAGGTCTGTGCCCAGCCCGTCCCGGTGCGCACCACGCATTGCTGCTGATTGACGTTATTCACCTGTTGCAGAGCTGAACTAACAGCTTGCCAACTCTGAAAGAGAAGCTGTGCTAGATGCTAATCTAGCAGTATAATGTAGTATCCTTTGATATGAGGCTGTGTTTCCTTGCCTCCCTGTCTACCGATTCTGATGACATCTGTTTCATATTTCCCCTTGATAGAAGTTGTGACACATTACAACATACAAAGCCTGGCTGATTCCCAACGCGAGCTTTACAGAGGATGCATTTATGTGGGAAAGAAAAACAAAGCTCTGTATGTGGAAGGGGCCAAGCTCTGAGCCCAGTGCTTGCCAGGAGCTGCTCCCAATACAGCTCTGAGCGCTGGGTCAGGGTCGTGGATGCAGCCCTCTCTCTCAGAGGATTTCCAAGAGAAATCCAACAAAGGCATTACCTGGACAGTTTGAGGCTCGAGAAATACCAGAAGACCAGCACTCCATAGAGTGCATGTAAATAGGGTTCACTTGCATGAGTAACCTCCAGGGGCTGCGTAACAGACAGTGTGCGGTGCGTGTCTCCTTCAAAACGATAAGAACGCTTTCTAATTGGAAGCGTTTCAAATCTCCCTGATAGCTCTGTTGTTTTTCCCTATTCTTTTCCTGCTTCAGAGCAGCATTACACGGGCAGCCCTGGGGCTCCAGCTGTGCTCCAGCTGTGCTCCACCTCCGGGGCCATGCGGTCCCAAATTCTGCTGGGCTGCATCAGGAGTTAGCGCTGTATGTCGCGCGTGCGCCTCGTTACGATGCATCGGGGGGGAAAAAAGAAATCCGTATTAGCAGCGATGTCTGTACTCTCCCACATCTTCCCCCGACACTTCTCTTTAATGGTGACACCAGACTGGATAATAAGAAGCATCTTGTGTAGAAAAGAAGGGAGTCTCAGACAAGGCTTTCAGAGTTCATTTTGTTGGCAGCTTTTTAAGTGGAGTTTTTTAGGCTCTTCTGTTTCAAACACCGTAATACTTCCTGAGTTGGTAACTATGAATTACGACAAGCTTTCTTGATACGCCGGGTTATAATCCTTTAGTGTTTTTGTTTATTTCAGAATATAATGGGGAGCCGTATCAATTATCATGACTGTATAAGTGTTGTTCCTCTCTACTAGAATATTCATCTCGAGATACATCATCAGATGTTACCTGTTCTGACAATCACGTTTTTGTGCCATTGTTGGGCAACGGAAACAAAGAAAAACAAAATGTTAAGAGTGTATGGGATAAAAGAGTGTTGAAACTGTTGTTCTCTTCCTGTCTTTGGAATCTCCGAGATCTTGAATGTTTTATTCCTGGCTGTTGTTTTGTTACCGCGGTGTGAAAGGAAGTCATTATCTGTAACCATCTGAAAAGAGAGATGATTTTCATAACTTTAAATCCTACAAAGGATTCTCGTAATCTGCTCTGTGCATGCCGAGGCAAAGCTCAGCCTTTCATCTGGTCTGATCCCACCCAGTCAGTGTAAAATGTTCCTTTGGTGAATGTCTAAAGCGTGCCGCATCGCTGCGAGAGGCAGACAGCCGAAGTGGGAAGTTGGGCCTTGAAGGCAGCAGCAGGAGAAGGTGTATCATAAAGAAAGACGTATTTACAGCTTTCAGGCCTTGTTCAGTTGGTAAAAGTTTATTTTCATAAGTTTTCAAGGGAAGCTTTACTTTTTGTTTTGCTCTAAATGAACCACTCAATGTGACCTTTGTCCTGATTTCTTTGTTCCCATGGCCTCTTCCAATGACTGTGGGACTCCCCCAGCCCGGGGGCTCCCATCCACTCAGTCTCACTATGAGAATTTATTGAGAATTTTCTGCTGAAGAGTTTTTGAACCAGAATATAAAACCAAGAGAACCATTGTATGGAACCAACCTGCCAACGAGGGGTCCCTGTGGGATGGGCACAACAGTGGCTGGGCTCCATAGCAATGCATATTGCGTTCTGGTTGTGCCTCCTTGACTCAGATCAGGGCTCTAATGTAAGACAGGTGAAAGGAGCTGGGCAGTCCCACTCCATGCTCTGTTCATGGTATGAAACCCACACCCTTGACACTGGGAGCCAGATGTTTTAGGGTGCTGAGCAACTATGTCTTGTTCAGACTCAATGGGAATTGCAGATTTTGATTTTAAAATCAAGCATTAATCTTTCCTCTTAGCAGCAAGGCTGGTTGTCAGCGGGGTCGTGCCACTCCGTGCTGACTTCTGTGCCCCAGCGTGGGTGTCTGCTAAGCTCTGTCACTGCACTGTGCCATTCACTCCTGCCTTTGAAACGCAATAACTGCTCTCCTAGCCTGCAGACTCAACAAGATGGGAGAGGAACCAGAGAAGAGTCTGTGCATATACTACAGCCTTCTGATACACTGATGCATAATGGACATTTCCATGTTTGTGTGTCCTGTTCCATTAGGGCAAGGATTAACTCCTGCTCCGAAGGTCGGCGGTGCTGTTCTCGGGATGTTAATGCTCTTACTCATTATGTTCTCCATAGGGTATTTTTCTTCAATCTTCCCTACGAATCCATCATTGAACGACTGTCTCAGCGGAGGATTGATCCAGTCACAGGGGAAAGGTTAGTGCTAATGTCTCATGCTTAACGTTTTTTTTTTAAGACTGCCAGCAAGATGAAAGCAGCAAGTAGACTTCATAGAAATCTAAGGAACCTCAGGAATATTGTACTCATGCTCAGGGATTCCTTAAAAGAAAAGTTAAAATTTTCATAGCTACTCAAGTACCAACCCACCCATCTGTTACTGTACGCTCCTCTCAGCAGAATAGGGCGTTTTAAAATCCCAGAGACTGCAACGTACAGCAGCAAGTAGCTCCGTTCTTAACATTTTAATGGCAACTAAATTGGTCGGTAAAAATAATGCTGAGGAAAGATGCCTGAAACCTAGCCTAAATGCAGATGGTTTTCAGACATTCCCATGGGAATTTTGAAGGCTTTCCAGCTGGGGAAGATGGAAATCTTGCTGCATTTTACTTCCCCAGCTGCCGTGATGGTTCTGTCTACCGTGAGAGATTAATACATTTGCTGCTCAGTAGAGCAAACTTGTTTGAGTCGCAGAGTCACTGTAAAATGTGCTTCTCAGGTGTGCTGGTTTGTCTTACGGGCACTCGCATCGCCTTATTTCACTGGTGACCTCAGGTTACTGTCTTCTCCACCCTTGTGTTTTGGGGGACCACCCTACATCCCTGCTGGAACCGGGGCTGGGATTCCAGCTGTCACTTGTGCTCTGTTTTATTCTCTCCAATGGATAACTCCCCGCACTTCAGCTGTACAGCACTGGTTTACATTCTTAACGCGTAAATGCCTCCTGTTGAATCAAAGACAAATACGGAACCCTGGAAGATAAGGCCCTAAAAGCTGGGTTCGTGCCAAAGCAATGTGATTATCCAGACATCTCACTCTAGGTGCAACATTAACTGGTGACAGCAGCAGTGATTTGCAGTAAGCGTTCTCTTTGTTTTAGTAATAAGCGATGCAGTTGTTCAGAAGAAATGAACAGTACGGAGCAAATCATTCACACGTCTTTGCATTTCTTATCATTAGGATTAGCCTGTTTGGTATCTGCTCCAGTTAACACGCTTCCTTCTTCCAAAGTCTGGGTTTTATTCCTTCCAAATTCTTAGTGAATTGAATTGTTTTAGATGCTGTATCTAATCCTCATCATTATATTAAAGCTGCACCGCTGGCTGCAGTGCAGCAAGGAGGATGGGTGGCCTTCAGCTGTGTCCTAAATAATCCTCACGTGGAATGAATTTTGTTCCTACATCATGGTACCAGCTGGAGCTGTAATGCAGTTCTGTGCAGAGGCTCTGCTTTCCTCCTTGTTGTTGCATCTGTCCCAACAGTTTCAGGAAAATTGGCTTTAGTGGAGAGGGACGCCCTGTTTGTGTGACTTCAGAGGCGAAGGGCACAGGAGACGTTCAGTCAGAAGCAGAATTACTGTGGCAGAAAATTTAAATACGTGTTTGCAGAAGAGCTTTTAGCGATTGCTGGGAGCCTCTGGCAGTGCAGAATCATTGTCTCAATACCTTCTGGCATCAGCTGTCTGGGCAGGCTGGGCCGGACTCTGCTGATGGAAATCCTCTGCCCGCTGAGGACTGCTGAGTAGTGAACCCACAGCTGCGGGTTCAGGAGAGCCAAATTCCAGCATTTTGGAAATCAGAAGTAACTAAAATCTACCTCAGAGTGAATCAAGCTCTTTCTATCTCCAGCTGCTATAAAAAGATACCAAGAATTACATTCTACCTCTTATCCTCCCAGAAATAGACACTGGTAGGAATCAAAGGTTACAGGTAAAGCTGGTTATCGGGGAGTGGATCTGGAGCAGATCCAGAAGTGCTTCTGAATTTGCAGCATTGGGCACAGGACAGGGGTTTCTCTTCTCCTTACAGGGAGCACATAGTCGCTAGCAGCAGTCTCTGCACCGCCTCAAGAGAACCTCTTGGTTCTTGAGCATCTGGCATTCATGAGAGCAGAAATGTCAGATAACTTACCCTGAAATTTCCAACCTAGAGCAGAAAGGAACTGGGATAGGCAAAACCATGGAGTAACTCAGGCGATGGCTGCTGTGTCCTCAAACTGAGCTGCAGAGGTGGCACTTGTATCTCCTCTGCAGATACCACATGACACTCAGACCAGCACCCACCCCGAAGATCCAAGCCCGCCTCAAGCAGAACCCCAAGGACAAGGAGGAAAGCATTGAGAAACGCGTGGACTTCTATCACAGGAACGCCAAGGAACTGGAGGAGTTTTATGAAGACGCCTTTTATGTCAATGCTGATCAAGATCCTTATCCCATCTTTGAGTTTATAGAAAGCTGTATCATTAAGCCCCTTCCGTGAAAAAAACCAAATGCTTCTAATTAAGCAAGGGTGATTTTTTGGATAGTTGGTTTTAATTTTTCCCTTGTAATGCTTGCAATCCAGTCACTGAAGTGGCAGATTCACAGGGAAAGAGGAATTCAACCAAGCAGTGTTCGATTCGAAGCTCACCAAGGTGAAGCACAGAGTAAGAGACTGGGCTTTCGGGGATTTTTGTTTGTTTGGCTTTTGTTTTGTGATCCAAATTACGAAGGGTAGCAGCTAGGGAAGCTCCTGTGTTTAATTCAAATATCGTTTCCTGACTCTGCGATTGAGTAATTAGCAGTTTGGCCTTAATCACGTGATACCCACGCAGCTAACTTAGAGTATTAAGGCTTTTAGATGTTCTTCGTGTTTTATTCCCTTGTTAACTCAACTTGCTTAAAATTTTCTGGCAAAGCAGCAGGACTGTCCCTGCGTGGCTGCCCCAGCCCTCCCTGTGACCTGCTCTGCAGTCACACAGCCAGGCAGAAATGCTCAGACCAACAGGGGATAGCATCTAGAGCCATAGAAAACTACTAGCAGGTTCATCACATTTAGAACCCAATTAAGGGCATAACGAGCTGCAGGAATAGATATGTTACTACATTCTGTTTTCTGCATGAGGTTCTCAACCGGTGTTAGAGGCTCTTCTGTAGCAGCTGCTCCCATCTTCTTTCCTGCTGGCTGGGGCTGCACCTGGGGCTGTTTCAGCTTGGCCGGGACAATGGGTGCCGGGTTGTTTTGCTCTGCCTGGATCAGGTTGCCCTAAAGATTCAGGTAAGTCTTTCTTAACTAGAAAATCTTTGGTGAGGAGTACGGCGCTATTAGCTGGAGTCAGGCTGTGGGAATGTGTGTCTTTAATGCTTCCAAGGAAGGAGTGTGATTTGTTGTTGTGCTTCAGGTGAGCGCTGTGTTTGATGACTTTATTATGACTCTATCCCTGCTGTGTACGTGAGTGTGAACTCCCCTTGACCAGGGGCTGGGGGTGCCTCAGCTTTCTCCTTGAAGTCTTTGTGCCTGGGAAGAGGTAGGAAGCACAGGCCTCCAGGAGCCTTTTGGTTTTGTGCCTTCTCTGCTCCTACTGTTGTCAAGTTTGGCTCTGTTGCTGTCTTTAATCGCGTACGTGGAGCACTGTAAGGATATCCGTGCTCAAATCCTTTCTTGTGCCTGTACAGTAAATTTGGTTGGGAAGACCCTACTAGGTTGGATGGCTCGGGTGGTACTGCGTTATTTGGGGTAGGAGCGATGAGAGTTTAAGGTCAGAATTCTCACAACCTTTGGGAGGTTTGCTGAGTGGGGATTTGCCAGGCTTGAAGATAGCCTTAAAAAGTCTCAGGACAAATAAATTCTGAAATCAAAGAGAGCCCTGGCACCAGCAACGTGAGCCTCTTGCACTGAGAAATCTGGCTCGTAGCGTGAGGAACAGCCACGCAGGGCCTGACTGCAAACCCTTGTGTGAAGCTGGGCCAAAGCATTTATAACAGTTTTACCTGTTACAAATGTGCTGTTTGGTAACCTGTTTGGGCAGCTGTTTTTTTTTATGCTATTGCTATAAGGATATGCTGTAGCATTCATGCATAATTGGGAGCCCTTCTATTAATAATACATGGGAAGCTCATCTCGCTAATATCACCTTCATCTGGATGTTCCAACTAAATATTTTGATAGATGAAATGGAGAGAGAGTGTATTTAAATACTGTTTGTACTGCGGTAGGGTACAAAAGGGACGGCCCGTCTTTAATTAGACAGGTACATCTGCTTAATTAATTTAGCTGTAAAGCCCTTTTTCCTCTTCATTCTTTCATCTATATGCGGACGCTATATTAGTTCCGCTCTGCTGGTTCCATAGAAACTGAGAAAAAGAGCTCGTCTCATTGAGATGCGCTTGGCATGTCTGGGTACGCAGTCTCAGGTCAATGGTCAACCCCCAAGGGTTTGCAGCAGGCCTGAAGAGCAGAACGTAAGGGTTAGCAGAACATGCTAATACTCGTGTAGAACTCTCCCTCGGAAACAACTAAAACAATTGACATTCATTTAATTACTGTAAACGAAACAGCCCCTGCATCACTTTGCATAGTAAAGCCTGTTAATACCAAAAAGGTTGAGTGGATGGGAGGAGGAATTAGGTTTTTATAATTGGAATGCAACACTTGAAAACCAATTTGGTAACTACTCTTGATTTTATTAGCATCTTATTCTGGCAAAACAAATGTTAAGCAATGAGAGTAACACGGGAAAGAGGAGGTGGTAAGAACACAGCAGGGATCAGACGTTACTTATTGCACGGCGTGCCCGGTCCTGAAGCGGACATCTTTTATCAGTTTTCCAAAGACACTTTGCAGAGAGGGCTGTTTGGAGGTTGTGCTATACTCAATATATTATGCTGTTAATTATGTAATTCAGCAACGAGATGAACGTGTTCAGCTGTTCCACAAACTTTCACATCCACCCGCTCTAGGCAGCGGATCCTTCATGTGCTTTTGTGGAAGGATGCTCAAATGCCCCTGGGTAGGAAACCCAATCCTCCAGCGCTGTCACTGCAGGGGCCCCTGTAGCTCTTGAAAGATTTACCCTGCCTTTCTTGGTTTCTCAGCTTTCCTTTAAGGGCTCAGGTGCATACACCTCAGGTGATGATGCCAGCACAGAAATCTTAAACATAACTGGTTTTACATCCATTCACGGGGTGTTGTAGAAGCTATATGACTGTAAGGAAGAAGAGGAGGAGGCATTCTTACAGTTCCTTAGCATTTGTTTTAGGGCAGAGACAGGCTTGGCAGGTTCCTGCGCCTCAGGGTCTGCTGCTCAGAGGCGCAAACTGTAGTTCTGACCCTGTAACTGCCCATCTGTGTCAAGTTGCCAAAACAGAACCTCAGAGGTGACTTCTGTACTGTTCTTACTTCATACAGAAAAGTGTCTATTCCTCTCTACAGGCAGGCTCTCCTGGGTTATTCTCCTCTTTCTGCAACAAGAACAGTTTCTTTCTATGGAAGAAAAGAAAAAGTGATTGTCAGACTCCTTTCTTGGAAGAAAGTTGCTTCTTTAGTGTAACTGTGGATCTGGAGCGCTGCCATGCAGCAGTTTGGGAGCTGAGGGAAGGGGCTTGAACCTACGTGGGTGAGGAGGGAAGGGCTGTGTGGCTGAAGACCCCACGCTTTGCCACCAGTGTTGCATGACAAGTGGCCATGTAACAACGCTTTAAGACTTGATGTAAAGAACTCTAATGACCTTCCTCTATTTCTACCTAGTACAGCTGTAGAATATGACCATAGAGGTGTTCTTCCTCTTAGGGGCATGCATCAACATGACTAATAGCGGGATAGGGCTGGACACCTATAGGTGAGGTCTCAGATTCCACTCAGTCTGCAACCAGCTTCAGTGAGAGCTGTCCTGCTATGGAAAGGGCCTTGGCAGCACAAGCTGGCACACAACTGGGTGTGCTCCTTGCCATGCAAGACAGCAACAGAGCAAGCCAGTTTGGCACCTAGGAGTCAAAACTGCAAGTGCTATAGCTGGGAAGTCATTGTCCAGATTGCCTCTAAATCATGTTTTATAGACTCCCTACTTCTCCCTTCCTCTAGGTGTAACAACAGGTGAATAGTGCTTATTCACCCCCAACCCAGTTCTTTGGGTGTTTACAGATATAAAGTGCTCAGTATTCCTTAGTTGTTTTAATCAAATAGTTTCCATTGTAAATAACTTCTCAGAATTAACTAAATGAGGCACACCTGTCCCATTTCTCTAGCAAGCCACTTTCTCAGACCTGCAGAACTAAAACTTTATCTTCTCATATCGTTAAAGATTAGCTCTTGATTTTAATCTTTTTATCTTGCTTTGGGCAGCCTGGGCTAAAAATCATTTATCCTTTCATTCTACGAATGAGGCCCAGGGTTACAGCAGTCAGAGATTCAGAAGAGCTGCCTGTCTGCAGCATGCAGCTCCCTTGAAATAAACAGCCCCTGGCTCTGCATTCACCTTTCCCATAGCTCCTGCATTTCAAGTCTTTCATATGTCACAGCTGAGAAATCTGACTTTCAAAAGGCACGGGGTCAAACTTGCTGCTCCATGCAGTCCTTATGGAAGTGAGATTTTTTATTAAGTGTGAAGCCTCATGCTCAAAGACTGTGTGCTTTACGTGCGTCATCCTTCTCTTGCCCCTCTCAGCTCTTGGCACTCTGTGTCCCCCCCCCCCCAAGAAGTCAGTCCCTTAAAATACAGACGTTACAAACAAGCACTTTATTTATTTAGAATAAAAAAAAGGAGCGGGATTACAATGCAGTATATAAAACATTCATCCAAGTTTGCTTCACGTTTACAAAATGTGCCATATACATAGCATCAATATTCACAGCAACTTTGTCAGACCCTCCCATGAACTAAAATCTCTAAGGAAAAATCCAGGAACTAAAGATTAGAACTCATCTTTGCTTTTCATTTAGCTTGGACCCCAAGGTCTGCCAGCTACAACACTCACACCCCAGAACAGAATTTGAAGCAGCATGAAGAGATCCATTAGATTAGCAGAGCAATTCAATTCAAATCTTATGTGAACAGTTCCATTGGGATGGCTCTTGGGGTTTTCCCTTTCAGGGCTGGCTTACTATGCTTAGTGTTAAATAAGAATGCTGTGGGACTGGCGTGGCCCTGGACCTCCCACTGTAGGCTCTCAGCAGCACTGAGTCCTTCTGTGATGGAGATACTCCAGCTTGGATACCCACGCTTGGAATGATTTGGCCAAAGCCTAAGACAGTGCAGGGAATTACTCTGCTGCTCTGGATGGCAATGCAGTTAATGTTAGTACAGAGCCCTGTGTACCTGCTGTGTTGCAGCAATGAAAACAGCGCTGGCTAGTCAAGCAGAGGCAGCTGTGACACTGCTGAGGTCCCTACCCGCATGACAGAGCTGTAGGAGTTCTGGGTGACTCAAATGAAGAGAGCTAAAAACTGAATCAGCAGTAATAAAATACAGCTATGGAAAAAGAATATTCCTACTTCCAGCAAGGGTCTGGAAACGTCTCCAGTGTCAAGTATTAATACATACTTTGTATGAGTTAGAACTGAGTATAGCAAAGTGTCAACGGTTTACGGAAGGATTAGCACAGACTAAGGGATAGTATGGATACAAGGCCCTCCTCCACGAGAAGTGAAAACAACAGCTCTGCAGGCATTGCTTTGCAGCCACGCTGGCCTCCACGTGACTGTGGAGCCATCCTGGATTGAGACTTCCAGGAGAATACAGTACTCTATCTTGTCAAGATTCCTCCATCTTCTATAGGCAGAGTAGGAATCTCGGTGCATAGAACCAAGCACAAGTTCTTGTTTATCCACCCAGATGGGATTAGCAAGGCTGCTTTTCCCCCATTTAGCAGCAAAGCAGTAGACTAGCAGGCATCCCACAGTTCTTGTTAAAGGACAAACCCTTTCCCTTGTCAGCGTACATTTAGAATGCAAGTGTAGCTTGTGCATTTGCAGCCCTGATATAGAAAGTTTCAAAAGGGGGGCTGCGAACAAACAGTCCTGATAACTGCTTTGAGCATTTCACCCCTATTTACTGAGATCTCATAAATTTTTTCTTCCAGTTAATTTAAAACTTACTCTAAATCTCCCTTCTGCCGTGACTCCCAGCGCTTTGAGGCTCAGTCTGCCATTGCCCTTGCTTCCAGCTGCACAAATAACAAACTAGTGCTCTGCAGCAACAAGCTGTGAAGTTTACTGGACTGTGGTGGGCACCAGACTGCTGCTATCAGCACACTTACCACGTGACTGCCAGAAACAATGACGTGACATTCTTCTCCTGGTTCTCTCTGATTTCCTATCCAGAGGTGGTAACTGAGTCCCCAGCAATTGTGCCTTCAAGGCTGCCCACTGCTTCACAAACTGGGTAAGCAATAATGAAGAGCTTTGTATTTGAGAAGTTAAACTCGTGAAACCAAGCCTCCTCCAAGTGTTAGTTTAGGACATAACAGCACAAGTGTGATATCTTAACCTTTAACTAGGACTCATGAATGTTTGCATTCAGTGTTCACATCAAGAAGCCTTTAATGAAGATAGAGTAAATAGTGTTATGCTGCCCATAGTCACTGACGATACGTTAGCGAGTGGAAAACTTGGTAAGCTTATGAAAATCAGGGAAATATTTATTGTCTACATGTATTAGCAACCATAGTATTTCCTCTCTAGAAATATACAATAGGATTAGTAGGATCAGGGAACATAAGAGAAAGATGACTGAATAATAACTCCCCATCCCATAGCTAAGTTAATGTAAAAAGGCAGTGACGAGCTGCGTTGTCACTGGTTCCAGAGCAGGAGATGCAGTCTGGAGAACCAAGACATCATGACACCCAAACTTTCACCTTAGTTCAAACAATGGCATCTAGCACCAAGTCAAAAGAAGCTGTCCAAAAGCAATTCAGAGCTGTTCTGCCAATCTCCTCAACAGCCTGGATTTCTTCACACCAGGGGAGGAGCGACAAACTCTTGCAATTGGCAGAGAAGCACATCTTATATAATTCTCAAAAGCAACAGGAAATACTACAGTCCTTACTTTAAAAAAAAAATAATAAAAAATTGAAGTAGTATATCAAGAGCTGCTCAGTCTCTGCTAGAGTTTGTTCTTTCTCTGAAGTGAGGCACCTTGGACAGCCATGTGTTTACCACCAAATGCTGAAGCAGTTGAGGGCTTTTAACCATTCACTCGCTTATCTTGCAAAACTTAGGGCCTGGACCTAGTGAGATACACTGGTTTCATGGGATTTATCTTTTGAATGCTTCACTTGATGTCCCAGACCAGACTGGGCCTTAATGCAGAACTGCTCCACTAGGTCCTAGTTTGGGAAGGCAGCTCTGTTCACAGCAAAACAGTGCGAGGACTCAGCAGCAGGTGTTTGTTCCTCCTTCAGCCGCTTCCCTTCTCCATACATGGGGTGAAAGCAAAGGGTTTTGAGAAGGGAAAACACAAGGGATGATGCACTAGGGTGCTGCTGCAGCTCTGCAGGCTGTTATAGTACTTGTACAGGGACTACACCCCCCCCCCCTTCCTAGGCCTGCAAGCCACGCATCCAGGACAGATAGGTTTCCTGAAGTAAGTTTCAGCTGGTAGCTGGGCAGAAAAACCCAGTAGGATCAACATTTGAGGTTAAATGCCACTGCTCTGAAGCTATGCTATTCAATCTATGCTAGTTAAAAACACACTTAGGGACCAATGATTGTTTAAATAATAAATAAATCACAATACCTCTTTACCTGTTGTGAATGGGTCAGGGTGAGAAGTGAAAGCTTTGTGCTAAAGCATCTCCACTGGCATGCAGACAAAGCCGACATCATTGGCTTTAAAATTCCATTCTCCCAGCAGCCATAAATCAGGTTAAATAAACTGGCAATGGTATACTGAGTATCTACTGCCTTGAAAGACAAGGAAAATAAACATTAATGCTGAAACATTAGTGCTAGGGGTACCAGCTTCTACACGTCTAAAGCATTAAAACTCTAGGGAAATTCAGGAGAACTGCTTGAAGTAATAACCAGGTTTTCATCGGATGATAGCACAGTGAACCTTTCAGTCAGCCAGCGTAAACACTTCAGCAGACCAGGGCACTATTAGGGCCTCTAAACTAATATCAAAGTTCTTGTATGCAGCTTTGGAAAGCTCTCTCACCTCCATCATCAGGTGAATTTCCGAATGGGACTATTTATTCACGGAGAGAACTGGCCAGCACTGCCCAAAGTCTTGCAGCTTCTACTTAAAATGGTTTCCCTATCGCCACAAATAACCCTTCTGTTCACATCAGATAAATGTCGTGCTCCCCCACACCCCATGAACACTGGGAAGGAGAACATAAGTGCTGCCTCAGGTGTAGCTTCTGCCTCAGACTGTGCACAAATTAGGCAGCAAGGTTACTCTGACTTTGTTTCACGAGATGCTGTCGCTATCTACGTTTCCTTTCCTCGCAGACACGCCAAAGTCATTTCAATTTTCAACGCACAGCAATAAAAAACTAAACATTTCTTTAATACAGTTATGGTATCACTTCCAAGGATATTTACAAACAAGGCTAATTATTTTACAGATGAATGTGCTTCTGCTGCTCTAGTCTACTATATCAGAATTGTTCTCAGTCAAAGCGCTGTCACGCTTAATGCATGAAACACCAAATAGTGAGGACAGCTGACTTGTTTTAATGTTAGCTGCAGAACACTTGCTCCTGCTGAAGGTTAAGGAACATTAAGAAAATATGCATAGTCATTAAATCAAGGAAACGTAAGCACCAATCCACACGTGCACTGCTGGAGGCTGATACTGCCAGGACAGTTCCTTGACTTTTCTCAAATAGCTATAGAGGACTTCACACACAGGGAGAAGGGTCAGGAAGCACAAACAGAGCAACACATCTGAGTGTCCCCATTCGTATTTGGAGGAATGTAAATACATGAACTTCGTATTATTTGACATTTTTTTTAAGTTAACAAGACAATTGTACCATATAACCATACGCATTTTAGAGGTATCATTCCTCTAGCCCTGCATAGGAAGTTGAAAAGGATTCTCCCGCTCCTTATGTGAACTAGATGCACAAGACAGATTCTTTTTCTGAAAGCAGAACAGATTTCTGGGCTCAGCCATGCTACATCACCGCCTTATTTATGGATCTCTTGCTGAGAAAGCCTGGGTTATACAAGAGCAGCTTCACCAGGCTCCACGACCAGCTGTGGAAACTTGACCTGGACTACATTAGCCACGTTGGGGGTTTTTGTTTTGCTTTTACTGCGTTATTATGAAAAGAGAAGCTGTCAACTGGGGGTGATTACTTGTGTCAGATTTCTGCAAAACAACGCCCGTGTGAGGGAGACTCGGTTCAGCTGGAAGTAAGGTAAAGCAGTAATGGTTTTGGTACCGACTTGCATGGGAAAAGATGATTCTTGTAGGTAAAGGGTTAAATGAAACAAAAAGCAGACATGTTGGGAACAACTAGGAAGCGGGCAGAACTTTTTTTTCAGAAAAAGAAAGTCGGGCAGGAGACCTGAGATTGGAAATTTTATATATATTAGTGTTTAATCTAACTGCTAATAGTTTAATATCCATTACATTAAAAACTCTTCTTACTGATCCATATTTGATCCAGGCAATAGTTTACCCTTCTAACTCCAACACTGTTCTAGTAGCTCAAAGGCAGTTATTCCTCAGGGCTTTAAGTGAAACTAATATGACAGCCAGTTTCTTTCCTATGGCTGCAACTGACGTTGGCTTCGCTCCCCAAGAAGTTAGAACCACAAATTGTTTTGTTAATTTAATATTTTACAGTAAGTGCCAGTACTTGTGGAGGAAAAAAAAGCAAACAAGCACTACAAGTTAAAGCCTTCTCTACCCACCAAGGCCATTCAGGAGGCAGCTCTGCTGTTCCCTCCCAGCTTTTGGGAAACCACACGGTCGCCAGGCAGAGAGGACAGTTCACTCTGTGTGCTTAAGACTTCAGTTTCCCTTCAGTAAAAGGAAGCATGTCCAGCTGCTGACACGTCAATGGGGCGCATTTCGAAATTGCTTTATGAACTCACTCTTCCAGATGTACTTCTGCTTCTGGAGCACAGAATGGCCTCTGGACCTAGGGAGTTTCTAGAACCTCCAGTGTTCTATTTACAGGGTTGTAGACAGTGTCCTCCCCTTTCAATGAAGTGTATATTCCTGCACTTGGTATCATTCTAGACTGAAGGGAGCTTATGCAGTAGAGAAAATAGTTTCAGTCTTTACACAGCTCTTCTCTAGAACACAGGAGAATCGCAGAATGTGCAAGGTCCTTGCAATAACCTCTTGATCCACTCAGGATCTGCAAATAAGAAAACACTGTTTAGAACTGGAGATATAGATGAACACAAATGGTGCTGAAATGGACAAACTAAATAGTAATCCTGAAAGTCTGTGTATGTTCACCACACAGGATTAACTGAGAGTTCAGACAGAGTCCAACTCCATTTCTGACTTGAAATTCCAAGTAATGCCAGCTTCAATCTCATTTCAGCAGGCGACAAAACTAAGGTGAAACAGTCAGTGCTGCATCATTACATACTCAGCTAAGCGGTCTCTACTTAAGAAGAAGTCAGACATAACTCAAACAGGAAAAAAAAAAAAAAAGGTGAGGAATCACAAAGCCAGAATTTAGCATCCTCATTTTTTTAAATGAAATTAGATGCACTGCTTACTGCAGTCTGTAATTCCTTTTTCTTTGTCCCCCTCCAACATGGAGGAAATGAAGGTTACAGCCTCTACAGAGGCTTCAGTTCTGTAATTGATCCTCAGTGATGATGGGAATACTCAGGCCTTAGAGAGAGAGAGAGAGAGAAAAGTACCAACGGAATTTGGGGCCTAAGCCATCAGGATGCCCATTTTTTCTTAACTTGTGCTGGATCAAAACAACCTGCATTGAAAGCCAAAGGCATTCCATATCTGCAGAACTGCATGTTAATTCATTCCTTTAACTTGAATATAAACTAACTGTTGCAGCACTCCAATGTAGGTTACCAGCTGTCATAGAACATAACATTGAGAAGTTAATTCCTATAGTAGCTACTTTGTAATTAACATCTACCACTAAGGCACAGCCAAAACCAGGGCAGCATAAAATGCGTACTAGTACCTTCATATAGCTGCCTGAAAGAAAAAAAGTCAGTGGAATTAATTCAAGTCTCTATGCAAATAAGATGTAAGAATACATAGTCCTGCCCTCCTGGGACACAGATTTACCTTCTGGGGTTGGATGCCGTGCAATGCTGTCGTGAAGCAAACACCTCCTGTATACCAAACTCTGACAAGACTGGTAGGTTAGAAAGCACCTGTGAAAGGACAAGTTGCTTTTAATCACAAAGCTTGGGGTTTCATTGCATTGTAACCTGTTTGCACGCCCTGCCCAGAGGCTGGGTTCTGTTCCCAACAGACCTTACTCCCTGAGATAAGGGCAGTAGTGAGCCACATCTGACACAAAATTGATCGTTTATTCATTCAAGAAAGTGAAACTTCACAAGCGCACACATAATTAACAAGCCCAACACCCAGCTTGCAGTGGAAAAAAGTTTCATTGTTGGCCAAAGAACTGTAGCGTACAAGCAGAAGAGGCAAAGTGTTCCAGGGCCACTGCCCAGGGGAAGAACCACAGCATCTCCAACCAAAAGCAATGCCCCTTTAGGCAAAATAGCTCCTATGTCTGTTAAGAAAAACGTAGGTGGGAAAGGCTTTTCTGAAATGACAAGACTGCTGCCATGCTAAGTCTCCAGGGACCAACAGCATACTGATATGTTGATGCAGGAAGATTTCCTTTTCTAGATATCCCAGAATGTGTCTGACTTCCCAGCATAGCTGTTTCCTGTCATTTTTCTTAATTTGCTTTGTTTTCAATGCTGAAGTAGTTAGAACTCTTTCACGTGCTGCTCCAAAGGATGATGTGTGCTTGATTTCCCATCCTCCCCCCACTTTCTCCCTGTCCCATCCCTCCCCCTGCTTGAAGAAAGAAGTTCAATGATCAAAAGCATTTTATTTTGCAAATGGAGTACTGAGAAGGGATCCAAGTCCAAACTACAGTGTCTTCTCTTTCAGGGATGAGGACAGATAAGAGCCAGCAAAAAAAAAAAAAAAAGCAATTAACTGCAGCATGGCATCATGCTTCACAACTTCTTACTCCAACACTACCAAGTATTTTATGTTAGCTATTTAAACATGTTTAATTCATGTAGGGGAGAAAGGGAAAAGGCAGAAACTCTAAGAGCAGATTACCTGAGCCAGATATGTCCGTTGGAGCAGACTGCCTGTTTGCGATCAGTGAATGGCAAGATCTCTTTACACAAGCTGCAGTGCTCTGGAAAAGTCTGTTTGTTCATTTTCTTTAAGATATGCCCAATCAGCACCTGGGAATACACAGCAGTCAGCATCGTTTATAGCAAGACAGCTGCCTACCAAAAAGTAGAAAAGTCTCTCAGGATACAGTGATTTTAGAACATGATACAGGATGCAAAGACCTATCCACTTCACTGAGTCATATGAAGAAGTAGAAACATAAGGCTGTCACAGAGATGTTACTTCTTGCTTTATTGTGATCTCCCAGATTAATCTGTCCCGTACTAAAGGGATACAGAATGTAAAAGCAACAGTGTTAGGTTAATTATAAATGTAAAAACCACTGGAGTAATTGCTGTTGTACCACTTTAGAAGATGCCAGTGGTGGTCACAATGATGTTTTCAGGTGTATCACAGTGGATGTTTTCCCCCCCCCCCCAAAAAAAAAAAACCTATACAAAACCTAGTGGGATGTATGTCTTCAGCAGTCATCACAGAGGATACGTCAGGTTTATAGTAGAACATCTACATGATCAAATTTGTCTTTGTCATTTCAATAGGTACAAACCACATCCCAAGAACCGTTAAAATGTGACAGCAAACCAAACAGATAAAATAGAATTTGGAAGTCGTCTTTTAATCACTGCAAGGAGAACCTTAAGCCTTCAATTTATAGTAATTGGATACTATAAAACACAGCAGTTCTGCCAGAATGCATTCCTGGTGAATTACTGAAGAGCTGACTGTGTGGCCTGCTTGCTTGCAAGTCCTGCAGAGAGCACCACATTGCATCAGTAGCGGAAACCATGTTTTCTTGCCTTTCTAAATGCATTGTAAAAATTGGTTTTAGAGTTCAAGTGGTTTAAGAATTTGGGTACAGAAAACTATTGTTCTCTGCCTGCACAAAGAGGCATAGACACATCTGAGACAATCTTGTCATCGAGTCTTAAGAGCAGGGAGGCTGATGGCAGTGTTCCCACTGAAGCTTCCTTTGCCTGAAGGAAACCTCACTGCCCAGTGCAGGGCTCACTGATCACTTATTTCCTGCCACAGAAATGCAGGCATGCAACTCCGAAAGATTATAACTGCAGATGTAACCTACTAGAGGATATAGCTCTTAAGTTTAATTTTGTAGAGATGCTAAATTAAGTAAGCCTAGCCACAAAAACATTCTTCTCGATTAGCGTATGTTCTAAACCTACCAAGAGCAGTGGAATAACTGAGCCTCCCCCATGTTCTGCAAAAACTCAAGACGTGTTTAGTCCTTATTGTACCTGATCCAGATTGCAACATCTGTATTTGCATTCCCTCTTGTTCCATAATTTCTAGGAAGGACAACTTAAGGTATGCACTATAGGACCTGTCTAGTGAGGATTACATGATTACAGTTCTCTTTCCCACCCAAGCTGCGTTCTCATTTAAGGCTGTGGAAGGGGGTGAAAGAAGTAACTTGTAACACCAAATCCCCGGAGCATAGAGGTGCACTTACTCGTGCTGTTCTGTCATCATATCCGTCATCGGACATTAAGAAATCACAGACTCCTCTGGTGGGAATACTGGTGTTTTCTGTAATCCATGTGTGTAGATAAACTTCTCCCAACACCCGTTTCATGTGTTCTCGTGTCAAGTGCATTTCTACTGCCTCAATTTGTGCCTGTATTTCAAGAAGCTTTTCTTCCATTGGCTCACGGCCTCCTATGTCACTTGACTGAGGAAGAGAATCATCTGCAGTGTCATCTATGTCCATACCTTTGCCTGTGTCACATAGGCTCTGCTTGCTGGCTTGTTTAGAAGTTCCTTCCTCTTGATCGTCTTCAGTGCTGCCCATTCCAGGGGAATCAGATATCAGTATTTTTGCATCCTCGTGTGAAGGTTTCCACATCACCTCTGAGGGAGCTTTCTGCATTGACTGGTACAAAATCCTCAGGAGAAACAGTTTAAACCGCCAGAAATAAGTAGAACCACAGCTCTCAATCTTTTTATCCAGTGCTTCCTGTAAAAATTGAGGAATATGCTTATCCTTCAAGATTTTCCAGCGTACAAGATCTGTCAAGTCCACTTGCCGGAAAAGGTTCTGAACAGAAGATTCCAAGAGCTGTGCAGCTGCCTCCTCAAAAGTCTTAAGAGTAACGAACTGAACTTGGTAGTTTTTGTTAACGGGGTGAAGGCCGTTAGTCATGCCCTCGGTCGTAATAACCGCTAAGTACGCACCGCAGGGGCTAACAGCTATTCCATGAGTCCTTACAGAGCCAAACACTTCGGAGAGCTTAATCAGCTGGTGCTCAAACTTTAAAGCAACATCTGTAAATATAGGAATCAGCTGCCTTACCTTTCCATCGTTGGAGCAGGTATACACGGTGCCATTCTGTTTGTCTGCTGTCATAGATACAATTGGCAAAGAATGTAGCCCCGTCACGTGGGAATTATGGACATTCAGACCCGCCTTGGATATCAAGAGAAGACACCAAAACACATAAGATCCTCTTGCAGCCACCACTAAGCTACAGCTACATTTCTGGTAGGGATGGTAAAGCGGAATACATTTGATACTATGCACTGGCAACTGGTCCATTTCTTGCCATAAGACTACGGGCTGTCTGAGTGTAAAGTAGCCTTTGACCGCTTTTAGATTGACGGGAAGGATTTTAACTGGTCCGAAAGCACTCCCTACAATAAGTCCGCTCATCTTTCGGTTGTTATGTTCATATTCCCACCAAGACAGGACACTCGGAGAACTTATTCCAGACTCTATGGTATTGCAAGAAGTAATTGATTCCTTACCCAGAAACGGAAGCTGAAATTGCCAAACCGCAATGTTACTGTTTTCAAAGAGCACTGCTAAGAGCACGCTGCCAACATCCCGGCATTCGTTGTTATGTTTAACCTGCTGAGTGGTGCAGATACCCGACCACTCCATGCGTACTGGGGTCTGCATGCTGTGCCGTCGCTGAAATTCAGAGAAGTCTTCCAGTTCTCCCCTGGGAGTGTCGGCCTTCGTCAGTCTGTAACTGGCTTCATACAAACGCTCCCCGTAAATTTCCGTCAGGTCCACCAGCTGCACCCACTGCAGCCTGTTGAGGTTTGCGTGGATGGTCAATCGATTGTCCATGGTTAAAGCTGCAAGCAGGCACCTGCCGTTGGCATCACAGCCCAGCGGCGACCAGCTGGAGTACTTGAATCCTCGCATGGGCGGCAGCGACTTTCCCTCGGGATTGAACACGCGATCCAGCATAAAAGTTTGACTAACTGTCGGATCCATGGAATTTGCAAACTTTTCTTTACATTCTGCTACCTCCTTTTTTGGACCAACCTGAAAGACAACAGGAAAACACAAGGTTTAGAATGTTATTTTAAGAAGGCTTTTTTAGAATTAATTACCATGGAATCTTTTGAGTTGGAAGGGACCTTTAAAGGCCACCTGGTCCGACTTCCTGCAATGAACGGGGATACATACAGCATAGTCAGGTGCTCAGAGCCTGCTCCAGCCTGAACTGTGTGAAACAGAGCATCTTCTATCACAGCCTGTGTTACAGTGTTCAAATTAATCGTTATTTGACCTTGCTCTTGGCGCTTTAAGCTTCTCTGTTGGACAAAATTTGTAAAAGTTTTGACTTAGAATCATTAAGGTTGGAAAAGGCTTCAAAGATCGCCTAGTCCAACCGTCAGTGTCCCTCCAGGACTTTGGGCTTTTCAATCTTTGTCTGCTGAACCGAAGAATGTTTTCACACACCAGTTCTGAAAGGTGTCCATAGGGCTATTTCAAATAACGTTCAGATTGGAGTAACGTGAAATATCGGGTGCTTTACATTATCTCAAGTGTTGTTCAGGAAAAAAAATAATAATAATCAGAGCTGTCCCAACAGAATTATTGCTGAATGAGACGCTCAGCTGGAGCTGACTCCTGCGTGGGCTAAGGAGTGTAGAAGATGCGATGCACGCCTAGAAGAACAAAGCAGTTCCTGCTGTGGAAATCTTTCAGCTCGAACAGGAACACACGAAGCGCTTCTACTCAAAACTGCCCTCGGACAGTTCTCAGAGGGTTGGCACCGAAGCGGTTCTTAGAGGAGCAGCTTCACCTCAGCGTCGCTGCGCCCCGGCACCGTGCACGTACGGCGGTCTGACCCCGAGCAGGGCCGGCACAGCGCAGCGGGATCCCGCGGGGCCGCAGCGACTCACCTTGAGGAGACAGGCGGCGCCGGGCGCGGGCACGGCCGTGCGGTGGATGACCATCTCCTGCCCGCCGCTGTGCACGTCGCTCAGCTGCTCCAGGACGGCGATGCTGCGGGCCGTGCTCACCGACACCCGGTGGTCTTCCGACCAGGCCAGCGGTTCCAACCCGCTGACCCCGTGCTGCAGCCGCACCGCCGGTTCTCTCCTGACCGCCGTCAGCCGGAACCCGGCGCTGGCCGCCGCGGCCGCCGCCTCCTCGACGAGCGAATCGAGCCCCAGCGGCGGCTCCTCCTCCCCCGCCGCCGGCAGCGAGGGGCTGCCCCCGCTCTCCGCCGCCGCCATCTTACCGCCGCCTCACGGCCGCCCCGCCGCACTGCGCATGCGCCGCCGCCGCCGCCGAAGGCCCCGCGCCGCGCGGTGGGGCTGCCCCGGCGCTGCCTGAGCACGGCGGCCTCGGCGCGATGGAGGAGGACGGGCCGCTGCTCCTCAACCTCAGCTCGGCTCCCAGGCGGGTAGGTGCGCGGGGCCGAGCTCCGGGCCCTCCTGTCTGAGCGGGTTGGTTGGGAGAGGAACCGCGGGGCCGGAGCGGCGCGTGCGGGGCTGCACGGGGGAAGGGAGCGGCGCGGGCGCCGTCCGGAGCTGCTCGGAGCGCGGGGATGCGGCGCTGAGGGACGGGTCAGCGGGCACCGGGCGCTGCGGGGGAACGTGGATGGCTTTTCCAACCGCAGTGATCCTGATTCCAGTGGGCACGCTGGGGTAGAGCAACTCCCCTGTGAGCGCTCTGATAGCAAACCTTACTGCGGGTGGAAGGATCGGGTTTTGTTCGGTTGGGTTTCGGCGGATAAGCGAGGGACGTGTTTTGCGGATGGCGCGTGGCAGCTCCCACAGAGCTGGTCGAGAAGAGCCTGGGGAGGGCTGGGCGCTTCGGACAGCGTAAATCCATGTGGAGGGAGGACACAGAGGGTAAAGAGGAGCGATCACACGCGGGTCGGCGTGCAGCCTGCCCGGGGGATGCTCACCCGGGTGTGAGAGGCGTCAGCTCAGGTGCAGAGAACCCCGGCTGGGGTGAGCGGGTGGGATTCAGTAACTGCGTGGAGCTCGGTGTGTTCTACCATAGCTGGGAATCCGACCTGAGAAGATCTTTAGAGCCAAAAAACGTGAAGTAAGGAGAGAAAGAAATGAATAGAGCTTGAGAACGTTACGGTTCACAGAGGGATAGAGAGAAGTATGGTGCCCAACTAAAAGTGGGGAGGAGAGAGGAACAGGTGAGGCAAGGTTCTGCAGGGATTTTGCCTGTTTCAGGAGAGTTCTGCAAATGTTTCAAGGAAAACAAGTTCATTGAAAAGGGCTGAGGAATAGGAAAGAGCTTTAGGGACAAAGGAGGTGAAATTAGTTTCTTGCTTCACTGTTTCTGGAGGGAAAAATCTTTCTTCAGGTTAGAAGCTAAGGAAAAGAATCCAATTGTGATCAAAGAAAAGGAGGCCAGAAATCTTAAAAGCTTGCAGAAGCACGGGTTGGAATGAAGGATGGGGTTCTTAGAAAAAACAAGAAGCATGTAGGGGTTGTTGTAATGAAATGAGGGCATTTGCAGAGTTTTTAGGAATGATTTTTTGCAGCTAAACAGTTCCTAGTTTATTTACAAATATACGTTTATATATAAAAATCTAGCTTTGTTTCTTTAATTAAGGTGCAGAGGATTTAAAAAAGAAGCGATCAATTTTCGGACTAATATTTCTGTTCACTGTGAGTGAGACATGGTGTCACGTACTCAATCCTCATCCATTAATGCATTCTTGCTCTCTGGTTTGTTTGCTAACATCAAAGCAGCCTAATGCTCTGAAAAGAAAGCTCCCGTCATCAGCACATGGAAACCCACCTCTGAAACGTAAACCTAAGCCATCAGTAAACAACGTCAAGAAACGTGCTGCAGAGACTGACAGCGGGGAAAAGGGAAGCTCATCAAAAAGATCTCTTCCTAAGAAGCAACCGACTGACGGCCAAAATGAAAGCCAGAAAAGCAAACTTTTCATTAAGACATCCAGCCTGTTTAGAAACAACCCCAATATCCCAGAAATTCACAGGTATCTTTCAGCAACAACAAAAGTTTTGATGCCTGAAATTCAGAGCAATTGCTTGTCATTTGGTTTCTTTCCTTTTTACACAAAATTAATGTGTAATTTATAACTGTACTGTATGCTTTGCTTTGTTTCCCCTAACTCAGAAAAGCAGTGCAGCAGGTGCAAGAAAATGTTTTCACTACAGATTCTTTCAGCCAGTTGGACCTCCATCCACACCTGGTGAGTGCTGTGGAGGCTTTGTGCCTTGGAACGTGCTATTTGAGAGGGGGTGCTTTTTGAAAGATGAGGGATGTGCTTATATTCATGGCAACTTGGACAGGCTCAGCAGCACTTTGTGTTGCAGTCTCTTAGCTCAGTGTGCTGACCAGTATCCTGACACATCCCTGCACACAAGGGCTCAGCACCCTTTGCTGTTTCCGTCTGTAATGCCAAAACCACTGAAAACTATTTGAGAGTTTCAGTATTTTAACGAATCTGGTGTTTCCTGTGTGTCAGCGGAGGTATAATTCTGATGAACTAGTAGAAGCATTATGAGGATATTGGAACTTTTCCATTTGGCTGAGCTGGGCTAGTAGAGAATAAGTATGTGTTTTCTGATTTTTGCTTTGTCTTGTGCTACAAAAGTAACAACAGAGACAGCTTGACAACAAAACTTGTTTACTCCTGTTAATTCTCTTTCTAGATAGCCACAATAACTACAGTTCTGAAGATATGTAGTATGACCAGGTAAGCAAATCCATTTAAGAACTTCACACTTCACTAACTCTTAAAGCCAATCGTATATGATTGTTTCATTACATATAATTGGTTTGTGAAGACAGCAGTAACTGTTAAGCTGACCCAATTCCCATGGGGTTTGTTTGTTTCACATTTTGGGTGCCATAGTTACATAGCAAGTCATTGTCGTGGGTAGAGATGGAACCTCGAACTCCTAGCTCCTGATTTGATACTTAAATCGTAAAGTCATCTTTTTCTTGATTTATCATATCTGACATGTATGATATGTGACTTCCCTCAAAAGTCACCTTTAGTGGTGTAGCTATACAGCAGAGATGAACACGGGGAATTTGTGGTAAACAGTTTTGAAGCGGTCACTGTATGTTAAACCTTAGGTTTCTATGCTCTGTTGCATCTGTATTTCCTAACCATTTTGTTTGCTATGCAGTGTTCAGAAGCAAACAATTCCTGTGCTCCTGCAAGGCAAAGATGCTCTAGTGAGATCTCAGACTGGTTCAGGTCAGTGTTTTAATTGCCAGTTTCCATTCCTAGGGCATTTTAAGTTGGATCTGAAATAAAGAACCAAAACATCATGTTCCTAGTACAGCTTATGAGAGTGACAGGCTCAGAACCCTGGTGTGGGACTGTTGTGGCACAAGCAGATGCTGTGCAAACTTCTGTAATGACACAGTGCACAGTGGTGGGACTGAATGTTGATGTGCAGCTGCCAGCCATTGCGCATGGGCCTGTTCCAAGGCTTGTGCTGGGAGTGCAAGTCCAGGAGGCCAGTGGAGCTAAGCAGCACACACCCTTAATGAGTAAGCTTATGTGCTTACTCTACAATAAGCTGTCTTGATGTCACATTTTCTTGGGTGGATGGAAATATTTATTTAGATGGATCTTAGACAGATTCTGCCACCTCTCCTTTTTAATTTAACCCTTGAGTGAATGATCTGCCAGTCTTCGTTACTGGAAACATTCTACTTAATTAAAACTTCTCCAAGTTCTGACCTCAGTTTAAGAGTAGTGGAGTGAATTATACTTTTATTTTCTGGAGTACCACAGTTGTTTTTTTTTTCATGGAGGCTCTTCCAATTTTCCTCCTTTTATGAAGGTAAAACTCTTGCCTATGGAATTCCACTTGTACAGTCTTTGCAAGGAATGAAATCCAAAATACAGGTAGGTGCAACTAAACATATTTGGTTTTGATACTGAGATTAATAAAAAACAAATTCTGTCTGTTATCTTGAAGCCATCAGTGTCTGTTCTTGTTACAAAAGTCAGGCGGACTCACTTTGTGATCATCCTATACTGCTGAGGTACAGATGATTTAATGTTATTATGTGTAAAATGTTGTACATTTGCTTTTACATCATGCAGCAGATAAGTAGGCTATGTTGTAAAGTTTGAAGAAGGTGCTGTGCAAAAGAGACAGCAGTTTGGAACCTGGGAGAACTGAAAACAAAGGTTACTGCCATCTCCTTAGAAATAAGACTTCTAATTTTCAACATCGAGTGAGATTTGTTAATTGCTCCCAATTTGGATCATCTGGTTGAGCAGAAAGTGCTGCTGCCAATCTGCCATCTCTTGTGCGTTTTATGGAAAGGCTTCAACCCATAAAAAAAGTTGGTGTGGTGCATTTCCAACCCATCCTGCATTGTTACTTTCTACTGCTGGCACCTACAGATTGTTATGGTGCATCAAATGTGAGAATATTTCTGCAACTCAGAAATTTGAGAGTGAAACAGTGTATGTGGAATAAAATGTTGGGTATGACTGTGGGTGGGTTTCAGAGCAGAAAAGAGATGGCAGTGAGGTATTGATATTTGAAAGATTGTTGATCTTTTTAAATTTTTTTTCAAGGGGAGGGGAATACCTCAAACTGTGATGTACAAGCTTGTACTAAAACCCATCAGAGTTTGCTTTGTCAGCTGTTAGGCATTAAAAGTGGAGATGTCATGTGTATTAGCACTACATTCTTCTTAGCAGTCTTCTCTGTTTGCAGCGGAGTGATGGGCCTTATGCACTGGTATTAGTCCCAACAAGAGAGGTAGGTGACCCTTTTTCTTTCAGTCTTGCTGAGTGTTTGAATGCTGTTTTTGTAGAGCAGATGTGGATCCACCAGGGCCTAAAAACAGTCTTAGGAAACGTCTGTCCTTTTGCCCTCACAGAAAGAATGTTTGCTCTCTGGATGTGTGTTGGCACTTTTGCTTGCTGCTGTATTGGAATAAGATGTAAGAAATCTCTTCAAGTTTTTCCATGCAGGGAGAGAGATCAATTGGGAAGACTGGAGAAATTCTCTAGCTCAGTGCATGGGAGGGAGAAGCTTGCCTAACTCGTGTGGGGGGTGTAAGCAAAGCCATTGTATTTGCAAAGCTAATTTCATAGGTTTATACAAACACGTCATTTTTAAAGCCTCTCTTTTGAATATATAAGTGAATGCTGAAGATGAGGCTATCAGGAGTTGGTTTCTCCACTGAACTGTCTTCTGTTTGATTTATATGACTTGCAATTGCCAAAGCGATTTCAGAGGAAGGTATCAACCTTATTTTTTTGTGCGTCAAATAATAACTTCAGTGTGGAGAATTGATTACAGGTATCTAGTTTGGGTCACAGTGTTTCATAGAACCTGCAGTGCAATATCTCATCTCAGTTCCATGAGAAGAGAAAGCTCTGAAGCTATTTTAAATTTTTACTGCAGCAAGCTCACTGCCTTGCTAGGATGCTCCATGAATACTAAGCATGTAGGAAACTGCTCATGAGCTTGTTTGAAGAGCTTCAATTAACTGCACTTATGCAGATAACTTGTAATTACATTTGGTATCGCTTTTACTTTCTGTTGAAGGCAATGGCCTTTCTTGAAAGCTCGGCAAATAAGATGTAGCCTGTGTAGTCAGAGCAGTTAAAAAAGCTTTTTTCCCATAGCTAAGCCCTGTTCACATACTTGTGTTCCACGAGTGAGTCAGAGTGGCACCACTGCCATTCTCAGCCTTCCTCGTTGCCGCAGCACGAGCATCTGTTGGGCAGCACGTGAAACCCGACAGCGAAATGTTTCTCAGTCACCAGAAATTTAGATTCACAAGCTTTGTGTATACCATCTCTGTTCTGCTTACTGGGAAATGAAGAGGTAGCAAGATCCAGTGGTGTGATCCCTCTGTGGTCATGGAGGGAATAGCGTGGCCTTTCCTGACTGCTAGAAGATGACTTATTTTAACCTCTGGGCTGCAGTTCCTTTTTGTAATGATTTTCTTCCGAAAGTTTTGCAACTTTCCTTTTTACTCCTCCAGTAGAGCAAACTCTTTTGTGCCTCCAACTTATTTTATCCCTGGGTCATCCAGAGAGGCCAGCAGGTCTGTATAGTCCTCAGAGCCACCTTGTGGACCTGAACCAGTAGACAGATATTTGGACCTGTTCAAAAACATGACAGGATTTTTCAAGATAATAAAATAATAGGCAACTTCTAAAAAAAACAATCAAGGATGTATTTAGGATTGTGAAAATATATGTAACTGGATTATTTTACAGATTTTTTGAGCCTAAAAGGGACTTAGTGTCCATTAGCAGGCTTTCTCAGAACTCTCTTTCTTGTGTTGATTTCCTTAGCTTGCACTCCAGACTTTTGATACGATACAGAAGCTACTCAAGGTAAGAATTCAGTTCTCTGTTGCTTTTTTGGTTGGTTGTGTTGTGTTGTTTTTTTTAATCCTTTGATCATCCTGGAAGCTCTCACAATGACATGTGCCATTTTCTTGGAACTTACTAGACAGATGGATTTCAGGTGGGGAGTAGAAGCTGTTTTGCCAGTTGAAAGGCTGGAGAAATTAGAAGGCTTTTAGTAGTCATTAAATGGTGATGTGTTCCTTTTTACTGAAGCAAAGTATCTTACAGTGGGGTTAGAACATCTTAATGATTTATCTGATCCACATTCCCACTCCGTCTTCTGTTTTTCCTTGAAATAGTAAGGAATCAAATCTTTTTTAATGGTGGAGTTATTTGGTTGTAGCTTGCTGAGGTTTAAAGTACTTCAGTCTTTCATAGTAGTTACAAGTTATGACGAGCAGTCTCTTGGTGTGGAATTTGGACCTTTTAATACTGGGCAGTGGCATTCTGTCAGGACCTCAAGCGATTGAAAGTGATCTTCAGGGGATGAAGTCTGATTGCCACCCTTCTCCCCTCTGATTTTTTGCTTTGTTACATATAATGTGTAGTAAAGATCAATTGCCATAGCGACCCAAACTGGAAGATTCAGATCATGGTCTGACTGGAGCATGGAAGGACTGGACAACTGGGGAGTGTAATTTACTGAGGGAGAAAAAGGCTCGTTGATCTCTTCTTGGCACTCTAACGCCAGCTGCAGAGATTATATTGTACGGATCTTGCTTAGACATCTTTCTTATTTTAAACCTTACAAAGGAGTGCTTTTTGTTAGGAACTATTTTGTTGGAGTGTTTTGGCAAGCAGTGACCCATGCAAACTTAAACTTATTTACCAGTCACGCATTTGTGCAATCCTTACAAGCTGTGCTCTGTGTCTGTCCTGCATTTCTTCTCAAGCAAGGCAGTGGCAGTCCTGTGCTTTGATTATCTCCCCTGTAAATATTGAGCAGTGTTGGATTTGATGAAGAGCTGGGCCTCATTAAAGTAAATGGCAAAAACTCCTGCTAGTATCAGTGAGACTGACATTTTATGTGCAGATGTGGTGACTGTGTGCCTGTAGGTCTGTGTACATAGAAATAAACTTTATGGGTCCTGTGTCTTTCTTAAGTCTTCCTTGGCCACAGGAGGATATTGCTTAAAGACAAGATGAAGAAATAGCAGTGTAGCTTGTCTTTGAACATTTAGACTTCATGGGGAGAAGGAAAAGAAATATTATTATGTGAGTGGAAGTGGTGCAAAGATGATTCCATTTCTATCTTCCCAGATAATGTGGGGAGTAAGTTTACATGCCTGGAACTAGAGGGGCCATTGATATTTAGCTGTGGGTGAGATAGTGCATGCAGATTGTATCTGTTAGATCAAATCAGGCACGCACTGCTGCCAGCCTCAGTCTTTTCTCTTTTAGCCAAGAAAAATAGTTTTTTGATTAGACTGTCTCTTTATGAAGAAGAATCTATGTTGCTCTTGGTTTTCCTTTCTGTAGCCATTTACCTGGATTGTGCCTGGAGTGCTTATGGGGGGAGAAAAGAGAAAATCAGAAAAAGCCAGGTAGGAAGCCAACTTCTTAAATTGCATTTTGGGTTCTTCTGCTCTTCAGCCTTTTTATCTGTTGCTCTTCTTTAGAGTGCTTTTCTTACTGAGCAAGGAAGTTGCGAGTTTGGTTCAAGCTGTGATCCCCCTGGATCTTACACAGATATGGTGGCTGGGTCAGCAGGAGGTATTCACTTTCCTCAGTTGGATCTATTTCTAAAATGTTGATGAGCCTTCTGAGAAGATGATCTCTTGTGTCAGTATTTTTTCTCTTCTGACAAACACTTATATTTGCTTACCACCAAGTGCTGTCTATAGTATTTGTTACGGGGGAAATTGCTTTCTGGAGAAGAGATTTCCTGGTGTTAAAAATCTTTCTTTTTCCCTTTTCAGAAATTGAACTGTAAGCCAGTAATCCAGAATGGAATTTTCATTTGTCTATGTATAAGCATACACAAAAAGAAGTTTACTCTTGACAGCAAAAAGTACTCAATTTGAAAGAAAACCTGGCTTGCATGCTTTAGGTTTTTTTTTTTAATATTACTGATATTTCTTTCCACCTTGTCTGTATTGTTGAGTGTGCCACTGTGAATATCAGTGATGATTAAGGGTAAAAGCTGGCTGTGCAAGGAATTCCAGCTTTTATCAGTGAGAAAGTACTGTTCCTGCTCATCTTGCTGTGGCGATGATTTTTCCTCTGTAGGTTCCAGTTCCTCATTCTAGGGTCCTGTTCTAGAATTAGTGGTGACCTGAGTGTTGTTTTTTTTTTTCTTTTTTTCCTTTTTTTTTGGTGTTTTTAAATCAGATTACGGAAGGGGATAAATATCCTTATTTCAACTCCTGGTCGCCTGGTGGATCACATCAAGTCCACAGAATGTATTCATTTCCGTCGCACTCAGTGGCTGATCATTGATGAAGCAGACAGGTAAACTTTCAGATGTTTAGATGTAGAAAAGAATAAACATACCCCCTACATCTACATGGATAACGCATTAAAAAAATAATGAAAATCTTCAAACCATTTATGCTCAGTGGCATCAGCCAAGCAGCAGATGTCTGAGATGAGGAAGAAATGTCCCATTTGAACAGATTATTCTACAATTATTCGACTGCAGAGATTCTCTTGGTGTCTTCCGACATATCTGACCCTGGCAAAAAGCTTAAGATGAGGCATAAAGCTAGATGGGCCAAAGATCTGATCAGGTCTAGCACTTCTGCTATTTTTGTTTGGATTATGTAGGCTTAAGGCTTTCTTCTCATTCCTTCCTGAGGGCATCTTTTATCATTTCTGTTGCTTTTGTAGGATCCTGGACCTGGGCTTTGAGAAGGACGTAACTGTGATACTTAACGCTTTAAATGCCGAGAGGGAGACACGGCAGAATGTCCTGCTCTCAGCCACGCTCACTGAAGGTAGGGTACAGACAGTTGGTCAGCTCTTTCAGCTGAAAAATTCACAGGGAACTGCAAAATATTTGAGTCTTACTAAATGATAGCCCAAAAAGAAGCCCTTTGCAGAAGTAGATTGGTGCCTATTGATTTTATTGGGTTTATGACACTTCTTTGTTACTGGAATTTCTGTCACTGTGTTTACGTATATGTCACACGCATTGCAGAGCCATGAACCTGGCGAGCACTGTTTTTGTATGATGCTTTTCTCCTTACAGATGAATTAAGGCAAAAAAAAAACTAATGACAGGACAGTTGGTATGTCGGTTGCTCTGTGTCTTACAGTCAATTGCTGAGGCAGGAATTGGGCCAGGCCTAGTGACTCTTATGCTCTTGGTAAATGCAAAGGAGCACAGTTGGCTGGAGTAGGGTCTTGTGACAATTTTGGTGGAGTCCACAGCAACTATGCTTGGCTAAGCCCTGAAAAATCTGAAGTTGGTGTAAGTGTTCTCTTAGTGTTTGAAGCTTCACACGTTAGTTCCTTGTCCTTCTCTGTTTTTCACTGGAATTGCATTAATTGTTCTTTATGTGAATATATCATCACCTTCTCTAGCAGCATGCCAGATTGAGCCTCATGTATTTTTCATTTCCTGTGGTTTAGGAGTAACACGGCTGGCTGATATCAGTTTGAATGATCCCATCAGAATTTCCATAGCAGACGAAATCCAGAAGAGTCTCAAACCAGCATTACAAACAGAGAAAGAAGCCAGTAGTTCCTCAAACTGTATGGACCAGGAAAACTTTGCTGTTCCAGAGAAGCTCAAGCAGTATTTCGTGATGGTCCCCAGCAAACTGAGGCTTGTCACGTTAGCAGCTTTTATCCTAGAGAAATGCAAGGTGAGACTCCTGTTTGCATTTATATAATTAAGTAGCCCTTTGCTCATTTCTACTCCTACATCTCTTAGTCTGTCAAGGTTAGCGTGGATTAGGGATAAAGCTTTGAACTTATGTCTTTCATGCTGACATGAGGTAATTTCTTTAGTGGCTTAGCATTTGGTGTCAAACTCCCTAATGTATCCGGTCCTCGGTAATTGTATCTACAGAAGAGAAAGTCAGGTAGATACCCTGAGATGAGGGTGTTGGGAGAGGCCTACAGGAGGTGGTCAAATGCAATTTTCTTGGTTTTTTTGCAGTTTGAAAAGCAACATAAGATGATCATCTTTTTCTCCAGTTGTGAACAAGTGGAATTCCACTCCGAGCTCCTTGATAATGTCCTTTCAGGAGAGCTAGAGTCTGAACAATCAAAACGTTCATCTGTCTCCTCCGTGCACTTACAGTTTCTACGACTGCATGGCAACATGGAACAGGAAGTAAGCATTATCAAAATGGCAGGATACACAGTTTTGTTCCTTGTTCACTGTGATTTATTTTGTGGTTATTTTGGGGAAGAGGGCAGAGGAGAGGATAGAGAATCATTTCACCTCTAGGGGCCTCACTCTTCCATCTGCTAATGAGAATAAGAATATTGTCCTACTTCTGAAAAGTACTTTGGTAGCTATATCTGAAAAACACAGCTGAAGAGGAAGGAGGTATTATTTCAGCAGGCTGAGGCAGCCGTTCAGTATTCCCAGTGGGCATGCTTAAACCATTTATGTATCCATGCTTCTCTTTCATGCAGTCAAGAAAGACTTCTGATGCCAGAGGCAAACTTCATCTGAGCCCCAAAATGTTACTACATAAGTTGACCCCCATTAGATGAGGATGGAGCAGTTTGGCATTGATTTTAAAGAACAGTGTCTTGACAGGCTATTCTTTTCACTAGTATGGAATAATAGCAAGATAATGATAATTACCTCAGAATAAATGGGTTTTAGCAGAGTGGGCCTGGATGATGAATTTGGAGTTTGCTGCAGGGAGCTGAGAGGCCAGGAGAAGAGCACCAAATAAGCTGTCACTGCAGTGTTTCTCTCAATAGCCAAGGGAGCTCCCTGGAAACTTCAGCCCCTGATCTTGCCCTCAGCCTGTGATAGAGAGACCTGCTGCTCCACTCTGAGCTGCACAGCGGAGATGGTAAATGAATAGAGCTTTTCTGATGAAGCAAGAGGTGAAGAGCCATTGTTTTTCTTGCTCATTCCCATCCTGTGGAGACCAGAAACATGTGCTTTGCTGTCCCTGCATTCTGGCCTTTCCTCAACCTGCCTGTCTGAGCGAGTGAGCAGGCCCAGTCTGGCCCAACTCTACCCTGACCAGCTGTTAAGGCAACAGAACACCACTAAGTAGCTGGCACCAGGGGAAGGGTTTTGCCTTTTTAGTACCCAGTGTGTAATTAGTGCTTGATGTCTTCAAATTAAGAGCATTAATGGAGCTAAATTGTGGATCCCATATGGTACTGCTGAGCACGGCTGCTGTCATTGTCAACAAGATACAGCGTGCTCTCTTCTTTAATTTTTGTCAGCAGAGGGTTCAGCGTGTCAGCAAGGCCCAAGTTTCCCTTCTTTTCTAGAACAGTAAGTCTAGCTGGGAGTCAGGTATGTAAGGTTGCTTCTATATCATCATTGTAGCAGGCTGTTCACTTAGCCCCTAGCTAGGACTCTGAGGAGGAATGTTTGGAACATGGAGGTGAGGATATTTCGGAAGAAAAAGGGTGCAGGAAGAAGATGGGGATGGTATGTTTGAAGCCAGAGACAGTCTGAGCTCTGAAAAGGACAAGAGTAAGTGGAGTAAGATCAAGGAAATGGGAGCATGCAGTTGTTTCTTACAGTTGGGTGGGCAGAAGCAGTTGAGTAGGTGTTACTGGCAAACGCGAAGACCAAATGCTATTCAGGCCTTCAGTTACTGGTGTCAGAGGCTGACTAATGTAACAGCAAATATGTCTGTAATGTCATGTGGGACTGCTGGCATGGCAACGTGGTGTCTGGGGCTGTGGGCCAGCCCTACCTTGGAGCCTGACCTCAGTTTAGAAGTGGAGTAGCAGGAATTGTTGATACAGACCAGAGATGTGGATGCAGCTGTGGCACTGATACTTAGGTCCCAACCCAATGTCATCAGTTCTTGTTTTCAGGAGCCTGTGGGGTGGCCCTTACCCGTGCAAGGGCCCTCCTCGTTGCTGGGGCCACGGGAGGGCGCCCAGGGAGCTCTGTGGAGGCTGCCTCAAAGGCTGGAAGCACACCACCTCCCTGCCCCAGCACAGAGGATTCTGACCAAGGTCTCCTTTCCCTTGTCCTTTTGCTTTGGAACTTATCCCATGGTTCTCATGAGCAACTGTGCAGCTGAGCATCTCCAGTACTTAATTATTTGTTTTGATCAAGCATATTTGGGTTTGCCCTGTTGTGCCTTCTGGACCACACCTCTGTACTATTACTTTTTCATTTGAGCCTGACTGCTCTTGAAGCTATGCATGATAGGGTCAGAAGAGGCATAGTTGTTGTTACTCTAGCTAATTTGCTTTAAGGTTGATTGTAATGTGCATACATATTCTTCATTTTTCTGTTCTAATTCTCTAGGAAAGAACAGAGGTCTTCCAGGAGTTCCTAAAATCCAATACCGGCATCTTACTTTGCACTGTAAGTATCTTAGTCCCTTTGCAGCACCATGTTAATGGGCCCGCCTGGTATCTAATGGTAGAACAGAAGACTTGGCACTGAACTGTAATTCCAGCTCGCTGTCTGACCTTGAGGAAGGTCATCTCCTTTTTCTGCATCTCACATGTTAAATAAGGGCTGGTGCCCTCTTTGCAAACTATTGCATGATCTTTTGCTGTAAGGCACCGTATGCAGAAAAAAAAGCGTATCTTACACAAGAGCCTCTAAGTATGTTGCGTGGCTGTATGTCTGCAAAAATCTGTTCATCTGAAGCTGGAACCTTGCCCTCTGTGTGCAGTCAATAGAAAGCAATCCTTATTTGTAGCGTGCCCCGTAACTGCCAGGTAAATTGGATGTGGTGTGATATTTTCCATCTTAATGACTACCCCAAGGTTAAAAACGAAAGCCTGCAGGGATGGAAGGGAAGCCCTACCAGAGAACGGTGTCATTAGAAATGCACATGCTCTGCTGCTCTCCATGCTTTGCCCTTCAAGCTTCCTTCAAGGGTGCTGAGGGAGAGATTCTTGTCCTCTACTGAAGTTTGCTGGCACCCTTGTGTTATGGTGGCACCTTCTACTTTCTGTTTCTGACCTGTCGGTGCCACAGCTAGCCTGCTGCAGTGGTGCAGAAGGCTGCACGATTTGCTCTCTAATAGTGGCAGCTGTTGATCTGAAAATGTGTGAATCTTGGCGATTTCTACCCACCGCAAACTTGTAAATTACAGCGATCGGGAGTAATTAGAGCTGAGAAACCCTCTCTAGCTCTGAAATGATTCCTGTTCTTGCAGCACATTATTCTTAAAGGAAACTAGTTGCAATTTATACATATATTTTTTTTCAGAGAATGGGAGCTAATTTTTTTCTTATCTTTATGTGCACAGTTATGAACTGGGACTGCCACGTATATAGGAGCATTTGACTTAGCGTTGCCAAATTATATTTTGTATCACCTGTGAAGATGGACATGTTACCTGCTCCTCTTCTGTATAAAGTCTTTACAATGAATTGATCAAGGTCAAAATGCATCTTTGCAATTCATAAGTGTAACTACTACTTGATTTTCCTGTATCTGGAGATAATACTTAAGTGTCTCAGCTGAGGAACATATTGAACTTCATCATTTGCTGGTGTAGACAGAGTATTTTGAAGATAAGTAGCATATGGTAAATGCTGTATACTAAATGGGTAAACTGTGTTATCCTTCATGCATGTTCTATCTATAACTGAGAAATTTCAAGGACTTATTTTGTTACTGAGATTTCTGTTTAAGGAGTTCACAAAGATGCTGAATGCTCAATTTTAGACAAAGTTAAAATAGAATCATCAACACTCTTGTGTCTTTCATTGGGATAACAGTTCCTGGCTAAGACAGTTTGGAGGAGAAATGCAGCCTGTGGCAGGAAAAATATGCCAAGAAACACACGGCTGATGACAGGGTAGGAAGAAAAATAAGTTAGATAAAGAAGTCCCAGTGGATGGGATTCCCCTCTTGAGACACTGGAGATGTGGCTTGATTTCCTGCCACGCCACAGACTCCATACAAGTGGACGTGGAATTGTGATGACAAGGCAGCTAGCCACGTGTCAACTGAGTGATGATAGTTGTGTTTGCTCCTGACCTGTCATAAATGGGAGTTAATGTGTATTAGCCTCGATTGCAGTGAAGAGAGTAGTGTAAGGTGATGCATTTATCATAACCCTACTTCAGTTTGCAGTCTAAGCTACTTTGCATTTACTGCAAGGCAGGGATGCAAATCCTGACAGTTACCGTTACTATGGCTCATCTGGCACATGGTTAGCATGTTAAGTACAGTAAGTTGTACGTCTAGCCCCAAAATATCTCCGTGCTTCAGTTCCCCATCTGTAAAATGGGGATAGTAGCACTCTTCTATCTTACAGAGATGTTGGGAGGACAAATGCATTGAAACCAGGAGGTGGCCTGTTACCACAGTAATGGGGACCATATGGACACCTTAATATAGAGATACGCTTTGCACTAGTCCCACATTACAGGTGCCTTCCCAACGCAGATGTCCAAAGGGCAGCCAGGCACTATGAGCACCTCCTGCCTCCGAGGGCATTGCTTTTTCTGATGCTTTTATTCATATCAGCAAAAATCTGCAGTGAGATGGTTCTGCTCTCTTCACTGCAAAACCATGTTTTGCGCCCGCAAAATTTTGAAACTTGGCTCACAAAAGAGCAGCACAAATAATGTTACTGTCCTTCCCTTGTCCCTTATGCCATGTTCTCCACCCATCTTTCCGCTCCAGTAAGCAATGGGACCTGCTGTTCCTTTTATTAATTTGCTCTATGTCATATGTATATTAGTATAGTCCATGAAATATTTTCTGCAGTCAAGAAAATAAAGAAGGGCTGTATATCTCAGAGGGTCTCATCCAGATTTATTTCTCTCTCCTTCACTGAAGTTCTTTGCAGCTTCCTTTGGGATGTGCCTTTTAAACAAGTTCATCTCTTCCAGGGAGAGAGGAAAGATCATTTGGAGATTGTTTGCTGTTTACTCAGTCACGCTAACTCATCTTGCCAGTTTTCTGGCGGCCCCAGCCAAGAGCTTTCGCCTCTGACAGCTTCTGTGCTCTCTCCTTCCTCCTCTGATTACGCAGCCCAATCTGTCACCCTGCCGACGGGGGTCTCTACCCTGCTGATGGCTTTCCACACTCGGCAGTAATGACTTTTGGCAGGCCGGGAAGGCGCGAGAGCTTCTTCCCCAGCTTGGAGAGCCGTTAGGCCCTCTCTGCCTGTTAGCTAAAGCACTTTGTGAGGTTCTTTGGTAAATAAATGAGTCATTTTAATCCAACTGACAGCCTGGCACCTGAGCAAGCTGCCTTCCATCTGTACTTCTAGGCCTCATGTAGGCAGCCAATTGTCAAGCTCAGGGCCTTCAAGACCTCACCGTTGAGTGTCTTTCAAAAGCAACTTTAGCAATTTCCTTTGCCCTAATTAGATTGTGAGCAAATGAAGGCCCTTGCAAAAGTTTTGTGGCTGTGCTGTTTCTGATATTCCGCAGCAATACGCTTTGCTCTCTGTGTGGGGTTTTTGTCCTTTGTTCCCTTGCATCCAACCCCTCTCTCTACCTCACCACCCCTGTCGCGGGCCATGAGGACAGGCTGCTGACATGAATTGTTAAGAGCAGGAATTTCAGTATTTCTGCAAGTCCTCAGGTTGGTCAGACTTCTAAATTGTGCCGTTCTGTGACTTGCAGTTGGGGTCAGGCCAGGAACGTGGTTAAGGCTTCAGATTATTCTTTGGTTGGCATCAGAGTTTTCTTTAGAACTGCGCTGGAGTCGTTTCTTTTTTCCTTGCTCCTGTGAGATGGGCATTTAGTTCTCCCTCTTGCTGCCCACTGAGAGGAAACAGCAGTGATGTCATCAATCAGGTGTCATATTCTTGATTTCCCTGTTATTGAGGAATGGTGGTGTGAGAAATACATGGAAGGGCTAATGCTGTCTGGGGCAATGGGGAAGAAGTGAAAGCAGTGAATTGGAAATCTGTCGGGCTTCTTGAAAGAGTGCTGGCAGCAGGTTAGTGCTTCTGTGTGGGAAATAAATGTAGTGCTAGTAAAACAGGATAATTGTTGTTTGAGCTGTGTTCTCTTTCCCAGTACGATGACCCAGAAGTGTTTTTCTAAAGATGTGAGAAGCAAGAAGCTCATGGCTTCCTCAGCAGAGGAAGGCAAATCATCTCCAACTTTTTATCCTAATTCTACCCTGCTGCTGCCTACTTGGGGTCTTTATGAAAAAGGAGCTACAGGAGACGCAGGTGGACTGATACTGAGAAATCTTTGAGAGTTTGCAAAACACTCCAATTACCAGTAAATCCCAAGATACTTCTGAAAGAAAGCCAAGTTAAACCTCAAGAGAATAGCTGCTGATACATGTCAGTAACAGCTGAATGGAGTCGGTGGCATTGTGAAAGGAGTAGTGAATACAAGACTGATGATGGGAGAGAGCCTCCTCCTGAAATGTCCCTGGCTCTTTATCATGTTTTTGGTTAACCTTTCAGTTTTCCTGCTTCCTTTGGCAAACGTACATGGGAACGATGCTGTCTGCAGCAGTGGTTTCCCAGCCAGATGTGTTGCAAAAAGGTATCTTAGAAGAGAAGGGAAAGGGTCCTAGTGGATGAGAGGGATGGTTCCTTTCCCAGTGTTGGAGATGCATGCTTGTGACCACAAGGATAGCTTGGTTATCTGCATATTTCAACCTTGTCCCAAGGTCAGAGCCCTGTGCTCAGCTACAGCCTTTCCTAGACTGCTAGGTGTGAGAGCACAGAACAGGAAAACACCAAAGGCTTGTCAGCATGGAAGTACGTAGCAGAACCAGCAAAATCAGACATCAGCACTCCTGTCTGATTGTGCTGTAGAGTTCATAATCTTGTTATCCTGGTAACTGCTGTACACGTTCCCTGACTTCCCTTGATTTATTTTCTCCAGCCTCCTTTAAATGGCTTTTTGTACATCTGTTCATCTGACTCTGGGAACAAGTCGTTCCTTAATGAGCGTGTTGGAGTGGAAGCGTGTATTATTTCAGAGTGGGCGCTGTGGAAACTGCCTCCTCCTTTGCTGCAGTTGGAGCCACAAAGCAGCCTGGCTAGCGCTTATGGAAAGGCCTTTGCTGCCAAAACATCAGCTTCCTCGTCTTTTAACGTGTGTGGGAGTTGCATGAAAACACTTCAGTGGGTGGCTGACACATTTTTAGTACATTAAGCTCCTGCTTACATTCTTAATATATTCTATTTTGCAACTAGCTAAAAGATACATGTGTTCCAAAACATTACCTAACAGAGTTAAATCTGCACACCTGCTCTGTTATTGCGCGTGGTGAATGTAAAATCCAAGGAGTATGTGAGGACATTGCTAATGAACAGAACATCAAGAAGGGAGATTGAAGCACGCTTGCGCTCTCTCTCCATTTTGAACAGCATTTAAACTCTGTTTCCTCTCTGACAGGATAGATTTTTGAGCTGTACTATCTGCAGATAACTAAAGGGTCTCACTCAAGCCCTTCTCCAAGTTGATGGCTTTTCTCACCAGCTGGCACATCAAACCATGTGCCTGACAGTAGCTTCAGACTGTTTTCTTCAGGACTGAGTTTTGTTTCTCCAAATCAAAGCCAGGCTGGTGAAAATCTAAGGGATGGCTGAAGTCCCCTCCCCTTGAGCTTCCTGCAGATTCTATTAAATTGTTTGTTGGCCTTTTTTTTTTTTTCTTCCTTTTAAATCACAGCACCAGGTGCTCTGCAAGTCTTCTGTTCCTCAACTTCATATCATCACTTAGGAAACTACGAATTAGTTCTTGGCAGAGACCAGTGCATGTTTGGACGTTCTACTCAAGGCCTAGGATCTTTGATCATTTTTGTGACCATCTTCCTTTTCATCATTAGCAGCCTGATTTTGGTTCTTAGACTTGCTGGAGAAGAAGTTAGCTCAGTAGCAATATTGCCTTCCAGGGATTTAATTCTGCCTCTCTTGCTGTTTGTGTAGTATGTGCTACGAGCAGATCTGTTTTCATCAATGAAACAAACTGAAGAACCAAAGGTGTCAGTACCATTAAGATAGCTGACTCTCTCTGATGTAATGTAAAGGGACTGTAGCAGACTGCTGTAATTCAACACCACTCTCCTCAAAGAGCTGTTCTTGTATTCTCCAAGCTTTGGCCCATGGTAGTGAAACGCTTCTCATTGTATTAACCTGGTAACGATTTCCCTTGTATTTAAAACCCTTCACACTAGTTTTGACCTTCAGCCCACCTCTCCTAAAAACACGCACGTAAAATTCCTATTTGTGTAGCCAGTTGTTTCCCAGCATAATCACTATCCCAGCATAGTTCATAATTTGCTGAGATCTGCGGAGTGTTTTTACTTAGTAATTTCCTTGTTAATTTTAAAGGACGTTGCAGCACGTGGACTAGACCTGCCTCAAGTCACGTGGATCGTGCAGGTAGGTTTAGTGTGTATGTATGTGTGTGTATGTATTAAGTGCAGTCTTGCTTAGATGAAATCCCTTTCCAGTCCAGATCCTCTTTCTGCAGTTGGCTTGTCTTTGTGCTGATGCCTCAGGTGTGGAAGACCCACGTATTGCTGACTGCAGGGCTGGGACTCAAGGCTGATGGTCTGTTTTCAATAACTCCAATATAGTCTGTTGTGTAATAGTGTTCTGGTGGCTGGGAGGGAGCACCTCCTTCTTACCCCCACAGGAAGCCAAATCCTCAGAAGTACTGCCCACCTCTTTTGTGGTTCTGTGTTTCTGCTTTTCTGAGATTGCTGAGGACACGATTCCATGAAGAGTTTAAGTACACTGCTAATATTAAATGTTGAGTGGCCCTATGGTATCTGTGCAGTGACCTGAATGCTTCAGGTTGGGCTTTGCTGGGTTGGGACTGGGGCTGGGTTGGCTGTAAGCATTCAGCTTTCAGTAGAACTGCATAGTTCAGATTTCCTCTTCAAAAACAAACAAAAACCACAGCAACACTGCGTTGCTGTTGACAGAAATATTGTCTCTAAAAAGAAAACAGAAACTAAGAGAGATGGATTGAACCTTAAAAATAGCAGCCTGTCACTTCAAAGAGGAATCTGGGGGCATGAAGCAGGTTTCATTTTTGTAAAAGATTTATAATTAAAAGAAAGGTTAGTAGAATTGGGGAAAACTGATCTAGAGATTCTCATATATCAAGTGACGCCTGGGTAGAAAGAACAGGGCACAAAGCCTCGGTGAAACAGCTTTTTAATTTCTGTCTCATCCCTCCAGGTAACAAATTTGATTTTCATTTAGTGTTTTTTTAAAAGGAAAGATTTTTGTAGCGGCTAGCTAGTCAGAGAAGGCTGGGGAAGTAAAGTCTTTAATTCCCAGATCTGTATATTAATATAATTTACCGAAGATATAGTTGCCAGTGTTAGAACGCGGTGCAAATTACCTCAAGCCCTGGGAGACTTCTGTGTGTCCAGAAGGCGAAATCTCAGCTGTCCTGAGAGCTGTGTCCAAGAGCAAGGACCTGCAGGGAGCAATTAGATTGCTCACAGCATCTTACTCACACCTCTAGCCAGTAGAAACTTTGCCAGAGGGCACAGGTATAAACACTAGAGTGGGCTTTGGTTGTTGGTTTTTTTCCAGTTAAACTGCTGAGGGCTCATTTCTAAGCAGTATCTCTGTGCATGTTCATTTTTCTAGGAAAAGAGGAGGGGGGGAAAAAATGGGGGGAGGCTAAAGGGAGGGAAATATGTCACCCTTTATCAAATCTTGCAAATTGCTGAGCATTTTTGATTCTCAGTGAAATAAATGAGAGGCGCTGCTATATTGGGGTTGGGTGGGGGCCTTTAAGCAACATCTCAGTAGTGTCTCACAGTCGTAGATGGGAAGACAACTGCTACCTGTGTCATACGCTGCCCGAAGGACTTACTATCCCGTCTCTCTTAGGTTTTTTCTATCCAATAACTACCTATGATTTGCTTTAATCACAACAAAAACATTGCCAAATTTAGATTTGCCCTATTTAATTGCATGGCTTTTCTCCTAAATGCAGCGCAGGTGGCTTCCCACTCTGTGTGGGTACTGCTGGGCTTTGGTCGGTTGGAGGATTTAGCGAGAATATTTTTTTGAGAGAGAGAAGCAAACAGATTCCTGATGTGCCTGTATAGAAATAAAATGTAAAAGGCAAAGAGAGACACTGAGATGGGAAAAACTGTCCTATTATCTGAAAGTTGGCCAATGTGTCACATTCACATGTCAAAAAAAACTGCTGTGGCTGAGGGGGTTGAGTGATGGTTACAGCGACGAGTCCGATGGGCTCTTGATAAACAGACTGATTCCGAGGGAGGTACAGCAGGTGGGTTTTGCTGAGATCCCCTTTGTTTCAGACGAGCAGACTGAGTGTCTCGTTTATAATTAACATGCTGTGTTCTGTTAATTCCTCCTTTCCCTTCTCATGTTCCCTTTTTGAAGTATAACGCTCCAGCTTCACCTGCGGAATACATCCACCGGATCGGGAGGACGGCTCGGATTGGCTGTCACGGGAACAGCCTGCTTGTCCTGGCGCCTTCGGAGGCAGAATATGTCAGCTTGCTGGCTTCTCACAAGATTAAGTGAGTCAGAAACGCGAACAAAAGTTTCAGCTCATCCTTGCTAATTAACCTTCCGTGGCACTTTCAGCGGGACTGTAGCTCGCGGAGGTTTTAATAAGAATTTATTAATTCTTGTGATCCAGGACCAGCCCCAGACTGGCAAAAAGAGAGGGGGATGTGAGTGGAAAATCATCCGGCTGGCAGATTGTGTGAGCGAGTGTGTGTGGCGAGGGGCAGAGAGGAGATGGGAGTTGGGGATCCTTTGCGCTTGGTTGTTATCTCCGCGGCCCTGGGTTCAAGTTGTGGCTATGCGGAGATCACAAGTCAAATGAGCCTGTCAAATGCTGGCTGGCCATCTGCCTGCATAGCACCATATTGTCAGAGATTGTGCTTTCTCTTCAGGAGAGATCCGGCAGAGAAATAGCTGGGGAGCTGTGGGTCGTATCTGGCAGGTAATTGGCCCAGATATGTTGTGTAAGTGGCTTGTGGAAAAAATAGAAGAGGCTTCTGCGAGTGGTGAGTGCCCAGTATGGTCCTGGAAGGCAAAGAGGTCGGGGGACTCAGCAGACCAAAAGCGGGATGTGTTTCCAGGCTGGCTGAGAAAGCTTCTCTCGCACCGGCTGTGGCCAGGACTTGGGAAGAGGCAGTAAGGAGAGCAAGCCAGGCTGGTGAAGGAGCAGCCCGAAGGGCAGTCAGCTACTCAATAGCTGGCACACTGTGAGATTTTAGCCCAGGTCTGCTTGCACAGTGGTCCTTTTTTGGGGATAAAAAACCTTCAGTACTGCTAATCGGGAGCACTACCATGTCCCAAGCCTCCCCAGCAGGCAACTGGAGATGCAACTCCTCTTGCTTCCTGCATTGCTGTCTCTTTGGCATTTCAGAGCAGCAGCTGAGTAGAGTCCCTTTAGTGTCGTTCTAGTGTTGATGGAGTCCTGTAAACTCACGCACACATTAGTTCTCTTTTATTTGTTGTGTTTACGTCGGGTGGAGCTGCTTGGAGTTGAATTTGGTTTTGCATCCTTGAAACAAACAAATGTTGGCAGTAAATACAGGCTTATTCTAGGCTGCGAGCCATTTAGTGGTCTAACAAAGAGCCATCCATCATCCCAGGTAACTATCTATTAAGCAGACACCAGCAAGACATGGAGGGCTAAGCTGACAGGGTTTTTTTTCATGTAACAAACAGCACTGACATTTAAAGGTGAAATCCCACATAATTGTGAATTTTTAACTCCAAGTAGAAAGTTGTATTTTTCCATTTTATAATATTTGGGAAGGGTTGGAGGAAAGAGAGGAATCTTTTCCACTTTTTTTTTTTTAATTGTTAATGCTTTCATCCAGTTTTGTTGGATTTTTTTTTAACAAGTTTAAGAAGCAGTGTCACTCACTCACACTGCTAATTATATCTGCTGAGAAGACCTGTTGTTGAGCTAGCCACCGTTCTCCAGCAATCTAGAAGACTGTGCTCAGTGTGTAAGGAGAGCTTGATGTGAATATATTTTCTCCGCTTCTCAAATCAGTACGTCCAAACAACTCCAGGGATTGTCTTCTCTTGTTTGTTTTATGTTCGTCGTAAAACTTGCTGCCCTGGAGATAAGGGACTGCCGAAAAAAGGAGTGTGATTTTTCTGCCTTTGACCTCTGTCTTCAGATGGAAGAAAATCAGTGTTTAATTGGCATGGGTGGGCGATTCGGCCTGTTTGCAGTCATGTGTCCTGCGCTCTGCCTTACGTAGTAGTGCACGGTGTGAGAAGGGACAGCAGCAAGAAGAGAGAGCTGATGAATTGCAGCGAAGATGCAGGAAGGCAGCTTGAAGCTAAAGGCAGCGAGTGCCATCAGCACAAATTGCCGTTACTCTTCATAAACAGAGCATTATGGTGATAATCCTGACAATTTAATTCAGTGCGAGGCTGAAAGACAGCGTGTGTTGGGCTGTCACCGATCCTCTTCAGCACTGATAATTTTTTTTCCTTCATCCCGAGTCTTTACAGCTTTTGACCTGGACTGCACGAGTTCCCGGAATTTGTGGGTTTTTTTTTTTAATTCTTAGTCTGTTGTTTCGTGTTGGGCTTAGGTGTGTGTTGTGAATTGGTTTTTAATTTTTTTTTTCCTTTTATAGATGAAATTCCTGCTAGGTTTATTGAAATGTAAATACTTCATAAAATATGTATTTCTGAGAAGACAAAGCGTGAGACAGGTCCCCGCCATCTTCAGCTGGTGTAAATGAGTAGTGCCACACTGATTTACAGGAGGTGAGGATCTGACCCAGAGTTTTTCTTAAACCCCTCCACCCACCCCAGCATGCATGGGAGTAAGTCCAGAAGTGTTGAGAGTCGGAAGTAATGAGAGCAGACGTGGCTTTGTTCCTGGATGAAAATCCACTTCGGAATTAGGGATGACTGCCTTTGAAATTGGAAATCGCTCGCAATTAATTTTCACCAGTACCTGAAGCCTCTCCTTGGCTTCCACTGTGGAAAAGCAGCGTTAGCCTTTGCCAAAACGATCTCGCTTTGGCTCTGCTGAGATCAGTAATTCCCAATGGGTCTCAAGGAGGCTGCGTGCCTCTGTAACTTACTTTTCAATCTTTGTGTGGCTTGTCATTGTGGCTCCTCTATCCAACTGTAAAGGTGTATGTACATGCACGTTGATGTTTTGTGTGCATTTCCCTGTTTTTCTTCTTTTTTTAAAGGTTAGACTCCAAAATGTTCTGTCTCAGCATAACTAACAGATTTTCCTCTGTAGGGAAGAGGCAAGAAGCAGCAGAAAGTCAGCGAGGTTTACTTTTTTTTTTTTTTCTTTTTGCTTATGTCTCTTTTAGTTCCTTCAACTGCAATCTAGCAGCGCCTGCCTCGACAGCTATCAGATAATTTCTTTATCTCCTAACGGCGGCCTAACTAATTTATAAAGGAAAGCGCATCACCGTGAAGGCGCGAGTCATTTCTCTCCCTTCTCCACGTTGTGCTCCCCCCCTCCCTGCTCCCCTCACATGCTGCTCCCCGCTGAGAACCAAGTTCACATATCTGTTAGGCTGCGAGCTGGCAGCGCGCCGCGAGAGGGGAGGATCGGCGAGGGGGTGACATATCAGACAAATCAATGTCAAAGGTTTGACGTTTTCATTCATAGCTGCGTCAAAGAAACCTTGGGGGGATGGGGAGGTACACTTTTCACTTGCTTAAGCAGTTGCCATTTATGTTTTAATTTGCTGTTACACTTTTCAAAAACAAACAGAAGCCCTCAGCTGTCATTTGATGCTCCATTTCCCTTTCTCCCCATCACTCCCCCACCCTTCTGTGCATCCTCTGTGGAGGAATCCGTGTACTGAGAGTCCCAGCTGCACAGAGATGGGGCTCCCCTCCCATATAGAATATCTTATGGCCACGTTGGCCTGTACCTCTGAGGCTGGATGACTCTTTCTGCAGACCATCTCTTTTCCTTTAGTTAGCTTGTGATGGTGAGCTGGTGGAGGCTGGAAGTGCAGGTTGCAGGAAAAAAGTATTCAGTGCTTTAAGTGCACGGGACACAGTATCCTGTTGTAATGCAGAACATAGCAAAGAATTATTCATTCCTCCTTATCAGGATTTTTGAGATCTCTGAGTGAAGAGAAAGGGAGGATCCTTGCTGTGACAGTTTCTTTCTGTACTTCATAGAAAATCAACCGTGCCTCCTTTCAGAAACCGCCTGCATCTGTCTGACCATCTGAGATCTAGGAGTCTGAGAAGTTTTAGGCCCAAAGATTTATCTCTTCCTTACACTCTAGTAAACCCCAATGAACTCCTTGGCTTCCATGCAGTATTTGTGATTTAATCTGGTATAAAAAGGGAAAGAATCTCTTTTCCAGAGATGACCTTTGCCCACTGCTGAAATGCAGCGACTGGAAAATTTGGACCCACAAACTTCAACTTTTATTATCTGAGTGATTCCCTTGGAAATGGGACCCAGTTTGGATGCAGCCGTAATATTAATTGCCTGAAGCTGCACAGCTGTTCCTGTGTTGTGTCACCTGGTGTGTACGTGTGCCCCACAAGACAGTGTTAAAGAGGACGAAGGATACCTAGTCTCCTGTGAATGCATCTCTGAATGGGACCACTTGCATGCTTTAAAATGAAGCTGGTTCTTAAGATTCACTGGTATCTGGGCCACAGCAGTAGGCCAGCAGTGTCTTGCAAGCAGGACTGGAGAATAAATCATCTGGTTGAAGCTACGGGAAGAATGTGAGTCGACAGAATGGAAATAAATGCTCAGTGTGAAACCTGGCTAGGGATAGCTGACTGAGTTGCCTTTATTTTAAAAACAATAATAAGATAGAAAGTGTTTTGAGTCCCTAATGTGTAGGGCTTTGGTTTTACACTTCTGCCAGGGGAGAAAGAAGGTGAGTCCTCAGAATGGAGAAGAAAATCAAACTGTATTTGGTATCAGAAATAGCTTTTGAAGCTCTGAATGAATGTGAGAGTGCATCCATCAGGAGGGGTGTTCCTGGGCTTTGACTGCAGTAGTGTAGCAAGAGGTTGGAGTGGCATAAGATCTTGTGGGAGAGGGATATGATGTGAGTGTGTGGGAGGAAACTGAGGGAGAGTTGGCTTCATAGGAAAAGTTCCTTGGGATCCTGTTGTTTCCCCCTAAACAGTCCATTTCTTTGGATGAGGGGTGAGTATCATCTCTCCTCTTGCCATCTGTTTTCAGCCTTTAGTTTTTTATGCACTATATTTTTAAAAGCGGAATAAATTGCAGAATTTTTTTTGTTTTGTTTTTGCTGCTTCAGTGTCTCAGAGATAAAGATGGAGAAGGTGTTATCCAGCCTGATGAAAGATGATCGCTTCAAGCTGCACAGACCAGGAAGCAAGGTGAGTTATTCTGCTGGTTTGGAATTACTACAATTTTCATTTACCAGTTAAACATCATAGATATTCCTCCCTTAGCTTCCACCTTTGCAGTATGATGGTTTGTATTTCCATCACATCAGGCAATGCAAATGATCGTAGAATTGCCTTATATCACAGTTGTCCAATCTTTAACCCACTGTCCAAAAACCAGTCCTTTCTAACTCTTCAGCAAATATTTTGTAGCAGACAGTAAAGCTTTCTGGCTGCGAAAGCTTTTTTTTCTTTCCCACAGTGCTTCTCTTCTTGGGTTTTCTGCACTAAAACTGTTGGAGATTGCAAATAACATAAAACCTTTCTGAAGAAATGAGCAAAATGTATTTGGTGATGTGCTGTGTAGGCTTTTTAATTATTGCCTGTATTTACTTGGAGCCTGAAACAAAGCTTGCTGGGTAGGCAGTCATCTTTTCATTGATTTCTGCAAACTTTGGGTCTGCTATTGGTTTGCTAATTCACTGCATTCAGTCGTTTGCAACTGATGGCTTGGGTGTTTCTGTGTTCTGTGGAATCAAATCCCTGAAGAACTCTAATTTTGAATGGAACTTAAGAATGCTTCAAGCATGATGCAGAATGCTTTTTCCTTTCTCTTGTTGCGGTTTTGCTTGCTTGTTCTTTCTGTTCTAACGTACACGAGCCTACAACCTGTCCAGTGCCTTCTCATTTCCTGCAGGTGACTGTTAAGAACTGTGGTGGTTTGGGCAGACGTGGTTTTGAAAGATGCTTAGTTTTCCTAAATGCCCTGTATTTCACAGGAAGCTCCATCTGTGGCTGCTGTGAGAGGAAGCATTATTTCAGGCTCTTACCTTTTCACTGAAATCACTGTATATCCTATCTTTTAAATGTTTGGAACATGCTTATGATCTGGTCTGTTAGCTGGTTCAGCAAACACATAGAAGTGTAGACGTGCTTTGTTAATGCAGAGATTATTTAAAATAGCTTTTTGTGTCCTTTTCTGGCTGGTAAGCCTGGTTGCTAGCAGGACTGATAGGGTTGGTATTTCTACCGTGCTTTCAAATTGCAAAATACTCTGCACATTTAAATGTAAAATATTCTGACTTAAATACTCATCTTTTGCCTTTCTCACTCTTCTCAAAACAAAAACAAAAAATGCACAAACAGCAACAACATGTATTTGGAAAACAGTTGTTACTCTTATTTGTTTGCTGGGTGCTGCTGCCTAGGCATGCCCTGTCATGCCAGGTGCTGTGCATAAACAGAAGGAGCTGGTTCCTTTCGCTTGCAGTCAAAAGTAGGATTGAACTTCTCTCTTCCCTCCACCTTCAAAGTGAATGGTATTTTGCTGTTGACTGCACTGGAGCTGTGATAGATCCACTCTGGCTGTAGGATGGTCTGAATCTGCTGGGGGAACTTGAAAATACAGAATTACCAATTTTAATATGACTCCGAATCTTACAGAATTGGGAGTGAGAAATAGTTTTTGGAAAAGAAATCTCTACAATTTAATGGGGATGAGATTTCAGTAGGCCTGTCAACATCACATAGCTCTGAATGAACGTGAGAGTAACACCCATCAAGAGGGGTGTTTCTTGAGGGGGTAGGCTTCTTGAGGGGGTAGGCTTCTTGAGGAATTACTTGAAAAATATACTAAATGCAATCAAGGACGTTTGATTTTTGTTTTGTTACCATCAGAGGCTCTGTAAGTGGTCTGTAATGCTTTCTCAGCTGTGGCAGAGACATGTTACCAAGTTTTAAGGAAGGTTAATCTCTACTAAATTCCCTGAGTTTGCTGTAAAGGCAGCAGAGTGAGCTAGGAATGCAATGGACACTGCATAGGACAGAGAGTGATGGAGGACTTGTTACGAGGAGCTGAACCTGATCTATTTGTGATGTTGCCATTCGAGAGAGAGTGAGCTTTGCTTATCAGCTCTCCATGCATTGAGTCATGTATATATTATAGTTGTGCACACAGGAATCTCATTATAATGCTCTTCGGTTCTCATTGCCTCAACTGAAGTCCATTATAAGAACCCCGTTGGAACATGCATTTTTTGGGCTTCTGTGTGCAGCCAGGGAGCAAGCTGAAGTGCCTGTAAAATGTATATTTTATATTTAGGTGTATAAAATATATATGTGGCTATGTCTGGGTGTGTGAATGTTCACCTGCCTACAAAGAGAATAAATTTGATCTTTCAACTTTTATCGAGGGGGGCAGGGGGACTTGGTGAGTTCTGGAGGAGGTGTGTGGAGGTTAGTAAAAAGTTGTTATTAAAACAAAATCCTTCATTTTGTTTTGAAGTATAATGGAAGCAGGAGATGTTATAGCCTGGGTTTTTGGCTGCTTTTTTCTTTTTTTCCTGCTTTAAGAAAGAATTTCTCCACCTCAGTCTGGTGTTATTGAGCTTCTGTCCTTTCTACCATTAACATGCTCTCTTAATGAAGTAAGAGATTTTCAGTTCTTACCCTCACCTCTCAAACCTGAAAGCTGTAGTCTTTATAATCACAGGTTTCTTCTGAAAGAGGTAAGTGTGCCTTTTCCAAGCGTAGTTGTGGGAAGATCCTGAGCTGGTTAAGTCACGTTGTGGCCAGGTCTTCTTCTTCTTTTAGATGATAGATGCTGTTATTGATCACAGGTTACTCTAGTGGGTAGGGATCTGCCAGAATAAGTTCATTCCAAGCAAATACAGGCTAGAAAAAGCTCTTCTATCCCACTAGTTCTCCATAATGACAATAATGGTTATTACTTAATGGGTATAACAAATTCATCTATGTGAAGAGTAGATCAAGCAAACCTCTGGGGTAGACTTTTATCTTTTGGGCCTTGGAAAAACATGTAAGGGTCTCAAATGAATTGTCCTGCTCACCTGAACCAGGACACTGGGCAGGATTAAAGCCTGTAAAGCATAGGGGATAGCTTCCAGTACGCTTCCACTGGCACTGCTTTATTTGATCTGTCCAGACACTCGCATGGTGTGCTGGTTTTATTTTCAGTTCGGCTCTGAGACAGTTTTAAATTTAGATTTTTTGTTGTTATTATTATTTTTTTTTTAAGATGAACCTCCCTGGAAGGCAGGAATCAAACGCGGATTTTTTTTTTTTCATGCCCATTAGGGGGCAATTTTAAAATGAGATCTGTCTCAAGGGGCTGAAGGGGATAAAAGACAAGGTGGAGATGGGAGGAGGGGAGAAGCTGTTTTCTGAGTACATTATGTTTCCTGCCATTTGCTTTTTTCATTTATTTCTCTTGGACTGACCTCACACTTTGGAAATTATGCACCTAGTTCTTTATCCCTCATTTTTGTCTTACTTTTTTTTTCCCCCAGCACCAGGAAGAAGAGATGCCTCATTTTGAAACCTAAAGGGGGGAATAAGAAAAGTCCTTTGTAATATATTGCCATATTATCACTAAATCCCCTGACAGTTGTGACACAGAAGCAAGTCACCTGTCACTTAAGCTTGAGGTCTCTTTAATTTTCTCCTGGAATTCGCACCAGGCTGTCTTTAATTTGAGGCCTTTATTGGAATTCTGAAACCTTTCTGCCTCCCCGGTGCTCAGATCTATTCTGAGTGCTGTTACAGAATGTATACAATAACCAACAGAGGGATTCAGAAGGGGCTGAAGCACTGTTTATTTAACACTCTGGAGGGATTTTCGTGCTTATTCGGTCCAGGCTACCCGGCTTTCAATATCGCTTTGACAACCGTTATGCCCTTCTCATTAATTTTAAACAGTTAAAACACAGGAAAAAGAGAAAAAGTTTTCATTATTAAAGTGCTTTACTTTTTAATAACAGAGGATTCTGTCCGCCAGGGGAAAGGGCAAACCTCACTAATTTCACATTCATATTAAAAAACGCTGGGAAGGTGACACTTTGTGCTGCCAGGAGGCTTAACAAAAGAAAAGTGATGGGGGCTAGGAGGAGCGGGCGGGTGGGAGAAAGTTTTATGTTTCACGTCAATGGAAACTTGTTAGTCACAATGACGAGTGTCCACTTGGAGAAGGCAGCACCACTTGTAGTTTATTAAACCCTTACAGAGGCCCCTCGACTGGAGACTGCCTCAGCTGATTAACAGGCGTGCGTTGAGTCAAACCAAAAGATGACAACGAAGCGGTCTGTTTTGTCCATCTCTGCAGTGCACTGGGACATGGAGAGCAGAGACTGGCAATCTGGGAGGCTCTTCACGAGGGCTTAAAACACCAATGTTGTCTTTGCCTGAGATGCAGGTAGTCCAGGCAGTGGGAGAACAGGAACTCTGTTCCCCGTATTTGTTTGCTTCTCTGGAGGATGATGCAGCGGCTGGGAGCTCTGGGATCCCAAGTTCCAAGGAAGGCACTGTGCAGGGGCTTTGCTCTGCACTCGGGGTCTTTCTGTGGCTGGATTTTCTGTTAGGATACAGAGCAGCAGGTCTGGGTCAGCAGAGCTTTTTCCATAGGGTGTCAGCAGCATCGCCTGGCTTCTGCAGTCACCAGGGTTCCCAGTATGGTGTGGCTCCCCTGAACCAGCAGCAGGACAGAGGGGAGTGGGGGGGGTGAAGCAACATTAGCATGCAGACATGCTGGGGAGGAAGATGAGGGGTTGACCAGCATCACATTACTGCCTTGGGTCTAATGCTCAGGCTGGGATGCTGGTTCTTTTCTGAGTAGCTTTTGAGAGTTGTGGTCCTTTTTTGAGAGAGGTTCATATCCATGGATACTTGGCTTTGCGCTTTGCTGTCAACTTGCCATCAAAAATTCTCTTGTTTTCTTGTTGCCCACATTTCCTCTATCTGCCTTGGTAGGTCAGAAAGAGAGCCAGCCTCTTTCCTCCTCCTGGTAATGGCTTGCTCCCTGTAGTGTTTGCTCTCCATTTCCTGAACCGAATCCTACAGTCCGATTATGGGAAAGCTTGAGCACATTCAAAATTGCCTTTTCGGTTTAAGGAGGTTTCTTCTGTCATGGGTTTGGTGCAAGGGGCTTATCTTACCCTAGAGGAACCACGTGATGGCAGTTGGTTACATATGACTTGTTGACCACGAGGAAACTTCCTGTAGACATCAACAATGAGAAGTTCGTTTTAGTTGGCTTGGTTCACAGTTGCTGAATCTGATCCATTCTCTGGAGCATGGACATGAATGTAGATCTCCTGCCCTGTGTGTGCTGAGGAGGGGCCAGGTGCTGTGGGGAGCTGCTCAGGGGAGCTTGAAACATCAATCTGAAAGTCCTAAGAAAAAAACTTGAGCCTGGCGAGGTGGGCATGGAGCCTGTGGAGAGTTACTCCGAATAACTGCAGTGGAAATGAGCAGTGGTATCTGGCCTGTTGAATCTGAGGGGAAAATGATACGTGAAAGATGTTAGAAAACACAAAATTAAAACTGATTTGCTCTCCTCACCTTGGAGTGCTTACTGGCTGCTTTGACTTTAACGTCTTTATCTATAATTTTTTTTTTTTTTCTCTAGTAATATTGAGAGGATTACCTTTGTTGGCCCCTGGGTGGTTACTGTGTGATTTTACTGTTATTAAATCTATTGTAAACTGCTTCATTATTCCTGACTCAAATTCTCTCTTTCCTCTAATCCTCTCGCCGCCCTTGTAGAAATCCTGTGGCGTGGACCCTCAGGAAGTCCGGGAGCGGGCCACGGTCTTGCAAACAAAATTTGAAAATTACGTTCACTCCAGCGGGGGGACCATCCGGTGGGCAAAAAAAGGTCGGTGCTTTTCTTCTCAGTTTATTCCAGGAGGGCTCATAAGCTGCCAAGGTTTGCTTCAGGGAAAAGGATTGGAAGAAACCTTTTTTTTTGGGTCCGTTGGGCTCTGCAGGGGGTTGGGATGGGCCCAGAAGGCTTTGTGATGATATTATATGTTAATTTCTTGCATTCCCATATTAAGTGCAAATGAGGTTTAATCTTGGCTTTCAGCAGGATTCACATCTGAGGGCTCTGACCCAATCACGTGAGCGAACAGAGAGCGTGTTACTCTGGGAAGGTCATGAGTGACCTGCTTCACCACACCCGGTGCAATACCTGCTTGGTGCTTTCAGTTTTGCACCGGGGGTGAGTTTGAAAGCTGTATAGCAGGCTGTCCTGGGAGGAGCTCTCAGACTGGTTGTTGCTCTGTGGGATGGGAGAAAAATGGGAGAGAGCACAAGTACGCGCAAAAGCAAGCAGGGAGTAGGAAAAACAAGGTGGATTTAATAATAATTGTACCTAGGAATAAATCTGGAGATGGTGTGTCCATCTTTGCCTGACCAGATATGCACCTGCTGTCACTGAGCAGTCCAAGAAGCTTTTTGCTTCTGCTTCTCTGAAAAGTCCGGCGTGAGGTGGATTTGGGGAAGAAGATGGGAGACTTGTCAGGAATGTGATAGGAACTATACTGCATGTACAACTTAAGTCATGTACTAAGTGGTCCAAAAACAAATGGGGAAGCTGGCCTTTGAGCTGTACAGTGTCATGGTGTAAGCTGAGCAAGGGGAGGCCGTTCTCAACATAGAATTTACATTCAGCATCACAATTGTTTGAGATCAAGAGACGTGATTGGATCTGTTAAAGGGGTCAAAGGGGCTGTTTTTTCTGAATGTTAGTAAAACATATTTGAGCACACTCAGAAAACCTCTGTGGTCTCTCTTTATCCAGCATACATCACTGCAGGTAAGCACACACACATGCACTCCGTATGCACTTGTTGCTGACCTCAACACTAAACTTTTTTAGCGACAAACTAGAAGTACAGAATATATATCAGGAAATGCTGAAGCGTTATGCATCCCATTTGTCTTGTGCAGGAGTACTCCACCTCTTTCCCTATTCCGCTATCTACATATGCAAATTTTCCACTGCTGAGTGGCTTCCATAAACCCCCTCTTCCTCCCCTCTGCGCCAGGCATCATGAATAATTAACATGGCAGCTGGCTTTTGCTTTCATGGCAGACAATCAATTGGAAACTGTGCCAGAGATGCATTTGTTTCTCGCTTTTTCTCTTTTTCCCCATTTTCTGACCTAGTCAGTGTTAATAAGCAGTGTTTTGGTTGCAGCCTGCTTTGAGAAGGCGAGTGGCTGCCTGCCCACTCGTCCCTTCTGCCCTTCAGTCCCATATTTTCCAAACTCGGATAGCTCAGGGAAGGCGCTGCCCTTCAAACTTGATTGACTGACCAGCAGGGTGATAGCATGGGAGGAGAGCTGTGGCTGAGCCCTGCTTTCTGAAGGACAAACTTCATGGAGTGTGGAGCCCCTTTTGGAAAACTGAGGTCTTACGTGGTGACAGGTATGCTGCTCTGAAGCTGCAGTGTGTAGAGCTCGGGAGGTTGTCTTCTGAACCTTCGTGCTGCTGTGGTTACAGGAAGGTAGGGAAGCAAACCTTGTGTTTCTCCTCCACGTTGCACTGTTTGTGGTTAGTAGTCGAGCAGCTGGTCTCGCCCTCTCTGTCCTCAGCACCATTGTGTGCAGAGGGACAGCAGGGTTACAGGAGCCCACTGCTGCGGCACAAAGCTTGTGTTGGTGGTGGTTTTGGTGCATTCTTCCTTCCTGTCCCCACACACTCTGAACACTGGCAAAATGTCCCCACAAGCTTATCCAGACATTTATGCACAAACCTATCTAACCTCCATCACGTGTAGTTCTTTGGTTTTTCCCTTTGTCTTTCTGCTGGAATTCCAGTAGAAAAGAGAGGCTGTGCATGGGAAAAGGACCAGCCTAAGTCCACTCTCTTACATCATTGCAAATCTGAAATCTCCCCAGACCAGCATGCACCTCCCTGGGCTAGTGTTGGGTCTTCATTTAAATCTCATGGATGCTGTGATGAACGTTAGCAGCTCTGACCTCCCCAGAGGTAGGACAGTTATGTGAGCTGAGGTTTCACCCTGCTGATGTGGCAGGGCTGTTAGTTCAGATTTGGATTAGTCTCTCTTTCACATGCTCTGAGTCAGTGTTGGGGCTGGCAGTTTTCTGGCTGGACTTTGGGAAGTGGGGGGCCTTTGGCACTTTCATTCTCAAACTATGATCTTGGGAGAGAGTACCAGCAGCCTTTGCCATCTGAAGAACTGTGGGAGATGAGCTCAGCCTTCATCATAACAGGATCTTTAGTGTCAACCATTTCAAATGCTGCAAGAAAGACAGCTATATTAACTCCAGTGGGACTGGATTCAGTGCAAGAGCAAGTTCGTGTTGTTCCTTTTGAGGAGTTGCACCCTCTCACAGCAGGTGAATTTGACCAATAACTTTGTGAAAAAAACAGCAGCAGAACAGAGTTGTTGCAAGCATGTGAGCTGGTTTATAAGCCCTCAGAGGGATGGCCTTCAGATGAGACAGTGAGACTTGGTGTTTGGAATTTAACATTCTCTTTCTGGGAAAATACAGGTCTCTTGATGTTCAGATGCCTCTAAAACAGTAACGTTGTGAAATTGGGAAGAAGGTGCAAAAAACTCAATCTTTTCTTCTCATCGATTGGGAAAAGGAGTTCACTTTGCTCAGTAAACAGAGCTTTGATGGATTCCCTGGGTCCTTCCAGGAGCTGATCTGCTAAAATGACATTTTTATTACTGTTCATAAACTCCAATCTCCTGCTGCTGCCAAGAGATTAGACGTAAGCTGTGGGCAAACTTGCTGGTCCGGTGGCTCAACAGGCAAGGGCAGGAGAGGTTAGAGTTTAGAGCTTGCTGCTGTCAGGGACTGAGAGGGAGACAGAGATGAAGGTGGTGGTTGGGATGAGGGCTGGGGAGGCACAGGAGGTTTAGAAGCAGAGGAGCAGTCAGGGGATTGTGGGGAGGCATTTTCTGAGCTGTAGAGTTTCCTTACTAAGAGTCCTTGTATTCCCTATAGCAGAGAGGACGACCTGGGTATAATGTTGCAGGTACATTGAGGAGTAGTGCTGGTGTTCATATTAGTGGATGATTGTCTTTGGAGCAATGAGCCCTGAGGGAAGGGCATTACAGGAATATAAAGATGTGAAAGAGGAAATTTGCACACTATCCTATTATTTTTCCCTTCTGAGAAGGTGAGCTCTGTTCTCAGCGCAGTGATGAGTCAGGAAATCCATCTGGTTCTCAGATATTTATAAGGGACTATCTAGTAACTGGTGAAAAATGCATGGACTGCTGGGATTGTAATATTGGAGGAGCCTTCCTCTGCCACGTCCATGCTTCAATTTTCCTTTCTTCATCCCTGTATCCTTCTATTCCCTCTTTCCCCCTTTCTGCTACCTTTTGATGTCAACAACTCTGTGTGAGATGTGCTGCAGACATCACCCTTTGTGGCAGAAGGGGCATCCTTACAAGAGGCAAACCTAATGCAACTTAATGTAGTGTTGTTTCAGTTCCTGACCCTTCTCCACCACCTTTCTTCTCCTTACGGGATTGTACCAGTACTATATACAACCTTCACAGATTTTTAACATACCAACCTTATTCACCAGCTGCTGACCAGAAGGTGTCCCAAAGGACAAGACCAATGTCCTTTCAGCTGGAACAGCTGAATCTTTAAGTATATATATATAAAGATGCAGTAGCAAACAGAATTCACTTTTTTTTTTTTTCTCCCCAGCGCTGCAGTCTTTTCTTTGTGCCTACGCTGCCTATCCCAGAAACCTCAAGCACATCTTCCACATCAAATCTATCCACCTGGGTCATGTGGCCAAGAGCTTTGGCCTGAGAGATGCTCCCCAGAACCTGACGACTCTTCCAACTACTAACTCGAAGAAAACCAAACCAAGAGCAAAAAGGTAGGCCAGCTTGACATTCTCAAGCCAAGGGGTGCCATGTGCCAGTCCATGGTATGCATTGCTCCCTGAAGCTCTTGTGGTTGCTCCAGGAGTTCATTTGTGATTGCTGAGAGGCTAAATCATGCTGAGACATTGGCTTAGGCTGTGCTCTGAGCTGTTGTTTACTTCTCCCTTTCTTCCCAACAGCGGTAGAGTGCCTAAAAATTACGTGTATTAAACCAACTTGGTTAAACATTTGAATGGGAATTTAGTTTTAAAAAAAATTAGCTCACTGTAGCTTCTGATAAAGATGCTCTTTTTTTGAAGGAAGCTGTTATGTGTGAAGAGTCTCCATGGACTAGCCTGGGTTTTGCTGCACCTTTTCTGTTTTCTTAGCCCTTGAGGCACGAGTAGAAGGAGCCTAATTTTTATTTATTTATACTTAACTCCGGAGCTACTTTGAAGGATAAGGAAGGGCACAGGCACTGTTCCAGAGCAAAGCATGAGATTTCCCATATATTGGAGTGGTTCTCTGCCTTGCACAGGTCATGGTTGTGACAGAGCTCCAGCAGCAGTCCTGTTGGAGCCAAGCGCTTCCACAGTAGAAGCTGGCAGGTTTTTCCATTCACATTCTCATTTCCAGTCACACAGTCCTACACAGATCTGTGATTCCTGGCTTGGGAGCAACTGCAGTAGCAACTCTGCCCTCATGCCTGTCTAGGGAAAGTCTCTCAGATAGGGCTGTGTGCATAATTGCTTGCTGTTGGTATATGGCATAGAGCGATAAAAGCATCAAGGAAACTGCAGAGGAACGAGTATTTTCACTTTTTGAGTTTGACCATTCTACTTATTGTGATCGAGGCAGCGTGAGTGCTGATTTATCTCAAAATGCACTTCTTTTCTTCCTTCCTGGCCTTGACAAATACCAGTTCTTCTCCTCTCTCTGACATCCATTCCAGTCTCCTAGGCACTCCTTTCCTGCATCAAGAATCTGAGATTCTGTGTCAGACCTGGAGAACAGCCCCAAGTACTCTCCTCTGCCTGAGATAGAGATGAAAATGCTCAATACCTCCGATCCTAGGTGCTTTGAGGTGGTTCCACAAGACAGATAGTCCTCCCTTCTGAGATCACAATGTTAAGCACTTGCGGTCTTCCCCAGCACAACAGCAGACTGCAAACTTCTGGCTTGCCTGTAAAATCACTGCAGTAATTCGAAGGAAGAAAAATCTTTCTTCTTTTCCTGGTATCAGTTGTGACTCCTTCCATGTAATTGTTGCTGCAAACCGCATTAGCCATGCAATTAAAGCACTAATCCACTTAATTGTTCCTAGGCTGGTGACATCTCTTGCACATGTATGTATTTTGGAGGGGGGGGGGGAAAAAAAGAAGGAAGAAAGAATGGGGAAAGGATTTTAAAATAAAAAGTCAGAGACAGCATTGTCCTGCTTTGAGAAGCCACCAGGGACAGAGCACTGATCTGCCTCCTGCTTCAGCTGACCCTCACCAGCAGATGGGCAACAGGATGGGAATGCCCCTGTGAGGGGGGATTTAACGGAGCTTTATTTGAGGAAGAATAGCCTGATTAGCTGATAAAGAGCATGTAAGATGGTATGGGGTGGGCTTTGATGTCTTGCTGGCCCAGCAGGGTGTCAAGCTATGACTGACAGTAGCGTGTCACAGGATTACTTGGCCTGCAACAATGGCTTTCTGTGTTCCTATGATGTTGCTATTCTGTTAGAGCTACTTTTTCCCTTGTTACGCACCTCTTCTAGACAGCATTCCTCCTCCCCAAGTCTTCATCCTATTATAGTACAGACAAGCTCAAGATACAGTAGGTAGTTTAGGCACAGGATGCATGGGGTTGGGGGATGTGGAGGTGTTGGAACAAATGGTCACAGTAATTTGAAAGCTCATTTGCACGTGGATCATACAATTGCAACTCAAGGCAAGTGGGCAGACTGTGCATGGGTTTGTCACTGCTCAAGCTCTAGGTTTCAAATCTGAGAACATCTGGAAAGTTAAAACCCTGCAAAAATGGCCCATTGTGTCATACAGCTGTTATTGCCTGCGAAACTTATTTCTAATTAACTTTGTCTATGTTAAAAAAAAAAAGAGGATATGTTAGTATTTAAGGGATGGTTTAGAAAAAGTTGAATATAGATTCAAATTCAGTATCTGCTAACATAAATTCAAGAAAGCACTGTTAATTTACAGAGAATTGCTTTTGACTTCACCCTGACAAAGCAGAGAGCAGAATTTAGACTGCCATAAAAAGACAAATGGTTTTTAATTGTAACGTGCGAGGCGTGGAGTCAAGAGTCACGAAGCAATCTTTTTAATTATATTTCTCATGTGATTCCACGAGTGTTGGTTGTCCTATTACACATTGTCTCCAAACATCCAGTACTTGTTTTTAATTAAAGGCCTTGTCTCTCAGCACCTGCCCAGAGATGAAAGAACGGGCAGTCCAGTTGAAAGTGGGGTAAAGGCAATCAAAGCAGCTGTGCCCTTAGCCATAGAGGTTTTTGGAAAACCCAGTCTGAGGATGGCAAAATCATGTGCTCATGATTTCTTCAGAAGTTGGAATGCTGAACCAGATCCTGTATATTGAGTTACAGTACATCAGCTTAGTAAGTACCCAAGCTCGTGCTTTTACTGAAGGGTAGATGCAAGGAAGCTGATCCCACTTCCATTGAGGGATTAACTGTCTTTCACTCACTGCAGAGAAGCAGCTTGCACAGGAAGCAGCTGACATGCCCAATAGACATGTCTTTTGACTCTTTCACAATGCAGATGCCGAAGACCTATTGCCATTCCACCAAGCCTCCCTGTGCTGCTCGGTGTTTTGCACTGTGAATCAGCAGGGTTTTATGGCATTCTGTGGGGGACTGGTGGTCTGGGTTTTTTTCCCTATTGATCTCTCTGGAAGCCAAAGGGTTTCACTATAATGGGGAGTCACAACTTAATTTGCCTTGTTTGTGAGCTCATGCCATTACAAAGAAAGAGATAAGTCCTTAAGTTCAATGGATTCTGTGGAACTCATTGCTAGGGGAATGCTCAGAAAGATTGATGAATATCAAATATAGTCATTGCTGCTACAGCATGTGCAAAGAAAGGTATAAAAATTAAGGTGAAAATCCCCTCAACTTCAGGGTTAAGTCAAATCTTAGCTAACACGGGATCAAAGTAAGGTGTACAGGATGCCTCTGTTTGAGGGGATTGATTTGCATCATTATTACCCTGGCATTGCTCTGAATATGAGTATTGTTAGGCCCTTAAGGGTTTGGCTGCAAGATTGTTATCCAATTTTGTCTCTCTGTGTTCTGTAAAAGTGGACTTTACTGTTAGGTTGTCTCGACGTGAATACCACTCTGCTCTGACTGTACTGCAGCAGCACTTGATGCTCGATCTGACCAAGTGATAATTTTGTGCATTCTTCTCAAGCCAGTGTTTATATCAGGTGATAGGAGTCCCTAGGCTGTCTGTTGAGAGCAGTGTAGGACTGCTGATGAATTTCTTGCCCCCACTCCACGAAAGACAGCAATGGAAAAAACAATGCAAACAGGGTTGCGTTGGCTGCAGATGGTTCATCCAACACTATAAGTAGAAAAAGCAGGTGTTGCAGCAGCCTTGGCCCAGAGGTAACCCAGCTCTGCTGCTGGCACAGTTTCAAAGAGCTGCTGGAGATGCTGTCAGGCAGATTGATAGCACGCTCCATGTTGAAATGCTTTCTGATAAATGAAACAACCTACCTCAGTCTCCTCCAAAGACACACCATGAGTTCTGGGACTGTGCGTCAGAACTTTATACTCTGTCTTCCTCAGCTGAAGCAGTTTGGGAACCCTTGGTTGCTGCAGATGCTGCAAGATGGTTAAAGGTCATCACACTTGCTGCACTGCATCGCACCGAACGTTCCACAGAGCTCGAGACAAAGGAACAGGCAGCAGTACTAACCAAGGTGAAGGAGAAGAAAAAGTGTGCTCACCATTTAGGGAAAAAGAGGCATCTTCTCAACCATCAAATGGTGTCTGAGAAACCACACGTGCGTGGGTGCGCTGCTCTGACACGTAGGAGTTTTTAGCTGGGAGATCAGCTTGCGATTCAGCTCTGTAATGAAGCAGGTACGTCAGTGTGATACACGGACTGGAATTCTAGCATGAAAATGAAAAATGGCTTCAGATGCTCCATCCTTTTCTTAGCACTGTCACTTGGTCCTTTCACACCAAATGTTTGAGAATCTCCATGTCCAGGAGGGGTATGGTTTAGTGGGCATGGTGGTGGTGGGTTGTGTTTGGACTAGATGATCTCAGTGGTCTTTTCCAACCTTAACGATCCTATGATTTGAAGCTAATCACTTGTGTCGCCTTCACATTAGGAGGTTGGTTTGTTTGTTTGTTTTTTTATGATGTCAACAAAGATTTGTGTGGATGCTTTTTTATGGTACTCTGAAGCAGAGCAGTGAATTGAGAGTTACAGGACCAGAAAGGAAGAGCAGTCCAAAATGGTTCGGATTTCCTTTGGGGTGGAGGGCTGGGCAGCTGGTCACTGCGGACAGTAACACAGAGAAGTCAAATAACTTGCGTGCAGGGAAAGTTCCTCCTAGTGTGCACACTGGGGCTGTTTCATTTTCTGAGTTACGATTTCTCTGCTCCTGTCTTGCTTTCCCCTAGCTAATAAAACTAGCTATTTTCTCATCCATTTGAGCATTCCTTTCTCCTTTAAGCCCTGCCGAAATCTTGGCACTATAGCACATCGTGATGGTCAATCATTAGTGAATTATTATTTTTTTTTCCCTGCGAGTTCCCCTTCGTTTCAGTGTTTTGTAGTTCCCCACCAAAACACTAACTGTTGTTTGGAAGGAGGAATTTAAAGGGCTGTGGATTTCTCTGCCCGTTATCAACATGATGTGTTCTCATTAGAGCTCAATACAGCATGATATCTAGACATGAGATCACAGGAAGAGATGCTGACAATCCATGTGTTTATCCAGTGATGGGAACATGGGTTCTGTCTGTGTTGCAAATGTGTCTTACGTTTCCAGCCGTTGTGTGAAGCTTTTTGCCAGGTATCTGGTATTGCCACACAGCTCTGTTCAGTTAGCATCACACCAGCCCTCGGCGACACGGAAATACAGACATCCCGGGTTACGAGGTGGGAGAATGGACACAAAGGACAAAGAGGTTAAATACTTTGCCCAAGGATGTTCAGAGAGTGAGTGCTGAGGTCTCTCTCCATTCTCCTGGGCTTTGTCTCATAACCACAGGGCACCTTTCCTTGTTAGCTTGGCTCCTCTAGCAGAGCCCTGGAGACTTTTGCCAGTGGAGCAGAGAAGGGAATGTACAGGTTAGCAGCAGCACAGCAGGGATAAGGATCTGGCCAGGGATCCTGACCTGGTGCACTTTCCCTGCGTGCTGTCACTGCAGCCTGTCACTGTTGCCGGTGGCTCTTGCATCTTGTTGTTAATCGGGGCCTTGACAGCTGTTTTTCTACTTCCAGTGATCAGCACAGGTTCCCCAGCACAGCCCCATTGATTTTTGTGGCCCTCGTTAGAGGAAGAAACCTCTCTTTCTCCCCCCCCATCCTTATTTTTCTATGTACAGCTGATCACCACAGCGGGGGGTATTGATTTACTAATTGGGCAATGATTTCACCTGATTGATAATAAAGTGTTGGACAACCTCCCTGCTGAGCTGAAATTCAGCCTGGCAGCTACTGGTGGATTACTTGTCCTTTTGCAGCAGATAGTTCCGTGTTGTTAAGTAAACTGATCTGTTGCTTGGTAACCCTGAATTACTGTAGTAAATGCTTGGAGACACAGCGAAAGTGTCAAATGGAAACTTTGTCAAGTGATGGAGGGGTCTGGGCGGGGAATGCAGCTGCAGATGTACCCTGCAAAGTTGTTCCAGCATTGCTGAGTGGCTGAGGGCACACCTTGCACTGGTGCTGTGCCTGCAGCCCATGGAGCCCCTCCGTGCTGCGGTGCCATGGACGTGCAGGAAGGCAGTTTGACAAGGCACATCTGTGCAGGTACTGTAGGTAGGGCTTTACCAGCAGCATAATTGCTTCGCTAGAGCTGATTCTGTCTTTTTCCCTTAGTTTCTCATGGTTTCAAAACAGGCAGTGGCTGTGCTTCTTATTTCTCTGCTATGTCCAGTCTCTAACCCTTCTGCCGGCGCAGAGTTTGGGTCTTAAATTAGTGAGAGAATGGAGACTACGCCAAAGATAGCAGAGTTTTCTCCCTTCTGTCTTCCAGGCTTTATATTCTAGATAAACCATCTTGCAGAGGTAATCATCGCACCATCCTTCTTACCATTCAGAGCCTTCCTCTCAAACACGCTCCAGCCGTGAGAACTGCACAGGGAATGGAAAATGAGCTGTGGAAAAGGGGCAAGCAAATATCCCAGATAGCCAAGAGTTCCCTTCCTTTCTTTTCCTTTCCCATTTGGCCTAACGAATGAGTTCGTCTATTGCCGCAGCCAAGGATCTGTGGTCCCCAGCATGGTTCTGGACACCTGAAGGAACTGAAGGGCAGTGCTGCGTGGCTGCACCCTTTAGGACTGCTGTGGTCCATGCGTTATCAACAATGCGTGCTGGAATGGATGCGGGGCCCCTGTTGTATTCCTTTGTTCTATTTAGATGGGCTTCTGTTTACTCCTCAGGAAAAGTCTGAGATCTGGTTCTGGTCTTTGTAATAAACCAAAGAGCAAAATGTGCAGACACCAACAGCTGTGGATGCCCCCTCGTGCCCAGGACTATGGGAACGTTGTAGAGAGCAATGGGTCCTCCACCGAAGAGACTGCGGTTCAGATAGTTAAGAGAGGGAGACAGCAGCAACGAGGATGAAATTTGCCCAAGGTCACAGAGCAGGGCAGTGGCAGAAGTTGCAGTGGAAAAATGCTGAGTGGGTTTTTATATTTATAGCTGGCAGTTTAGGGCTGCAGGGAGATCCACATCGGAGTTTAGAGGCTGGGCAGAGTGCAGCTTCCCTTGCAAAAGCTGGTCTCTGGAGAGGGAGTGCTGCAAGGTGCATGTGATGTCTGCAGGACAATGCAAGGCAAGAGTCTGCTGGTGTTACACTCTGGAAATCATTTTTGGTTGATTGTTTGTTTGGGATTTTTGCTCCCAAGCAATGGATTTCAGCTCTGTTTATAAAATGTTCCCATTGTTCGGTGTCTTAGAGCTCTTAGTCTGTTTTATTATTATTACAATTTTCAAACTGCTGTGTCACCTAATTCATCAGCCTTCAGCACACAACCTTCCCTCCTTCTCCCCACCACCCCTGCAAGAGCATTTGTACAGAACAAAGGCTTGCTTTTAAAAACGGCATGATATTTTGCCACCTTTGTGAAAACCTGTCACAACAATATCTAATTTTGCATGAGACAGAATTTCAAATCAAGCCTCAAGAAAAAGGAAGCTGTTCTTCTGCTAATGCGCAAATGTCACTTTCCACAGCTGTAAAATGAGCAACCCACCTAGCAGCGTTTGAGAGCGAAGGAAATCTAATTCCTGTTCTCTTCCCCCTGCCCAGGTCTGACCTTCTCAAGAAGACCCATGGCAAACATCGCCTGGCTGAGCTCTTGCGATCTGAATATTCCAGTGGGATGGACACTGGTGTATCCAAGGTCAAGAAGAAGAAGAAGAAAAAACAGAGAAAAGCCGGCAACCAGCAGATCCCAGTATGAGCCCGAATCTCCCAGTTATTTGCTGCAAAAGCTGCTGGAGCACCTCAGCCTGGGGTCAGGGTGACCTGCCAGACTGACTGCTGAGTGGTTCAGTCTGTCAGGCAGATATGGGAGGGGTCTTGGGGATGCTGACCTCCTCCCTCTCATGCCATAGTTCCAAATGGAATCGAATCCAGACGTGTCCTGTTGCACTGCTGCAGTTACGTGTAGCTTCCTGATGATGCAGCTTGTTTCTAAGGTGATTTATTTTTTGCGAGAAAAATAAAAGAGTTTAATTACGGTTTTCTGAGAAATGTGATGGCTGCGTAACCTCCAAGTGGGACGAGCATATTCGGAAAGGAGACGCTTTCCTGTTTAAAGGGCCCATAGAAACACTCTGCAACGCGTTTGCTTGCTTATTTTTAGCCAGAGAAGCAGTGGTGGTGGAGGAGGTGGTGGAGGTGCACGTTGAGGAGGAGGGAGAGGAGGCTGCTGCTTCTCCTGCTGCTGTCCAGGGGGCACTTGTGCTCCAGGTAACTCTATGAGAGCACACTGGGAGGGCTGAGCTGTCCTTGGACACTGGTAGGCAAATGCTGCCGCCTCCGAGGAGTCTCCCCAGTTCCAGTGAAATTGGACGGCGTGTGGAGAACTCTTCAGTGTAATGACACATGGTCCCTTTGGGGCTGAGCTCATGGGCACAAAACTTCATGTCAAAAGTCTGAGTTTGGGAACAAACGTTGTCACCGTAGGAAGGAGCCGGAGTGGAATCCAGCAATCTCCAAACTTCTCCTTGCCTGCAGCGTATTGTCATACCTAATTATGAAATGCAGAATATGTATGAAATGTCTCACCTCTCTGAACATGAAAGCCTTTGCAGAGCCTTGCTAACGCTTCCCACCAGTAACCCAGGCTTTCAAGGTTCTCCCTGTTTTGGCTAGGCCTTGCACTGTGCTGTATTTCTGTCTGTCCCGAGCTAACGGATTTCATTTCGTGCTTTTCCCATGTGTTGTTTTTTTTCCCCTCTTTCTCCCCTCTCTCATCAACCGATGCCCATTCCTGAGGAAAGGAACGCAGAGTGCTCCCGAACGTGCCAAGGCTGGCACTCGTTCCCCATTGCCCAGCATGGGAAGTGAGACCTGAGCTCGGGTGGGTCGGGAGTTCAGTGTGGGGCGAGCAGGGTTCCAGCAGGAGAGCTGCAATTCCTACAGGTGCTCACCCACCTCCCCGCCCTCACCGTGCTGCTCCCAGCGCCCCAATGGCCCTGAGTCTTCCTCTGGGGAAGGGACGAAGCGCAGCCCACCCGTGTGACGTGGGGCCAGGGGGGGTTCCAAGCCAGCGGCAGAGGGGGACAAAGTGATGAGAACAATGCCCACTTTGTGAATACAGAATTGAGGGCGCCTGCTGTTGGGTTGTAGTGAGTCATGCTAAGGGCTGTAGGAGGGAATAAATCAGTCCGAAAGTATTTAATTTCTCGAGTGAATGGAACTGTTGAGAACCAAAATGATTCTCCTTTCCTCCCAGGCAATTACCAAACAGAACGGCGATCTTAGCGCGGTTCTTTTCTGGCTATTTAAGAAAGATGTTAAAAAGACTCCAGCATAAGATTAATCACATTTGTGCAGAGAGATAAGTTGATATTATTTATTAGATTAAGATAAAAACGATAAAACCCACCTGCCTCTGTGATTACTGTTTGGAAGAGCAATCAGGGCTGAGCCAAATGTCAGCTTAAAAAACAGAAGTGAAACCCCTGAGGATGAAAATGACTCAGAGGGAGCGACGCAGGGAGTGTGAGTTTGGGAAGAAGAGATCTTGTGCACGAGGGGAGAGAACCTGACCTGGCTCACTGTCACATGCGAACTAATGGAGACCACTGGTAAATTCATGGTAACAGCAACTACAGCCACCAGCTCATCAGTGAGACTCGAGGAAACTGCCTTGCTCTTGGTTTAAGTGGACATGTAGCGTTACAAATGCGGTGATGAATAACGTGACAATGAAATTCCTTTTTTTTTTTTCAGCTTCACCATCTTTGTTAGCGGGGAGGCCTGGGTTAATTGGGTGGTTAGGGAAAGAAGGGGGAGATTGTTAAAGAGGAGGAAGAAAGTCTTAGAGGAAGTGGGCACACCTGAAGCCAAGCCCAGCTGGTCTGCTCTTAATAAACTTCAGGGCCAAAGTGCAAAATGTCTTAGAGTTGTAGCTGAGACAGCAGGAGCCCAGTTCTGCCCTTGGTTACACTTCAGCAGCCGTCTATCTGCCCTGAGCTGCCTTTATCCATGTACCTCCCCCAGTTCAGGTAGCACTTAGTACATTTGCAGTTAATTTGTACCCAGCTCCAAGCACCCCCTCAACAAGCTGGGGTGCTGGGCATGGGGCCGAGCTGCAGCTGCCCTATGGCTCTGCACCCACACCAGGAGGATGTGCAGGGCGGTGTTGCTGGGCTCCATTGGCACGGCGCTGGTACGGAGCGGCTGGACGCGGCGCTGAGGTACGTGTGCGCATCGTGGGGTCCTGGTGGGCTGCAGAGCTCGTGAGTCAGCTGGGTTCATTGCAGTGTCTGGTGGAAACGCAGCCTCGTGTGACCGCGTTGGCTTCGGGCAGGTCGGCTTGGTGTTGGTTGTGGTGTCCTGCAGCCTGAAGCTGGGTCTGTAACAGCCGCACTACGGAGCCTTCCTCTCGAGCTCCCCTCCAGGTGCAGGTTTGCCTTCCCTGCTGCTTCTCTGTGCTCTTCTGGCTCTGTGTCCTTCCCAGCAACAGGAGCCCACGTCCCCTGCTCCTTCGGGCCGGGCTGTGTGCTCCCCGCCCTGCAGCCGGAGCATCCTGGGCACAGAGGCTTTGGGAGAGGGAAAAGCAAAACAGGGACCTCGGTGCGGAGGGCAGAGCTGAGTGGTCGGACAGCAGGCACCCTGTGCCCTGCTGCTGGGATGGCTAATGAGGGGAGAAAGCAACAGAACCTCCCTGCTGCATTGGTTTGTGTTCTCTATCAGCCCGGTGAGGGGACAGGAGCAGCTCTGAGCTCTCCATTTTGGCGTAGCGTTGTCTGCGTTCAGGCAGAAGGCTAAAACAGCAGCTAGAACCAGCTCTGGTGATTTCCTTCCATTTGTGTCTCTGGATGCGTTGGTGAAGCAGCTCCCGGTCCTCGCCTGCTCCCCGGGCCCTGGTTAAAGCTGTGGGGTCAGGAAGGGCTCAGGAGCCAGGAACGGGTTTGGGGGGTCCTGGACCCGCAGCCCCCTCTGCACAGGGGCTGCTGAGATCCCCCACGGATGATGCCTCTCCCTGAGGAGCGCCCACCACGCGCGGCACCTTCCCCAAACCCCTTTTAATTTGGGAGCTGGCTTTGTTTGACTCTGCCGGGAGCTCCCTCCTCCCTGAACCCACCGCCACGGCGGCTCCTTCCAGATGTGAAACGGCAAATTTGAATATCGCAATTACCGACGTTGTAACGAAGCCTTGTACTTCGTTAACGTCAGAGGAGGAATCAGCCACGGCTACAAGGACAATTAAATGTTAGAGAGCGCCTTTGATTCGCGTTCCTGCTGCGTGGATGGGAGGAAGGCTGCCGCCTGCTCCTCGCCTCCCCGCTCGCCCCACGGAAGGCACACCCACCGCAAGTTGTCCTTTGATCGATTTTTAATATGATTTTAAAGAGTTTTGTTTGGGCCTCATTCTTATTCAATGAGATTAATTTAAAGCACTTATCCCCTGGGTTTAAGTCAATCCATGTCGGATTGGGGACGGGGTTTGTTGCCCGCGGAGGGGGCTGTTTGCAGGGCGCTCTGAAAGACTCCTTTCCCACTTCATTAACCCGGAGCTGGGAGCAACCCCCCCCCCGCCCCATTCCTCCTCCTCTCCGAGGTCCGAGGATTTACCAAACTCCCCCATTCACATGCAAAGGACCCGCTCCGGCCACAAAAGCCGGGGGCTCTCCGCTCGGAGCGTGGCCGCGCATTTCGCGGAGCCCCCAAGCCCAAAGCTCCGGGGACGGGGCTGGGAGCGGCTCGGAGCTTTGCTCTGGGGGGGGTGGGCTCGGGGCCGGGCGCAGCCCGCAGCCCATCTGTCGGCTCCCGGAGCCGGAGAGCCGCTGCCCGGCTGTCCCGAAGCAGCTGCCGGGCCCACGGCCGCAGCCATCTGAGCGACACTTTTCAAGGGTGGAAACAATCCATTTTCCAAAGCGATCATTTAGAGCACTTAGGCAATTATACGCTTAAGATTAGCGTTAATAATTCACCGGGCGGATGCCGGCAGTGGGAGCGAACCCCGCTTTCCCCTTCCCCCTTGTGGGGGGGGGCAGAAAGCCCGGCGCAGGCAGGAGCCGTTCGTGTGTAAAGAAGTTTATTTCCACATTTAAAAAAGGGGAGACGGGAGCGGGAGCTGCCCCCGAGCTCCCCCCGCCCCGGCCGGGCCGGCCCCGGGATACAGACGGACAAAGCATCACTTACACAAATACGCCCTCAGGGTTCACAAATAAATAATTCATATACATTTTGCGCACGGTATTTACATTTCGCCCCTTTTTCTTTCTTTGTTTTTTTTTTTTTCTTTTTTTTTTTCCCTTTTTTTTTCTTTTTCTTTTTATTTTTTTCCGGTTACGGAGGTCCCAAAGTGGCTCTGCGGCGTGGGGGGGAAGGGGGTCGATACCCCCCCGGTTCTTCCCGATCTCCCCCCTCCGGAGCGGGGTCGGGACGGGTGGGGAGGTGCCTCCCTGGATCCGGCCGTACTGGGGGGCCGGGCCCGGCAATTGCTTGGAACGAAGCTCCCACCCCGGGCAGCCCCTCCCCGTGCCCCCAGTGCCGCCTCGGATTGGGCGGGGGGTGAGGGGGGACCCACATCGCTGCCCTCCGAGGGCGCAACGGGGTAAAGCGGCCACAGTCCCGGAGCGGGGGGGCAGCTCTTCCTGTTCTTTCGTACTTTATATATTAAAAAAAGGTGGTGTGTGTTGAGAGGGGGGTCTCGTTTATATATATATATTTATATTTAGGGGGGAAGCGGGAGTCTGTCGCTTGCTTGCGGCCCCAGGGCTGGGCTGGCCCCCACCGGCCCCCCCCACTCCTGGGGTTCGGGGCCGGGGCTCACCGGGGCTGCGCGGCCCGGGGCAGGACGCCGGGCAGCGGGGGTAGGGGCGGGGGGGGCTCGCTGCCGCCCTGCAGTCCGTGGATGAGAATGCGGGGCACCAAAGGTCTCTGTAGGGCCGGGGGCGGAGCGCTGGGTCCGCGGTACAGGTAGAGGGCAGCGCCGGGGTCCAGGTTGGAGACCAAACTCTGCGGGTAGAAGTAGGGCGAGGGGAACATCCTCTGCAGAGCTGAGTAGTTGCCAGCCTCGGCCAGCAGCTCCAGGCCCACCGCCGTCTGCCTTTTCCATTTGGTCCTGGGGGGGGGAACAAGCCGAGACAGGGGTCAGGGATGGGGATGCTCCGAAGGATGCTCCCGGTTCTTTCCCCCGCCCTTGCGCATCCCCTTCCCTCGGGCTCTGCGCCCTTGCCGCTGGATCCCGGCGTGTCCGGGATGGGATGGGATGGAGGGACGTAGCCCCCACTGACGGGACGAGAGGATTTAGTCGTCTCCGCGCAGCCCGGAGGCACCGGAGCCCCAAAGCGACCGCGATACAAATCACTGCGTTCCAAACCGGGACAGATCCGGTATCCTTGTCCCGGTGCGCAGCCCGCGGGTAACAAATCCCCCACCGCGTAGGGTATATCTCGTGCGGGACGCGCACCGGGCAGCCCCACCGGCACCGAACCGCGATGCGATGCGCAGAAGCGGAGCCGCGGTGCTCCCAGTTCAGCGTGGAGCGCTCGGGGTCGTCCCCGGGGTCGGGAGTGTCTCTGCCGGGAGGGACCGCAGGGTCCGTGCAGGGCATTCGTTTGCGGTGTATACGTATGGGCACGTGTGTATGTGTACGCGTATATATCTCCTATATTTACGCATAGACCCCGCCGTCCCTGCGCCGCCTAAAAGCCCCGACGGGTGGGCAAAGCCGCCGGGCATTGCAGAGCGTGAAGTGGGGCTGAAATCGGGGGGAGCGAGGGTTAAAATGTGGGGGCAGAGAGGGGCCGGGGGGGCTGCACTCGTTGTCCCTCGTTCCGTCCGGTTTGGGGACAGCGCCGACGGGGCCGTCCGGATAAATCAATCGAAGCCGTCAAATGTCTTCAACCCTTTTACGGTTTCGTCGCTGGAGCGCTAAACCTATTTCCCCCAGTAAATTATTCATCATAATAATAATTGTGTAATTACTGTAAGGGGTGTTAATTATTGATGCCCAAAGCAGTAATTGGTATCTATTATTAATGGGCCGATGTGTTATGCTGTTGTGTTTCGCTGGAAGCCCGCTGCTCCCCGCCGGCTGGGGCTGGGGGTGCGCATCCCCCCGGTTTTGCGGGGCAGGGGCGGGGCGGGGTGCGGTACCGCCCGGTTCGGGGCTGCGGAGCCGGGAGAGGGGCAGGACGGGGCCCGGCGCGGTGGGGCGGGAGGGGACGAGCGGTGCGTTTTTACCTTCTGTTCTGGTACCACGTTTTCACCTGCGTGTCGGTGAGGTTGAGGGAGGCGGCCAGCTCCATCCTGTCCTGCACGCTCAGGTATTTCTGCCTCTCGAAGCTGCGCTCCAGCTGGGCCAGCTGGTGGTCGGTGAAGGCGGTGCGGGCTTTGCGAGGCTTTTTCAGCCGCACCGGGGGGCTGTCCCGGGAGCTGGAGATCTCCCGGTCCCCTTCTTCTTTCACTGGGCCGAGAGGGAGGAAGAGAGGCCAGGTCAGGGCAGGAAGAGACTGGAAACGCGCTCAGAAAAAGGCGACAACGCGCGGTAGCCACAAACTAGAGGAGAGAGCTCGGGCACCGCGCGGATTCCCGGCGCGTTTGTCCCGCAGTTCCCTCAATTCGAACCGGCGGGGCCCGGCGCTTCCCGGCCCGGCGATGCGATGCGATGCGTTGGGCCGGGGCCGCCTGAGCCCCAACTGCTCCGCTCCACCCAGCGGGACCGCAAACCCCGCAGCTCTCCTCTACCCGGATTGCTTTTTGGTTTTTTTTTCTTCCTCATTTATATATATTTCTCAAACTTCTTATGTTTCCTTTCCCTTATTATTTTTTACCCTTTCTTTTTATTTCTTTTCCTTTCTTTCCTTTTTTTTTATTTTTTATTTAAACAATTTTTAAACCCCCAAACAAACAAACTCAACCCAAAATAAAGACGCTGAGGCCACGTATTTTTGGAGAGGAAAGTCTCCGGGCCCGGAGACTTCGTCCTCCCGGAGCCTCACAACGAAATGCTGCGGAGTGACCGCACTCGGGCCATTTTTTAGCCTCGAACGAGAGGTCGGGGGCCGCGGTTGTGTCCCGAGGCTGCGCTCACCGGCGGAGATTTACGCGGCGAAACATCAGCGAGAGACAGGAAAACGGCAGAGCGGAAAAACATATGTTAAACAAAATAAAACTAGGGGGAAAAAAAAGCTAAAAATGAACAAAAAGAAAACAAAATAATCCTTAAAAAAAAGATTCCCTGTTGGTGCTCGCCTTGCCCTCCCTCTCCCCACTCCCGAAGGATTAGGTGGCAGAAATCGGCGTCCGCGGATGTTTGCGGGTTTATGTTAAATTTCCCGGTGGTGGGGGTTAGCGGGGCTGGGGCTGCGCGGGCCGCGAGCTGATGCCTCTCTGTAGGAAGACAATAATCCCGTTAATTGAGCCACCGGGGAGCGAAAGCCTTCAGCCGGAACCCCCCGCTCCGGCCGAGCGGGCACAGTGCGCCGAGGGGGGGATGAAGGCACCGGGGATGGGGGGGTCCGGGCCCGGTCCCAAAGTTTGGCGGAGTTTCGCCACCCGAACCCCGAGAAAGGCAAATCCGCCCCCTCCCCCCCCCACTCCCCGGGGCTCAGCATCGGCTCCCGAAAAAGTTCCCGGCTCGGCTCCGTGTCTGCGCCCCGGCCGCTCCGAGCTGACGTGAGGAGAAAACCACGGAGCTGGGCTGCGGGCTTCGGGCCGTTCTGGGTTCGGGACGCCCGCTCTGCGGGGAGGGCCGGGCCGCGCTGCCCGTCCGTGAGGGAATTGCGGGGGATTGCCCCGGGAAAGGCGGTGTCCGAAGTGGCAAAAAGGGATGGGAGGGAGCAGGGGCCCTCCTCTGCTGCCCCATTTACGCGGGGACTTTCAACTCCGTTCGGGCGCTGCTTTTAACCCCAGTTAAGAAGTATTTTTCTGATTTTTTTTTAAGGTTTTCCCCCATTCAAGCAGGGTTTTTGCCTCCATGTATGCAGAGTTTTCACTCCCTTTAAATGAGGCTTTCCCCCCATGTCAGCGGCGTTTTCTTCCCTGTTTAAGCAGTGTTCTCCCCGTTTAAGCTCTCTCCCCGCCCGCAGCCGGCCCCACTCCGTCCCTCCCTTCCTTCCTCTCTCGCTTTTTGCAGTCTCGGCCCTTTCTGGGAAAGGGGATAAAGCCAGCGATAATTGCGGGGGGGAGAATTCAGGAAGCAAAAAGAAAATCCCCCAAAGTCCCCCCCAAAAACCAACCAAACAAAACCAGCCAAACAAAACCAAACAATCCTCCCCCGCAAAAAACCCAAACCCAAAACCCGCGGAGGGGATCGCGGCCGTTTTCGATCCCTTCCCAGCGGCGGAGCCGACCCCCGCTGCCCCCTCGCTCGCTTCCAGCCCCGTCCCCGTCCCTCGATCACAGCGAGGAACCCCCGCTGCGTTTCGGGGCTCTCCGGGGCCGCCCCCGGCCCTACAAACAATTTTCCCTGTTGGAAGTGGTTTTTTTTTTTTTTTTTTTTTTTTTTTTTTTTTTTTTTTTTGCGGGGGCGATGGGAGCGGGAGGGACGGGAGCTGCCGGCAGAACGGGTTCCGGGTAGGGGGGAGCGTCGATGCCGACCCCCCCCCCGTGCTTCTCCCGTCACCCCCCGGCTCGGGCAGAGGCTGTGGGGGCCCGAGAGGCCGCAGCCGCCTCCCCGCAGCCCCGGGGCCGCCGTGCTCGTTTCCCATGCACCTCCAAAACAACACAGGGAGTAACACCGATAATACAAATCGGATCCAATCCCGCCGACTTTTCTTGTTCATTTCTTACCGGAGCAGGGGAAATACCCGGCAAAACCCGTGATTATTTCATTTGGTATCATTATTGTTATTTTTTCTTGTATTTTTCTCGCGTTTTCCCGGGCGGCTCTCCCTTCTCGTTCTCCCCGCGGATAGGAACGAAAGAACAGGGTTCTGTCCGCGGAACGCGGCGCTGCGCACCCCCCGGGAGCCCCCGGCCCCACGCCGCGCACGGCCACGTCGTTCCCTCCCGAAGTTTCCCCAAGTTGGTGCCGACCCCGCTCTCATTTCGGGGGCGACCCCGGCTCCCCCCACCCCTTTATCTCCGGGGCCCCGCAGAGGGCTGCGCGGCTCTTACCTTTGTACTCGGAGTCCGAGGAGGAGCTGCTGGTGTTTTTTTCCATTTTCTCCCTAAAGTCCTCGCCGGGTTTGGTGGGGATCCTGCCCGCCGGCTCCTGCCCGCCGTGAGGTCCATTGGTGCTGGAGTAAGGCGCGCAGGCGGCCAGGGGCTTGCAGTCGGCCAGGATGTCTCTGATGAGGAAGGAGGAGGTGACGGTTCGGGACTGGGAGGGAGCCGAGAGCTGCCCCGGCTGCAGGTGCGCGTCCAGGCCCGGCCGCACCGCTGCCTCCGGGGAACGCGGAGAGGGGCACCCGCTGCTGCCCTCCGAGTGGGGGCTCAGCTCCAGCGGGGAGCGGCCGTCGCCCACCAGCGGGTCCCCCTTGGGCACGGCCGGGCTGCCGGCTCGGTGCGAGAGGATGGAGTCGATCCCGAAGCCGGTGGAGCCCTCCATGGCCCCCGCGAGGTGCCGGCGCTCACACAGGCATTGGCGGGGAGGGCGCGGCGGAAGCGGGTTGGTAATGGTAATTAACAATAACGGCGACGACAACAACAAAAAGCGAAAGGAAAAAAAAAAAAGAAAAAAAAGATAAAAGGGAAAAAAAAAATAGAGCAAAGTTCAGCGTGGGATCCGGGCAACAATTGCTGCAGGGCTCTCCGAGGCGCCGCGCGTTACATCCAGGGCTGCTCCGTCTTCAGCATCGCGCCCAGCTGCACTCAGACAGACAGACAGGAGAGGGGGGAGAGGGAGGCAGAGTCAAACTTTGGCCGCCGAGGGGGTTGGTGAGGGGGGGGGACGGACCCCAACCTCACCCGGGGGCCCCTTCCCGGCCACCCCACCCTTGCCCGGAGCAGCGGGGCTGGGGGCTGCCAGCCGGAGGTGGGGAGGCAGCGATCGATAGTGAGGGCTCCGCAGCGCCTTAACCACTTAATGATCCAGAAATCAACGGGGAGGGCGAGGGGAGGGCGGAGGGGGTGGGAGCCTTCGGGCCGCCGCGGCGCCCCCCTTCCCCGACAGCACCTCGGAC
>NC_034424.1:6030346-6058209 GCF_002078875.1 Numida meleagris | reverse complement strand
GAAAAAAGGAATTTCATAGCTTTCTTTCGGCCGTTTTGGACTCCTGGCACCTAAAGCACATCCATGAGTGCATGTGCATTGGTGGTGGGTTGGACATTATGGTGAGTGCCATTTTCAGCATGGGGGACAAAGCCCTGGCCTCAGAGATGCAGCAGCAGTTTTGTTTCCAGCTTCACTAGAAGTGGGATTTTGTTCTATACTTCTTTTTAAGGGTCTTTTTTTGCCATGCTCTTCCCATCATGATGGCAACTGTTGCATTACATCCTCATGTTGTCTGTGCTAAAGTTTGCCTGCCCCAGAGTGTTACTCTGTAATCAAATAGGAAAAGCTACCCGGAGATCTAATTGGGGAGTTCACATAACTACATTCCTGCAGCACAGATAGGTGTCCTGATAAGATAAAGTAACGTTTCTGGAGAAGTAAACTGAGTTATTATGCAGTTTGTCAACTGAAGCAAAGCATTTCTCTGCTGCCCTTTAATCATTATCTGGGCAGCCAAGATGTCACCGTTCTGCCTGTTGGGCGTTCTTGTAGTCTTGCAAGCTGATGCTATCAAGGTGTTGCTTGCAGTTCCCCTGAAGCAGAGGTTTCTTAAAATGCAGCCTTGTGCCCCTGCCTTCATCTCCGTTGGGAACGTGATGCAAGCTGAGAATGGCTCATTCAGCAATCACTGTGAAAGCCATCAGGTTCTATTGTTCCTCTGCTCCTGCTGCCCTGAGAGCTTCTGAAACGGCAAATCATGGGGACATCAGCTGCTCCAGCAGTGGGGAAGGCTGCTGGATGGTCTCCTCTAAGATAATAATTAGGAAGTCATTTCTGGCAAGCTTCATAACTCTTATGTGAAATTTTTGTGTGTTATGTTCAAAAAGTCAGAGCTGAGAAAGCCTAGATACAGCTTGGCCTCCCTCCGGCCCTTACTGTAGTGGAATTGAGGAGAAATTCCTGATAGTGTTTGTTATTTACGGTGTAATGTCCCCCTCTTGTGCAAACGGTCTATCATTTTGAATTGCACTGAAACTGGCTGGATGTCCTGTTAAGCAGTATCCCAGCAGTCCTTGTGAAGGCCTGCAGGCCACGCTACGCAGTCTCAAGTTTCCAATCTGCAAATCGACCAAAAAAGTAAAACCACAAAAAGCTGCTGATCTGCAGGAGTCAGCTGCTGCCCAGCTAAAAGGGGCAGCTCCTTGCTGGGCAGCTGCTCCTGCCCATACCTGCTCCTTTGGGTGCCTGCCCGTGGTGCCATGGAGGAGCAGGGCGGTGAGGAGCGCTGTGCCTCCCCCTGGCACAGCTGTCCTGGGCTGCTTATTTTTAAGGGATTTGTGAAACAAAGCAGATTTGAACTGTGATTTTTGACACGCTCCTTGAGCTCAAGGAACGCATGTTGGTGTGCCTGGCTCTGATGAACTGTATGAATAGCAGTTTGCTTAGCAAGCCATTATATGCGTTGTTTTACAGTTAGCATTTCTTACCCTTTATTCATAGCCTTTTCTGTGCTTTCTTTCTTTGTTTCTTCTGTCTCTTGCTTTCTTCCCCCTTTTCAGCAGGCCTCCTATGCCGCCTCTTCTTTCCCTTCTGTCTCCTACTGTGTCCAGCAAACTAAAGTGCCCTTCACCCCCGAGGACACCGGTGCCGCTCAGGGCCTCACTATGTCAGTCTCTAACTCCTTTCTCAACCGGCACAGCTCCTTTCCTGTGCATTCGGTGAGTTGCTCTCCGTGCTTGTGTAACCCGTGTGCGTGTTTGTGTCGCTGGTGAAATGCTCGTGTGTGAACCCCACGCTTTTGCTCCCAGCTCTGGGTAAGGTTCTGCGGGGGGTGGGTTGAACTCAACTGTTGTAAGCCAGGTGATGAAAATGGTGTGCCAGTCTTACTCACTGAAATACAGGGGAAATGTGGCTTTCGTGTCTGTGTCTCTATGGGCGTTTGTGTTGGGGCTGGGAGGAGATCTGGCCTGGGTGCTCGAGCACGCTGCTCTGACCTCCGTGCCCCCCAGGCTGCCAGTGGCACCACACAGTCTTTTTGTTCTGCTGCTCAACGCCAGCCATGTGGATGAGCCAATTAAATGCTGCTGTGTGAATCTGGCCTTTGGAGGAATAATGAGATGCCATCCTTGAAATAGATGGATTTAGCCAAATGCATGGAACAGTGGCTACGGCTTCTTAGGTTTTTTTTTCCTTAGAAAATGGCCCCTACCACATCTTTCATGTCATATTTGCTTGTCTGCATCTTTTCACATCTCTGTGGTCCCAGACAAGCTCAGATTTGCTGACAAATGAGCAGAGTTTCTTCTCCTGCAGCACTGGTCAGCAGTCAGAAGAGAGAAGCAACAACAGAGTGTTAATGTAATGAAATTAAATCTAACCATGAGGTTCCAATGGCTCAGCAGTATGGGAAGTGTTTGCATGTAAAGCTGTCTGGTTGTGCTCTGACTGCCTGCATGATGACAGCTGAGAACAGACTTATTTAACAGCAAGCTGGATGTTTCATAAATTGCACTGATTCTGGAGAAGATGTTATCAGGCAAGACCAAGGAAAACTCAGAAGTGCTTTAGTTTAATACAAAACATTTGAAAACTGTCCTCCCACTCCATCACTGCCATCTTCACATTTCTACATCTACTCATTCTCTAAAAATGAACGACAGTGATGCTGTGTGCTGGGCCTGAAGAAGGAAGTACTCAAGGACAAGTATGTTACGTCATGTGCAATGAGTGAAAGCTTCTGGCTTCCATTGGTATGAGAGAGAGCAGTGGCACAACCCTGCAAGCAGGAAAGGCTGAGGGGTGGGAGGTTGGTGCTTGCCTAAATCTGTGGAAAACAATTCTAAAATTTGAACTAAAGCAAAAGCTGTGAACTGTACAGTTCCCCATTACTTGGAACTGGAAGACCAGATAAAAGCACGTCACTGGTTTTGTTTTAATTGAGGGACTATAAATACAATACTGCGATGTTCTAAAAGTATGTGGGCACTTCCACTTTTAGAAGTGTCCTGATTTAAGTGGTTGCTGCATACTTAACAATTCTGAGCTGTTCTAATCTTGATTCGGACTGTGATATTCTGAATGTATTGTTTGATGAAATGCTAAAATTGCATTAGAAAATCCTTAGTTTTGCAAGGATTTGGTGAAGGGAAAGTAAGTGATTGAAGTACGAGTAACAATGAGAACAATTGGGCAATGCTCTGTTAGGGGTATGAAGTAAGTAAATGAAATTAAAAATGGTGACTTCTCCATTAATGCCTTCAAATAATGTTAATCCCATGGTCTAGTTTTTCACAGGCAGAAGTGCTGTTTTCATCTGACAGCGTCTCTTTGTCTCTGAGCTGCAAAATGCCTATGTCCTTACATGCTTCATAGCTGACCCATATAATACTATAACCATGGTTTATCCCATTTTCCCTATCCCTAATGAGACAGAGATGTGAAACAGCTGTTAAGGCTTGGATCTCTCCCAGGGTGACACCCTGCATTCAGCACTCGGCCGGACCAGAACCCTTCCTGCACTCTGCTCCTGGGCATTGCCTGTACTGACTGTTCCATGCCGGGGATGCTATGAGCTGCACTGCACTCCTGTTATTCTCATGTCTTCATTCTCTCCATTCTCTCACTTGAGTGAGCACTGTAGTGAGCAGTAAACCTGGTAAGAGCTGAGCATTAGCTATCCACTGCTCCCAGCCAGAGCAGAGCACACCTTTCCCTGCCAGCCGGGTGAGGAGCTGTCCTCCTGCACACCCAAGTCATCAGTGGAGATGGACAGCAGGGGCAGCCCACCTAGCCCTGTGCCAGCCTGTCCATGTGAAGGCAGCAGGAAAGCTTGAGCCTACACCAGGGTTTGCATGTTAGCCCATCCATCTGTACATGAAGAGCTAGCTTCTTACTTTTGATTCATGGGGCTTAAAACCACTGCTTTCAGAAAGGATTCTTTACTCTTAATTTGTAACTTAGGAATTTCTTTTCTGGAATCCTGACTTTTTTTTCTTTCCCATCAGAGGAAAGAAAAAACAACAGCCACCACTGTTCTATCTGCCTGCTAATTGCACTTCTCCCTTCTTTGTGGGAAATTGTCTCAGAGGTAATAGCTTGTACTGGATAGAGGCAGGTCTTGAGCGACTGGGTCAAACCCTGTAGGTTTGGGAAGCTGGGTCTGGCTTTCATCCTCTCTGATTCACATCTGGTTTCTGTGCCAGCAGGGGTCACATTCATGGTGTGGGCTGGTACTGTAAGTACAGCATCATCTTCCCCACCGTCACACCATCAAATCTCACACTGCTGGGACAAGTAGGTTGTACTGTCAGGAGTCACTGTAGGGATTCCCACCTCTTCGGAAAGCAGCTTTATTTTGTTGGACAGTGTGGAAGGAGGTGCAGTAGGAAAGCATCCTCCTTGGTAACTGTCTGCAGTAGTTTTACTCCAGCACATCACCTCCCTCCCTTCTTATTGTGCAGACGGAGCTGCTGTCCTTCTCAGTTCCTTGTGCTGTTGACTGGAGATGGCTGGGCAGATGTCCCAGTGGCAGGAATCAAATCTCCTGGCTTCCTGGCAGTGGGGGAACTCTGCACTGACAGAAGAAACCAGTCAGGGGCTGAGATACATTGCTATCTCTCCACATGTTTTCCACCAAAGACTGCAGAAAGACTTTCATTCACTTACAGCTAGGAAGTTTTCTTTGCTGAAACAAGGGGTGCAGTTGTTCCTCTGAGGCATGAAACCACCACTAGTGGAAAATTGGCTGTATCCTCCACTGTGAAGAGATATCTTACCTTTCTCAAAATGCTGTTTTGTCTTTTGTCTGCCTTTAAATTAAGAAACATTTCCAGTAAACCTCTGGGGAGCTGAATTGGCAACCTGGCTCCAGCAGAAGGTGCAGGTGCTTTCCTTATGAAAACTCTAATTCAACGCTTCTGTTTTCACTTGTTCCCACACATCTTTAGCAGATTGAGAAAACGCACAGAAAATTCACAGCAACGGCTTTCCTTTCTTGTGTGTGCATTAATATCTGTTCAGGAAGAGGAGTGTCAGATAAGTGCTTAAAGATGCTCGCCATCCAGACATGTGCTCTGCATGTTTTCCCCGCCCTGCTTCTGTTTGTAGCTTGGTTCCAGTTGCGGCCCAGACTGCAGCTCCAGTCTTCACCAGGGGCTGAGTTATTTTGGCTCTCATACTGGTTTGATGGTGGGAGCCACTAGGAGACCAGCACCAGGAGAACGCAGTGTGTCCGTTCCTTTCTGTCCCAAGCAGGAGTTGGCTCCTTAGTTTGGAGCAGAGAGAAGGGGAAAACAAGGTTTGCATCCATTCAACCAGATCTTGAGCGTTAAGCATTGTTTTGCCTTTCCTGTTTTGTGTTCCTTCTGCTTTTGTGTTCATTCCCACTGCGGGCTGGGTGGTGGTATTAATAGTGTTGTTGCGTGCTGGCATCTCCGAATCCTGCTTCTGAAAGCCACTTCCCCCTGTGGTTTACGTTTATCTTGCACTACCTGTCCCTGTGTGGGCCTCTGGAAGCTGTCCCCCTGCTGATTTCACAGGCTGTGTAGCTGGCTTCTTAGGCTCTTTGCCTTCATCACCATGCTCTGCCTTTGCAAGGTCTGTCTGCTAGATATGGTGGTATTGCTTACAAGGTAAACAGGAGCTGAAGCTGTAGTTGTGATCAGATTGAATTCTTATAGTTTCAGGAGAGATGCATGATAGCATGATCAGTAAGTTTCGGAAAGGTTTTCGTCCCCCCACCCATTTTCACTGCATTCCAGTTAAGGAGAAGCTTGGATTTTGTGTTTTCTCATACAGAAGCCAGGAGAGCCTTTCCCAAGGGAACAGAAAACCTCATCCATCCATCTGCTGTGCTGACCATTCTTTAAAAATAGCGAGATCAGCCGTGTGACCAGGTCAGAGGCTTTGCTGAGAAGCATTCAAGCAGGAGGAGTTGCTGCCTTTCCTGTGGCAGCGCTTGAAGCCGTTCTTTTGGCAGCTTGTGTTTCCACCCATTCATTGTAGGAGCACTTCCTTCCTCATTAGCAAAAGTACCTGGAAGCCCAGAATTGTGTCATGAGATAGGAAGTGTTTTCCAATAGTTGTCTGTGTAATTATATTCCTAGGGTGTAGCTTTATACAATGCCCAGTATTTTGTGAACATAGTTCTCTCCTGTTAGAATTTGGGCGCGCAGTTCTGGCCCGTTGCCCACGTCTCCCTCTTAATAGCATTAGCAGAGGAAATCTAAAAGATTGATCCCTTCCTCTGATAGCTTCGTGTTTTGGGAGTCGGATGCTCTATCTGATCTGGGAGTGCCTGGCAGGATCGCGATTAATTTGGCAGGAGTCAGCAGGGTGAGAGAGAAGGCTTTGCTTACAAGGTAAGAACTGTGGCTGCTGATGCTGCAGATGCTCTGACAGCCATTTGATCGAGTTCAGCTCTGAATTTAGGATGCAGATCGCTGTTACGATCGGCAGCTTTCTGTAAACACCCTTTCTTGGTCCCCGTGCCTAGTGGATGTTGAAGCAGTACGTTTTCCATTAGAGCATTCATCTCCTGCCATCTAACCCAAATAAACGTTCCTAACGTCACTGACCTTTGGGGCATCCTGTAACGCCCCTGTTAATGATGGAAGGCTGTTCTGAAACAAACAATCAAAGGCAGCAAATGGAAGATGTTGAAAGATGCCATCCCTGGAAGGGCTGTGTGTGCCGCGCTGCTTTCAGTGCGTGTAAACTGTCAGGTCCGGACAAGCTGCCTTCCTGCTGCTCCCAGGAGATTGCTCCGAGCTCAGAGCATGCTTTGTGGAAATACTTCCTGAGTGATAGAGCTTTATATAAACCTGCTTCAGTGGGGAGAGGGGAGGGATCTCTCCCTGCTCTCTCTTTTTCTCGGTGCTGGCCATTTGCTGTTGCAGGTCAGAATCCCTGGTGGTGGGAGACCAGCAGCAGTTGGAAAGAGGAAAATGTCCTTTCTCTAAGGGTCTGGTTGCTTTCTAGTTTTCCGAAGGTTATTTTGAAGTTCTTCACTGAAAGCAAAGCCATGGAGCTGGAGGTTATGTCAGTACAGCCATGGCTGAGGCCTTGCTGACCCTCCAAAAAGCCCATAAGAACAGAGGAAAACAAGCACTGATTAGTTTCCAAGATAAACTGTTGCCTCTGATTTTGTAGAGGGCAGAGGACTGGTTTCATTCTGACAGCTGTCTTGAATGGACTCTGCCCTCCCAAAATAATGCTGGCTTTTATGGGATGATAGGGCTTCTCAGGGCGGTATAGCTCCCAGACCCCATGGCAGCAGTTCCTGCTGCAGCTGCTGGCCGGGCCGGGCTGGGCTGGGCTGGGCTGGATGGGTGCAACAGGAATGGTGCCATATGGACCTCATCTCCACCGCAGGGTGTTTTTCCACTTTCCAAGTATGCTGCATTCTTGGCTCTTGTCCCAGCACGGTTGCATAGCTGGAATTCCCGAGCTGCTTGAGCAGGAGGAAGGAGGGGTCTTCCTGGCTGCTTTCTGCGAGACGCAACGGTACAGCGAGGCTGGAAGTTGAGAGCAGCTTGGCTAATTAATGCCAGCACACCGAAGGCTTCTCTGTGCTGTTCCCTTCGTTCAGCGGCGAGCTGAGAGCATGCCTGCATCGTTAAGTGATTGTTTGTGGGTCACATTGGATCTCATCACTGGGGCAGCAGATTGCTGAGCACCTTCTTGAGAGCCATTGCAAGCGTGTTGCTGGGAGGGGCACGTGCTCCATCCGCTTTGCTCCTGTTCTTTTTTTGGGGATGAGACTGGGACTTGGGGCATTAGCTGGCATATTAGCGCCAGTGAGATCATGAAATACCAGGGAGACGGGGCAGGCATAATGAATCTGCTGAGCCAAGATGATGTCATGAGCCCAGAGACTTAGGAGGGATTTAGTGTTTTGTGCCATGCAAGTGAAAATGAATAAATGTAGAGCATTTATCCAGGCAGAAAGTAAATACAGAGATTAGACTTGTCATTGTTACTGAGGCAGCACCAAAAGCGGACGGTGTCCCTGGAGCCGGGGCTGCTCAGCCGTGAAGAGATGGGCAGGAAGGGAGAGGAGCCTGTCCTAGCGCCGGGCTCCTTTTAGCCACAGGCATGTGGTAGGGATTTGTATTTTGATTATTCTTCAGTAGTCTTTTAAGCTCTCTTTCCAAAGCATCTCCCTCTGCTCCTCTGTATTATGGCCCACGAGTTGCGTTGGGTGCATACAGAGCGCTGCCAGAGCTGCAGCGCAGCGGAGGGGAGCCGCTGGAGGATTGAGCTGGTAGAAGGTAAAGTCTGGCCTCTGACCTTTGTTTCCTTTCCAGCTTGTCGTGGAGGAACTTCTGTTCCCAGGCTTGGAGCCTGAGGCAGTTCTCAGTTCAGATTTTTAAGCTTACATATTGTAGAGGCAGGGAAAACAATACCCCTGCCAAGTTGGGTGCTGCTGCAAGGTGTGGGTGATGGGCCAAGCTTCAGTTTTTATAAGTTTAACTCAATTCTCCCCCCCCCCCAAAAAAAAATGCAGCCTGAATTTTCTAGTTCATGCCTTTGTTTCCCTCTCTCCTTTTACTGTGTCACTTTTCAGCAAGCTGCAGTGCCTGGGAGCTCTGTAGTGCACTATCCTACAGCATATTGCTCCAAGCAACCACCGCAGCTGTATTTCAGCCTGGGTTTGGGAAGCCACAGTTATTCCTTCCATCAGTCCACAGGGCTGCAATGCACCTCTCACTAGTGGCTGAGCTCTATAAGTTTATTTTAAAACTCCCCTCCAGCAGGTTTGGCGTTGTTGTCTTTTCATTATTTATTTTTCTGGTGGGTGTCAGCTGTGCTCTGTTCTTGTTTTGGAGTCACCCCGATGGCAGATCTTACCAGCACCAGATGTTAAAAGGCAGAGGATTGCTCGTGTTTTTCTTGGCACAGCACGTTCCCACTGCACCCTGCTTAATATTATCTGAACAGTAATCTGATGATTAGGAGAGATGGCGAAATGAAGCTTTATGTAGATGATCTCTTTTCATCTCTTCAGCTGACTCTTGGAGGCACTGCATTAAAGGATTGGTCTGATAAGGAATTCAGGGCTCCTGAGGGCAATTATCGTTTTTACTCCCAGTATTTCTCAGATGGAAAGGAGTAAGAGCATCTACTGCTGTAATCTCCTTTATCCTTCAGCGTGGCTCTGAAGGCGCTATCCAGTCACTCCTCACCAGGAGCTGTGTATTCTGGAACAGACTTGACACAGTAGTTGTTAAATTACAGGGCTGGAGCAAACAGCATCTTAAATTGGGATCCAGTGGAAAATCCCAGCAAAGCAGTAAGCCCTCAGAGTGCTTTTCTCTGCTGAGATGCTTCCAGCACGCTCACAGTCGTGGTTTCTGTATGCTGTCACATCCCTGCAGCCCCTCGGGTGCTGTCCGGGTGCGCTCTGTTGCTGCAGCACCAGGTGTCCCTCCGTGCTGACCGCCCCATTGCCACCGTCCTGCCCCGAGCAGGGGCTGCTGTGTGTGGAAGGGCTCACCTCACCATCAAACCTGCCCGCCCAGGTAACCATTCCTGCTCTAACATGTGGAGGAGAGAATAAGGCTGCCTCTGTTCAGGGCTGCCTCTCGGCATAGAGGTGCCTTTGTTAGAATTACCTTGTGCTGTCACTGCTAAGCTGCCGCTGATCTAATCACTTTTTCTCTTGTCTGTCTCCTTCCTTTTCCCATCCTCTTTGTTTTTGTGTTGTGCATCTCCGCGTCCCATAGTACAAGTCTGTGTTTAGGTCCTACTCGCAGGACTTTGTGCCTCACAACCAAGTCTCCGTACCTCCTTTCCTGTCTTCTACCTCCTCCTCCTGCTCCACCGCGCCCTTTCCGCCCGTCCACCCGTCTCCGAGCTCTGACCTCGCGGTGCCAGCCACGGCCAGCCCGTCTCCCGGCGCTGGGGATGTGCCAAACTCCTCCTCGCAGGAGAGCAGCTTTAACGGGAGTGCTCCTGTCTGCCTTCCTTCTGAAACCTCTCTCACTGATTCTCTGCAGACGCCTTCGGTGAGACTATCCAAAGAGGTGATCACGTGCACCTGAACACAAGGCCGGGCTCGTTTTTGTTTTCGAGAAATGTCGCTTGTGTTAATACATGTGATTTGGTTTCCAAACTTGCGTGTGAATGCGGAGAGGTCGTTTTGTACAGAAACGGTGGCTACAAATCTGAGCAACCCCACAGGTTTGAGAGAGTATTAATGCATATGTTGGAAACGTAAAATGTCAAATGCTGGTGAAGGGGAGAGGAAGAGAAGTTGTGCTATAGCTTCCTGCAATTGTGATACAAATCAGAGGAAGGTAAAGGAGTGCATGGCGAGGTTGGCTCCTAGCAGTGCTTCACATCCTGCAGGAGCTGTATCTTTGCTCTCCTGCTCCTTGAGTCCCTGGTGAGCCCTGGGGGCAGTGGGTTAGCTCAGCTCTGCTCTCTCCTTGCATAAACCACTACTTTCTGCAGGCTGCTGCTGTCCCCAGCTGCCAGAACTGGTGGCACTCGGTACAAAGCATAATGTGGCACTGGAGTTGGGCTGAAAGCTGTTCCCTCACTGACTAGCTCAAGGTCCCTCATTGGTTTGGCAGACCAGTAGACGTGTTACTTCTTTAAGCACCTCATTTACAAGGTAGTTTCTCATCTGTGTGTTGCAAAATGTAGAGTTGATGCAATCCGAGCCTCAGCTCTGCCTCTTCACAGTGCTTAGAAGAGGGGCATACACCGCAGAGATCAGTTTTTCACCCTTTAGACCTGACCTCGCTGCTGCATCTTTGTTGCCTCGGGTCCCTGTAAGCACCCAGCAGCCTTCAAGTTTGGCTCAGTCTGGCTCCTCAGGGCTGGCATCGGCAGGACGGCGCTTGTGCTCGGGCTCTGAACGCTTAGCAGCTGCACCCTGGAAGTCCTCGTGTGCACTGTGCGCCTGCGCAGCTCCCGTGGCAGCTCTCGCTATGCAGTGTCTGCTGCTGTCCTGCTGCAGCTCAGGGCCTTCAGGACAGTCCTGGACGACTCCGGTGCAGTCACCTCTGGGAACGTGCAGCTGGAGGACGTGCTCCCAGCTAGGTGACGGCACCGCAGGGCGCAAAGTGCTTGCTGCCAGCCAGCGCTGCCGAGGGACACCATCACGTATTTCCTTTCATCCTGTCTCCCCTAGAGTGAAAACGCCAGTGAGGAGGCTGGTGAGGGTGAATACGTCAATCTGTATTCCTCTGGCCAGAGCAACGGGGAACTCCCTCATTCTGGAGGAGTAAGTAACCGGGAGAGGCCACGCACTGGGAAGGGGCTGCCTGGTGCATGCTGAGCTCACACTGGGGCCCGGCCCCCGCGCACCCCGGGGTGCCCCGTCCCCTCGCTGGCGGTCCCTTCGCTTGCCCTCTCCTGGCTTGCAGGCTTCGGTGGCCTCCTCTTCTGGTGCTGAGAGCCCCAGCAGGACAGAGGCTTTGCCTTCCTCCCTGGCCCGTTTGTGCTTTGCTGTTTGTTTGGAGCTGCTTGCGTAAGGTTTCCTTTTAGAGAGCTGCACTCTGACCAGCACGGTCTTCTGTCTGTGTTTACTCTTGTAACCGCTTTGGCTTTCCTATTTCAACAAATAAAGCCCTGTGCTCCCCTTTTTTAATTTTTATTTTTCCTTCCCCACTTGGGTACGGAATGATTGATTGACTTAGCACTGTAACCACGCACTGCTTCTTCCTTCACTCGAGCCTCCTATCTGAGGTATTTCCTTGAGGAAATGGGGCGTACCCCATGGCAGGGAGGTGCCACCTTCCTGTTGTGTCACCGCAGAGCTCTGTGCCGCTCCTTTTGCCAGCCCTCACCTAGGAAGGCCCATCTGCAGGATGTTTCCAAAACCTTTATCCCTGCTGGCATTATATATCTCAGGAGATGGCTCCATCCCTTCACGAGGCAGCCCCGGCCCCCTGGGCGATCGCTGACTGGTTCTGAACTTGGAAGCAAAGGACTTGACAGATGCAGCCTGCAAAGATTCTATAGACACTGACAAATCTCAGCTCACCAGTGCACCTTCCCCACCAGAGCGGGGTAGAGTAGAGGTGCTTTCAGTCCTGTCTCTTCAGTAGATGGAATGTCCAAGGTCCACTTTGCATGATGTTAAATAATTCTGAACTCCAGCACTGCTAGATTAATATCCCCATTTACCGTTCATGGCTGTTTCCCTCTTTAATAGATGGCTAATTTAAAATGCTGCATCTCTGTTTGCTCTGTGCTGTCCACCTGCTGTTCCATGCCGTGTTCGGATGGTTCAGCTTTTTTGCATTAGCCTCATTTCCACGGCCATGAATTGTGAAGTGGAAACGTTCCATCATTGTGTGAGCTCTTCTGATGGAGGAGAAGGGAGTAGGAAAGGCACTTTGCATCCCCTCCCTCCCTCCCTACAAGGCAGTCTGGTCTTTTGGGGGCTGTAACTGAGAGGGGAACTGAAACTGGAGAGCTTGGAGGTGTCTGTGTCCATTCTGATGAAAGCAGAAGGCAAGTGTATTTCATCAGTAAGGGCTGAAAAAAAAAGCAACGAGTGGGTTAAAATTCAAGACAACAGCTGACTTGTGTTGTAACTTTCAGCATCATTTCACAATGTTAAAAGCAAACAATACTAATTACACTAGTCTCCAGAGATGGTCCCAAATTTCCTGTCTAATTAACTTCTGTGTTTTCCTGGCATTTGGCATTAACTTGCATCAATCTTTAACTGCTCTGAAGGAATTTACAGTAAAGGGCCATTTAGAGGCAGTAAGACTGTAAATGCAAGCTTGGCTGTGGTGCACGATCCCAGGCAATAATGAAAAACTTCCTTCTCTTTGCAGGAATCTCCCTCTGTCAAAGACGGCCATTCCAAAGACTCCACTTCAAACAGCAGTGCCATGGGGAAGGAAGGCAAAGATGGTGCTGAGAGGTGAGCCTGGCTCCCCTGTTGCAGCTGTTTCCCTGCCTGGAGATGTGCAGAGCACCATCGGTGTTCCTCTCGCCCTGCCCTCTGCCAGGGCTCCTTGTGGGCTCCTCTTCTGCCCTCAGCCCTCCAGATTTTAAGCCCACTCAGCTGGGTTTTTTTGCACAGTGGCTGAGCAGTGAGATCCTGCTGCAGGAGGAGGATCGAGGCAAGATGTCACTACTTAACTCAATGAGCCCGTAGGGGTTAATGCAGCCCGTGTTCGTCATCACAAGTCCATCTAATTGGCAGTCTTGTCATAGACACTGGCTACTCCCTCCTGCTTCCAGGGAAACCTGTGAAAAAAGTCTGTGTCACTGCTGGGAAATAGTCTTCGAGAAGGGAATTTCTTCCTAACCCTGCTAGTTAAAGGCTGGCGGAGGCCCCAGAGCAGGAGGCTTTATATCCCTTCTAATGCTCTTAGCTATCATTTGTCTATGTAAATGAAGAGGTGCAGGCTGTAACAGATGGGCTTCAGTAGGAGCGGAGTGAGTGCTTCCCTGCTGCTTGAGATTGCTCTTCAATTGCACTTCTAAGGCAAAAATAGAGAGCAGCATTGTTTTGTGTGTGACAGTCAACTTCCCTCCCCCTTTTCCTGCAGTTGGTTTGAGGGTTTTAATTCCTGCAGTGAAGGAGACAATACAGCAGTGCTCTGCAAAGCTCAGTGCAGACCATTGCACCAGATTCTGACCCATGCCTGGGGAAAGCTGTAAGGGGCATGAGCTTTCTTCATTGTTTTATGAATCCAAGCATAGAGAACGTGCCCAGGTGCACGTGCACCTGTCTGTGGAGTAACTCAGGTTGTGAATGTACACCAAAAAAGTGGTCAGGGTGCCAAGTCTCCCTGCAGAAAGAGAGCCTGTCATCTCTACACGTGTATATTTTGGTCAGCTCACAACCCATGGTAGCAGCATTTGCAGTGTGTTCAGTCTCTGTACACACGAGAGAGGGCTTAGATTTGTGTGCACTAATAATCTGGTGAATTAAGGAGATGTGAAAGTGTGTATTCATGCAGGGCACAGTAAAATCCTTTCTGCCAGAAATCCAGGCAGGTCCTAAAGGTTTGCCTATTTTTCAAGAGGTGAACAAAGTAGCAGAATTAAAGCTAGACATTTGGGCTTGTTTGCAAAAGCTTTACCTCCAGGCCTTCTGTGTACTTACTGCTGCTTAATGAGGATCTGTACCCTGAGAGCTCGGGTGGACCCAGCATCCCTCTGTCATCAGATGGGTGATGGCACTGACGGTGGTTTGCCTGTTTTTTTCACAGGCAGCAGCAGTCACCAGATGCTTTGGAATCGTCACAGTTGGAGGAAGAAGTGGATGAGCTCTCCCTCATTGATCACAGTGAAATTATGGCTAGGTTAACTCTGAAGCAAGAGGTAGGTTCCTTCAGGGTATGTTTTCATGTTCTTTGGTTTATATTCTATTGAAATCTGATTTTCTGAAGGCACGGTTAGCAGGTTTCCCAAACAGGACATTGCATTACTGATGTAGAAGAGCAGCCAAAGTAACTGCTCCTATATTTGGGAAATAGCTTTGTTTCTAGCTTGGGTGCACTCCCAGACACCTTTGCTTACTACACTCTTCAACCTAGCTGTTTTTGACATGCAGCTTGAGGGAATATGCAACCTTCTGAAGCTTTCAGATTTATCAGGGGCTAGCCTGAAAAACAGAAAGAATTTGTCATTTGCTGACGCTTTAGGAGTGTTCTTTGGTCAGCCGAGATGCAGGAGAGAGAGTGAGAAGCTCTTGCTGATTCCATAAGTAGCATTTTATGCCTCTTGCCAGAGGGTCACCTGAAAAATTCACATTTTAGACATAGCTGCTCCATGGCTGTAAGTCTATATGTTTTCTTCTCAGTGTTCTGCATATTAAAATAACAGACTTAGATAAGGGAAGCCAGGCACTATTCCAGTCTGACCTGCAGGAATATTTCCATCAACTTTAAAAAAAAAAACACACACAGAAACAACAGCCATTGCTGAACACTTCGGAGTAGCAGATCTGCATCAGCCCTTAACTTTTTTCTTCCTTTTTTCTTCCTTTATGGTCTGTGTGCTTTAAACAACATAGTACTGCTCCTGCACGCTGTGTCCTGCAGTGTGGGAACCACTGGCTGACTGATAGATCAGTTTTGCATATTTTCAGCTGTGAATAGCAGGAGCTAAAAGAAGGATGTTTTCAGAGAGCAGTAAGGCAGGGGTCAAGAAGTTAGCAGGGCTTTTCTTCTGCTTCTGGTTATTGGATTGCTTCAGGTGACCTCCAGCCAAGTAGTTCCACATTAGGGAATTAACTTGCTAGGTTTTTGATGTTCCAGGAACATGGAAGTTGAATGCACGACCTCTCACCCCGCAGCCACTGTGGTACGTGATCCTGCACTTTGAGACAGTTCACACAGAGCTGCTGCTCTGTTAATGGTCTTCTGGGAGCATTTGGGAGCCTGGGATATTTCTCTTCATTCTTCTGTGGCCAGAAGGTTCAGCTTTCACTGTGCTTCACAGCCTGGTTTTAAGGAGTCAGAGAGCCTGAGTGGTGATCAGCCCAGATCCTCATCTGGGACACCAAATGTTTGACTCAAATGCCAGGATTAGCCCAGCACTTTGAGATCGTGTCCCAACTTGTGCTGCGAACAGTGCCAGGAACATTGCGTGCTCTGCCACTTAGTGCTGAGTTTGAGCCCCAGAGATGGTAAAGCAGGCCGAAGGGAGCTTGGACTGTGCGTAAAGCTCTTCTGTTCTCATTGCAGGGAGATGATGGGCCAGATGTCCGCGGTGGATCTGGAGATATTTTGTTAGTGCATGCAACGGAGACTGACAGGAAAGGTACGATGGACGCCCCAGAACAAAGCTGGGGAGTATGAGCTGTTGTGGGCTTTTGCTGCTGAGCTTCTGCATCTCTGTGCTGGGAGCAGTTATGATGTGACTGTCGCAGCTGGGCCAGGGTGGAGAACTCTGCATTAATCATCCCCTGAGTTGTGGGGGGGATTGTGCTTATCTTTGGTGAAACAGAGGTAAGCTGGATAAGCGCCTGGTCATTCCATTTCACAGCAGGGCTGCTATTAACTCGTCTTCGCCCTGGAGCTGGTGGCAGTGCTGCCTTGGTGCCTACACCTAGACCAGGGCGGGGGGAGAATTCACAGCGTGTGAAATGAGATGAGGAGAGAGCCAGGGGTGGCAGCCCCTAGCTCTGTTTGTTACAACCCCACTTTCTCCAGTCCCAGTCACCACCTACGTGGAGCAGCTCCTTTCCAAGAGCTGTGACAAAGACAGTCGTTGCAGCATTTCCAGAGAGTGATTTTGAACCTGCCAGATGCATTTGTGCTGATGGCCTTAACCAGAATTGATCTCCTTATCTCCTGGGACGCAAGGCGAAATGCACTGACCCTCCGAACCACTCAGCTCTCATATTTTAGAGGTTTGATAGTCAAAGGGGAAATATCTTTCATGTGCATTTTTAAATGGCAGCTCTTATACTGTAGCATAAGGTGTTTCCAATTACTTATAGCACCATTCAGCTAGCAAGAAAATCCTTCCCTTGGCAGATATATTTCCCTATTTACGTCAGGCATCGAATCCAGGCACAGAGGAGCAAAGTTAAGAACGTACTGGAGAGAAGGAGGCAGTTCATTGCACCATGGTTAGATAAGTACATTAAAAAAAAAAAATCTAAGTGGAAATACCCCACGTAGAAAAGCCAAAACTGGAATAAAGAAGCTCTGATTGACGCTTGCTGTTCTCCAGAACAAGCATCACATTGGAAGAACTTCCCCACTGTGTTTAAAGGCAGTTGCTTGACAAAGGGATGCCTGCTCTACCACCAGTTCCTGAATGGGGAGCTCAGAGCAGGATGCAAGCAGTGAGGTGAAGGCTGTGGAGAACCTCTTGAGATGAGGAAAAGCCAGAGCTGGATACTAAATGCACAGCAGGACAGGGAGAGCGGGTGGGCGGGGGGAGCAGCGTGCTTCTGCGAGCAGTCACAGAGCTCAGCCTTGCGTGCTCTGCCAAGCTGCTGATCTGAATGGAGCACGGAGGAATTTGTGCTATGCTAACCCAGTGTTTGGGTGACTGAGAGGGTTAATGAATTAAGCTTACAATGAGAAGAATTCAGGGCTTGTAAATCAATCAGCCAAACAGCACAGAGGGGTATAGTTAAGAGGCTTTCCTTTAAAGATGAATTTCTTGGCAGCTTTGAGTGCCAGAGCAGACCAGCTGTATTACCTCACGTTGCCTTTTGGGCAGATGGGAACCCAGAATAAATGTAACGCCACGCCCTGCTGCATGATGCTTCTTGTCCATTTGAGTTTTCTAAAGGAGCTAAATGGCATAAGGGATGAAAGGAGACTTGGGGTCTTTAGGAGCAAAATCCACGGTCAGTTAAGTGCTCGCAGCCGCGTGCGAGTGCAGGATTACAGCTGGAGCAAGCCTAGGGCTCACCCCTGACATGACCACCCAGCCTCCAGCTTTACAGCTTACATCTGATCGCTCTAGCTGGGAGCCAGCAGCACGCTCTGCTTTAAGAGCAGGAGGAAGCAGCATCTCCGGGAGGAGGCTCCTGCCAAGAGAAGCGCTGCAGGTAGCGACGCACGGCTCTCACGCTGTTCCCTGCTTTTCCCACCCTTCCCCATGCAGTGGGTCCGTGTTCCAGCACGTGAGTGCAGGGTGCTCCCTGTCCTGGTGGAACGTGTACAGCCAAGCCTGAGCAGGCCCAGCAGGAGCCTTCCCCTGGCAGTGCTCATGAGCCTCTCCAGCGGTTGCAGCGGGCCAGGCAGGGCAGCGTGCCATCCCGCTGCAGATGTCGACTGCAGAGCAGCTTGGTTTGATATCAGGGCTAATTAACTTCCATTCTGACCACACGGCAGCGTTTGTGTCGTGGCAGGGTCACGCTCGGGGCAGAGTCAGTTTTTACTGTGCAATTTACTCTTCTTCTGGCTGAAAATAATCGGATATTTACACTGTCCTGCAACACAGCAAGGGCAGAGGGGCTGCAGCACCAAGCCATCACATTGAAATACGTGCGTTCCTGTGCAGGAGGGAAGTGACCATCTTTTGCAGGGCTCTGTGCTGCCTGAGCAGTAAATGCAGAACAGGCACCCACCTCTCGTTGTCAGATCTTCTCTTTAAAGCTTCCCCAGGGCTTTCGGTACATTTGAATTTGACCTGTTATTGTAGTTCCTGTCCCACAAACAGGTGCGTTTCACCAGTCCCCTTGGTGGTCGCATAAGCTCAGAAGCAAATTGGGGTGCTGCAAATGGGAGCCAGCCTGGGGGACGGGGCAGCTTCGCTCCTGCTCTTGTGCCTTAGGGTCCATCTGCTGGTGAGAAACAACAGCACAGCTTTGCTGTACAGCTCATCCTTGTCAGAATGTGTTTGTGTCAGTGTCCTCTTTCTGTGAGACTGGATTCGACCTTACATGAAGCTTCATTTTCTGCGAGCAGGGTTGACTGAGGCTTCCTTGTCTTTCTCTGTAGATCTGGTGCTGTACTGTGAAGCCTTCCTGACTACATACAGGACATTTATTACCCCTGAAGAGCTCATCAAGAAGCTGCAGTACAGATATCCTTTTCCATGAAAGGCACTTCGCCCCAGGGAGCAGAGCAGAGCAGTTGTTGTGGAGGGAGCTGGTGGCAAGCTGGCTGGTCACAAACCTGCTGAGAACATCATCAGTGCTGTGCTTGCCCTGGAGGTGCCCTGAGCAGCACTTCCTTCATCTCTGCTCCTGCAGATAGGAAATGCCACGGGGCAGCTCTGCAGGGAGCAGAGCGCTGGACCTGAGCGTAGCGTCCTGGGTGCCCTGGCAGGGCAGAAGAGCAGTTCAGATTTTCTGTTTGGCCTGGGGAAGTGGTCGTTTGTTTGGGACACCGTGTCTGTAGAATGGGGATCGTGTGTCCGTCCTTCCAGAGGGGCTGTGGGAATCGCTTGGGCAGATGTAGGTTAACACCAGCGATGGCTAAACTGTCAAGTCCTATTCTCCATCTTATTACAAGAAATGCAACACTGAAGATAATGTCCTCTTAGCCTCCAGCTCTGAGCTTGTATCTGCTAACGAGGCCGGGGCTGGCCGTGCAGTGTGAGCATTAGCACTTCTGGCAGCGTGGAGCTCGCTGAGCACACCACCCGCCGTGCTTCCCTTGGGCTCTGTCCTTGTCCTTGTCTTGGGGCAGCGGCCTTGTGGGCTCTGCTCCTGCACACAGCCGTGGCAAAAGCAGCCTGATGTCACCCTGCCCTGAGCCGCAGCTCATCACTGCCACCTGCAGCAGGGACAGCCTCCCCTGCTCCTGCTGGGATCGCTGCTGCCAAGGACACAGCAAGATCTCCTTGGAGAGCAGGTGTCAGTGGAAGTATTAGCTGGGGCATTCCTGCAGGCCATTCCCATTGCAGCAAATTGGGCAGAGGGAAAGGTGGAGGTGACATCTGAGATCCGTTATGAGACCGTTATGACACCTCAGACCGGTGCGGGAGATGGCAGTAGAGGAGTGCTGCTCATTAAGTTCCACCTTAGAGACAATAGTCTGAGGGCCCGCCTGCCCTGCTCACATCAGTTCTGCGTGGCATAAGGGCCCCCTCACACCCCTGCTGCCTGCAGCTGGTGGCAGCTCAGTGCCATGTTAATTAGAGCCATAGCAGTGCCCTCCATCTCCTAGAAATTGAACACTGGTTTCAGTCAAGATGGAATAGTATCCATTCTGATGTTCCCCAGGGCAGCTGTTAATTGTGCTAGCAGTTGATTCTTTAATTTGTGACCAACGTATGAGAAGTTTTGCCACTTCCCAGATACGTTTAAGAAGCGAGTCAGTAAGAACACCTTCTTCGTGCTGGTGAGAGTGGTGGATGAGCTGTGGTGAGTTGCCTTCGTCATTTCGGGGTGGGAGGTGCACAGCCAGTAACAACACCAGCAGCCTGGAGTCATCGTCCTGATGCCTTCCCTGGCTTTGCAGCTTAGTGGAGCTGACGGAGGAGATCCTCAAGCTGCTGATGGACCTGGTGTTCCGGCTGGTCTGCAACGGGGAGCTGAGCCTCGCCAGAGTGTTACGCAAAAACATCCTGGATAAAGTGGATCAGAAGAAAATGCTGAGATACGCCAACTCCATCAAACCTCTCGCAGCCCGTGGCGTGGCAGCCAGGTGAGGCAGCGGGCACTTGTCTATTTCTCGGCCCTTTCTGAGGGACAAGGCATCCCTTTTATTTGGACACAAGGCTTTTCTCAGTCCAAAAGAGAAGAAAGGAAAGAAAACAAGTGACATTTTTCATATTCTTTCTTCTTCATCTTTCTTTCCTTCAGGCCGGGGACCTTGCATGATTTCCACAGTCACGAAATAGCCGAGCAGCTGACCCTCCTAGATGCTGAACTCTTCTATAAAATCGAGGTACAGGGACGAGGATGGGGTGAGGGCAGAGGGAGGGATCTGAACACATCCCCTCTGCAATCTCTGGTATTCCCAGCACACCTGTTGCACTGTAGGAGACAGCTGAACTGCTGTCAGCAAAAGACCGTGACCACAGGCTGTGGCTGGGAATCTTAAGGCAGGAATCCCATGATCATGTGTGGTATTCTCCCACCCCTCTGTTCTTCTTTCTGAGCAGATACCAGAAGTTTTGCTTTGGGCAAAAGAGCAAAATGAAGAGAAGAGCCCCAACCTGACGCAGTTCACAGAGCACTTTAATAACATGTCCTACTGGTAAGGAGCTGAAAGCACCCCTGGCACTGAACTGTGCTTAACCTCCACTGCCATAGAGTTCAAGACATTCCTTGCAGAGCTGGGTTCCTCTGAGTGGGCCCACGTGCCTGTTTTTGGCCAGGAAGTAGATGCAGGTTTCTCAGAGGTCGTGGAGCACAAGAGAAACAAAATCATGAGCATTCTGGTGGGCACTGTAACCTGGAGGAATTACTGTCAGTACCACTGAGCCCTTCAAACAAACATTCCCCTTGTCAATGGATGCACTCTGTGAATGATCGTTGTTCTCGTCCTTGGAATTATTCCTCGTTGTGAATTAGAGCGCTCCATTTAAGTTGGAGATATCAGAAACTTCTCAGTATTGGTGATACTGATAGTTGTCAGTTTTGTAAATGAAACAAGAAGGAATCTGAGATCTGCTTGAGTGAGTTTGTCTTTCTCTGTCTGTTCTTCCAGGGTCCGTTCAATAATAATGCTACAAGAGAAAGCCCAAGACCGAGAGAGGCTACTCCTTAAGTTTATAAAGATTATGAAGGTATCAGCTCAGTTCTTGCTGTGAATCATCCATGCTGTTCCTTAGCAGGAGGGTGGGACATGCCAGTTGGTAGAGCTGTTTTATGTTCCGGGGCTTTACGGATCTCTGTGTAACTGATACATTTTCCCTCTTCGCAGCACTTACGAAAGCTGAATAATTTTAATTCCTATCTGGCCATTCTTTCTGCACTGGATTCTGCACCCATCCGAAGGCTGGAGTGGCAGAAACAAACCTCAGAGGTGAGGAACGGTGCAGGATTTCATACCTAGGTGAAAAAAAAAGGATAACTGTGGTTGAGATGTGTAGCAGCAGGGTGAGTCTTAACAGCTCAGCAGCACGACAGGGTGGAGGGATGGTGGATGAACGCTCTCCAGTGGGCGTAGTGCCACGGTGCTGGCAGCCTGCAGTGCTGCAGGGCTTTCTGACAGCTGCAGAAGTGCCAGCGCTGCCACGGGCTGAGGGAGCAGCTGCTTCCTCCCTGCACATGGGAGCTTCGGTGAAGCTGAAGGCGCGGTGAAGTGCTGTGTGAACGCAGCAAGGGTCGGGTCAGGCTGAGCAAACCCCCCGGTGGTGTCTGCAGGATGGCACGGGCACCCCGGGAGAGAGGGGACAAAGAAAAAGGGGTGACCAGAGGCTTTGTGTTCTGCCAGGGCCTGGCTGAGTACTGCACGCTGATCGACAGCTCCTCGTCCTTCCGCGCCTACCGTGCAGCTCTGGCTGATGTGGAGCCTCCCTGCATCCCGTACCTGTGAGTCGCTGCCTCCTTTCTGCTGCCGTTACTTCTGCACATTCCAGCAGTTCCTTCCGTGGTTCCCCAGCAGCTTCTGCCCAGCTCAGCACTTTGCCTTCTGCCCTACGTCTCAAATAACGCTTTGTTGTGCCGCATCAGACCCACGTGCCCCTTCTGAGCAGTCTGTCCTGTAGCAGGGAGGTGGCCCTTGGCGCAGCTCCCCTTTGTGGCACCGCATTCCCAGTGCAAGGTGACTGGATTTCTCCATCCTCTGTCACCACTGGGGATCTCATTCCCTTTTATAAGCGTGGATCAGAGCTCAGACCACCCGCTGCTGCTGTCCCAGATGCTTTATACTTTTTGTCTCGTCTTTCTCTTTGTGAAGGCGACTGGCAAAGGAAAGGTTCAGTGGCTGAATCTTCAGCTGACACCTTTTAACTTCGCTTTCTTTGAGGTCTGTGCCCTCAAAGCCAAGTTTTCCAGGGAGCTGCGACGCATCCCGCAGCTTCAAGCTGCTGCTTGCTCCTCTGCAACAGCTCAGATTCTGATGACTGAGAAGAGCTGTTAAATTAGGAATCTCCCTTAGTGAACACAGGTGCTTCGTCCTGTTGGCTCGAAGCCCTTCCCTCCTTCCGTACGAGCTCTCTGATCGAGGTAGCACATTTGCTCTGCTTTTGCACCCGTCGAATTTCCGTCTTGCTTTCTTCCATTGTAAAATTCCTGGAGGAAGGCATGTCACCTGGCAGGGGACTCCAGGAGGGTTGCAGCTGCAGCTGCTCTTGCTCTCAGCTGTGCTTAGCACCTGAGCACCTCCATATGTGCTGCCAGGGAGACACTGCCCTCCAGTTCAAAACTGGAGGTGGTCAGGTGCTGCGTGGCCGCCCCTGGCTGCCTCTCCTGCCCACGTATGGCAAACCTCTGTGCTTGTTTGCCTACTCCCTGGCCCCATGCCCCTTTCTATCTTTCAGAGGCCTGATTCTGCAAGACCTGACCTTTGTTCATCTGGGAAACCCGGACTACATCGACAGCAAGGTGAACTTCTCCAAGCGCTGGCAGCAGTTTAACATCCTGGACAGCATGAGGTGCTTCCAGCAGGTGTAAGTGCGGCTGTGGGGGTCTGAGCCGGGCACTGGGGGCACAGGAGGGGCAGCATCGGGGGGGAGATGTAAGGAGACCTGGCAGTGACACAGCTCTGCTCGTGGTCTGCTTCCCTCCCTCGGTCAGATAAGATTACAGAGTTGCGATGGCATTTTTCCAGCGTTGCTTTTAAAATCCGCCGTTGCCAAGTTTTCCTGCTCTTTCTTTCCGCAGCAGTTTTTGCTGTGGCTGAGAACAGAGGCTCTCAGGGGCACAAAGGTCTTTCCTCGATGGCCGTGATGTTTTTTTCCCCTTCTTTGTGTCGCAGCCCATCACAAGCGGTGGGCTCAGGTGACGCAGCCCTCAGTGCAGGGTCTGTGCGGGGGCACGGGGGGGTGGCTCGGTGCCGGGGGGTCCCTCGGCCCCTCGTTTAACCGCAGCCCATCTCTGTGCTGCCGCAGACATTACGACATCAAGAGAAACGACGACATCGTGTCGTTCTTCAACGACTTCAGCGACCACCTGGCGGAGGAGGCCCTGTGGGAACTGTCCCTCAAAATCAAACCTCGGAACATTACGAGGCGGAAAACAGATCGGGAAGAGAAAACCTAGGAGGAGGGTTTGCGCGAGCGAGGAGAATTGCTCGGCAGACGCACAGAGGGCAGCTATGAGACTGGAGTTCAGTATTTGTACCTGTTACGGGGTGACGCACCCTCCCTCCGGGCCGGCGGCGACCTCGGGGCTGTGAGTGCTGGGAGAGCGGTGGCCGCCGCGCAGACGGCAGCGGGCAGAGATCGGGCAGCGCCCGCCTCCCTCCTCCTCCCGTCCCTCCGTGCCAGCGAGCGGCTTCGCACCCGGGGAGAGAGCTTTGTGGAAGGAGGGGCCCGGGCAAGAGCGTTCCTGATGGTGTTTGGAAACACGCGGGCTTTTGTCTTCATCCGGGATGGAGGACGAGCAGAGCTCGGCGCCCGGGGGCTCGTCTCCATGGTGGTGTGCAGCGGACAGAAGCTGAGGCTTTTCCCAGGAAGATGGGGGTGAAGGAGCCCCGCTGCCTGCCCGAGGGCCGGGCTTGTTTACAGGGGGCTTCAGTTTGCCCCACATCTCTCTCGCCTTCTCGATGGGAGGAAGGCGCCGCGTGCAGATACAGAAGAGGCACTGAATGGTGGGCAGGGAGCCGCCGTCTCCAGCCATCCGACCCCCTCCTCCTCTCAGATCTCACTATTTAAGCCACAGCGATCCCCCCGACCCCTGAAAACGTGGACTACCCGAGGTACTGCGCTCACCTGCCCTGTGGGCCCGTATCTTGTAGTGATGGTACTAGCTTTTGCACAGTAAATTCTGTAGTATATGACTGTAAATATTAGCGTTTAGAATCCACTGGAGATTTTTCTTTTTGATGCATGTCTGAATACCAGTGGGTTTATAGGAGAAAAAGTGCAAAACATGATGCGTATAAAACTCACAACCAGTGACAGCGTCGTTCCCGTAAAGGAGGCTGGGGGCTGCCCCTGGGCACTGGAGGAGCCAGCAGCCCCTCCCCGGGGCTGGAAGGAGCCCAGTGCACCCAGCCCCCTCTCCTCCTCTCCTTGTTGCCAAATGGTTCTCATCCCCATGACCCATGGTGCTGTGCTCCGTGACCGCGCTCTGGAAGAAGCCCCTCTAGGCCCCGTCCCCAGCACTGCCCGCACCCCACGCTCCCCTCCTGTTCCGTGTGCCTTACTCAGCCCCGCCGTCCCCACTTCGTGTCCCCGTCCCCTCTCCCAGGCTGTCCCCTCCCTCCTTTCTGGCCCCATTCAGTTGTTTACAGCGTGGGTCGTGGTTCTGAGCACGTGCTGTAGGTTTTACCCTGCCCCCCCCCCCAAGGCGTTCTGCAGGCCCACGTGCCGCGGTCGCGGGTTTTTCAGAGCTCCAACGCAGCCCTGCAGCTGAGGGCAGCAGCTCACAGGGGGTGTTTCTCAGAGCATCCTCGCTGCATTCCTCCATCGCAGGTCAATGTTTGCCAAGCCTCTGTTTGTTCTGGGTGGATCAGAGTGGCGAGCGCTTCCTTCTGCAGGTTGCAAAGCCTTGCTGGCTGCCGGCCGTGCTTGCAGCGGGGCACTTTGCTCCGCTCATGGGGTTGCACCCGACGGCATCATTTTCCCAACGATGCAGCGGGACCACGGCTCAGGTGAGCCCAGCTCCCTGCACTGCACAGCCCCGCAGCAGCAGGAGGAGCGGGGCCCTGGCTGTGCCTCGTCGCCAGAGTCAGAACACTTCAAAACCTTTTATTTTTTTAAGGCACTACCAGCCCTGGGGCTGCACGCCGTGCTCGGCCAAGGCTTTGCAACCCCCAGAGCGGGAAGCGATTCTTTTATTTCTCTTTGTAAATAAGATTTAAAGAGAGCAACACGATGAGATGGAAAAGGCAAACGCAGCCTGCACCCAGCACAGGGCTCTGCTGGCCCCGAGCGCGTCGCTGCCATGTGCTGCAGCGCAGGAGCTGTCAGTGCGGGGACAGCACGAAGACGGCCCCGTGGCTCCAGGTCCCCGTGTGCTGGGGGTGCGGGGAGCAGCAGTGCTGTGCCCAGGGCTCGGTGCCACGCGCAGAGGGACGGGGCTGGGGGCACGCAGCCCTCAGCTCGCCTCTCCCCTGCGGGGAGCCCTGGGGGTCTCGGTTCCCCCTGGGGCAGGGGGGAGAGAAGCGATGCGCTTTGCTATCAGCCCCGTGCTGCTCCCCAGCCTCCCCCCGGCCCCAGCTGTTTGGCTGTATTATGTATTTACCACTAACCCGGTCCCAGTGGTGGCATCTTCCTGCAAACATTTCAAACCTGTAACTTTTATATTAAAGACGAATAAACACCAGTAACAAACCTGCCTAACGATCCTGTTTACAGTGCATGCAGCAGTCTGTGGATTAAAGTGACAATCGAATCCGCTCCTCAAGTTGGTGTGGCCTCGTGTTTTCTCACGTCCCCGTCCGGGTTTCCCTCTGCCGTTGGCCCTTTCTGCTGCACATCTCTTCCTGGCCGCTGGTGAGCAGCTCTCCCCCAGTGCAGCCCCCCCCAAGCGCAGGGCAGGGCCCTGCAGGGCACATCCGCTCCTGTTCCCCTCTGAGCGCTGCTGGGGGTTCTGCACCCGCTGCTGCAGCCCGGCCCGCGCCGTGGCCATAAATAACCCCAGTGCTATTTCAGTCCTGGACGGGGTTCAAAATTCCTCTGGAAATAACGGGCAGCCGCCGGCGCAGGAGGAGGATGCCCAGACACTGACCGAGCGCGCGACGCCTGCTCCGAGCGCGGGGGCTTTGGAGGAAGTCCCAGGTTGAGCGAGTGGAGGAGAATTTGCCCTAACGTTTGTGGTGGATGAAAGCCATGGGTGGGAAGGGGCTGTGGTATGCACAGAACACGAAGGCTTTGGCTGCGTGTGTTTTATTTAAAACTGGAAGCAGCGAGGAGGAGGCGATGCAGCACAGCTGTGCATGCGGAATTCCTATAGAAGCTAGAATACGTGGGGTGGTATCTTTGCACGTTCCTAATTACCAGGGGGGGGGACTGCTCATGTGCTTGCACACCCAGAGCGGCCCACGCGGAGCCGCTGTGGGCGTGCACTGCGAGGCCCTTTACTCATTCCCAGCCCCGGCCCTGCACGGTGCCATGCGTCACTGTGTCCCTGAGCTGTGCTGCTGCCCACGGTGCTGTGCAGCTCCCGGTGCCAGTCCCAGCAGTCAGTGAGCACCCGCTGCAGGGACCCATCCTGCACATGGCTGCTGGGCTCCGTGCTGGCATCGCCTGGCGGCTGCTCCTCACCGATGGCGCTCGGCTCTGCGCTTTGTGTCCCTGCGGCCCCGTCACCAGTACAGGGCCACCAGGACGTAGACGACCCAGCTGAAGGAGACGAACAGCCCCAGGAGGAGGCTGAGCAGCACCAGCGACTGCGCCTTCTTGGACGCGGCCTGGGCCCGGGCCACGTCCCCGCGGCCGAGCGCAGCGCGGGTCTGGCGTGGGGAGAAGGGCAGAGGTCAGCGGGGTCGCGGCGCGGGGCAGGGGCCGAGCCGGGCCCGTCCTTACCTCGTGCGAATAGAGGAGGGCGGCGAGCCCGGTCAGCAGGCAGCAGAACACCGTCACCAGCACCGACTCCACCAGGTAGTCCTTGGGCGGCCGTTGGGCGGCGGTCGGAGGCCCCGCGCCGGGCGGCCCCACGTACTGCAAGGACAGGGCGGGGGTCAGCGGCCGTGCGAGCCCCCGGAGGCCGAGGGGAGCGGGCCCGGCTACGCACCGCGGTGTAGGGCAGCGGCTGCGCGATGAAGGGCGGCGGCTGGGGATGGGCCGGCTGGGGGAAAGCGGCCGGGAACAGCAGCTGCGCGCTCTTGGGGTCGGGCGGCGAGTAGGGCGGCGGGTCCTCCTCGAAGGCCGCGTTGCTGGCAGCCGCCGCCACCACCCGCGGCCCGGCCCCCGGCCCGGCCTCCATCCCGGCCGCCTCCATCCCTGCAGGCCGCGGGCGGCCCCGGCCCCGCGTTAATCATTGACCGACGGCATCCGGCCGTGCCGGGCGGGGATGGGGCGAGGGCGGCGGGCACGGAGCGGGGCTGCGATTTGGTAACCACAGCTGATAGCGCAGGAACTGCGTGCAGAGCGTGTGGATCAGCTGCATCTGCTCACATTAAAAAAAAAGTGTTAAAAAAAAACGTGCCGCATCTATTTGTTAATGACAGGACTGTGTATAATCTTCAGTCCCATCTATGCTGTATAGGGTGCACATATAAATACAGGCGCTAGCTGTATCTGTTAGCATGGAATGTAAATAAGTGCACACACACACCTGTGTGCGAGCCTGTGTACTTACACCCACACCCGTGGGTGCGTGCGTGTGCACTGTGATGCACAGATACCTATGACGTCGCTTTCTATAAGCATGTGTGCCGATGCTCGGCTGCTCTCTATGCACTGTGTGCCCCCCCCCAACCCCGCGG
>NC_034424.1:5936792-6030038 GCF_002078875.1 Numida meleagris | reverse complement strand
GAGCCCGAGCGGCCGCACCCGAAGCCGTTCCTCATCGGCGTCAGCGGCGGCACCGCCAGCGGCAAGGTGAGCGCGGCTGCGGGTGCGCGGTCCCGCCGGGGCCCCGGGGCGCGGGTTGGGGGAGGGGGGGGGAGTTCGGTTTGGCTCAGCCGCTGCCCTCAGTCCACAGTGTGCGAGAAGATCATGGAGCTGCTGGGGCAGAACGAGGTGGAGCGGCGGCAGCGCAAGGTGCTGATCCTCAGCCAGGACAGCTTCTACAAGGTGCTGACGGCCGAGCAGCAGGCCAAGGCGCTGAAGGGCCAGTACAACTTCGACCACCCGGGTACGGCGCGGGGCGGCGGGACCCCGGCGCGTCCCGGTTCCGTCTCCCCCGTCCCTGCGCCCGCGCGGGGCTCGGAGCGCGGCCCCGGGAAGGAGCGGGCCCTGAGGTCCCTTCTTCCCGTGCGGGCGGGGAGAGCGGCGCGCCCGGTAGAGCCGCACTGAGGCACGCGTCCCTCTCGCAGACGCTTTTGATAACGATTTGATGCGCGCGACCCTAAAAAACATCGTCGAGGGGAAGACGGTCGAGGTGCCGACCTACGACTTCGTGACCCACTCGAGGTACGCGGGGTTCGGTGCCGCCGGGCGCGGGGCGGGGCCGAGCGCGGCACAGCGCGGTGCTGTTCCCGGGCAGGCTGCCGGACACCACCGTGGTGTACCCCGCTGACGTGGTGCTGTTCGAGGGGATCCTGGTGTTCTACAACCAGGACATCCGGGACATGTTCCACCTGCGGCTCTTTGTGGACACGGACTCCGACGTGCGGCTGTCCCGCCGAGGTGCGCTCCCGCGGCCGCCGTTTCTGCTGCCCCGTCCTCGCGTGCCCGCGGCGGAACTCAGGGCTTTGCGTTCCCCGTTGCAGTCCTGCGAGATATGAAGCGCGGCAGGGACCTCGAGCAGATCCTCACGCAGTACACCACGTTCGTGAAGCCCGCCTTCGAGGAGTTCTGCTTGCCGGTACCGAGCGCTGCGCGGCTTTGATGTCTGGGGAGAAAGAGCAGGGCTCGCCGGGGATGAGCTGAGCTGCGGGGGCAGCGCTGCTGGCAGCAGCCTGGGCTGCTTGTTTGTATTTTGAGGCCCGTGCTGCACCCGCTGCCTCTCCCCTAGAATCACTGCACGCTCTGATGAGCCGGGGGTCGCCCCTGCTTGCAAGCACTGCGGAGATCTCTAGTGGCACGCACACTTTCTCACTGCTGTGCCTATTGTAGCACGGGTCCCTTGGCCGGAAAAAAATCCCTCTTTCCATTTACTCTTTAAGTCTTGCAGGAGGTGCTGGTTTCCAGCCCTATCTCAACAGGGGACGGCAGAGAAACTCAGAGGCAGAGCAGCCTGCTCGTTGCTGTACAGTGCGAGAGCGATGTGGCTGCTCACGTGATGGAATTCATTTGCAAAAACCATCTGTGAACAACGTCCTACGTGGAGATAAGATGGAAGAGTTTGGGTGCCACTTGTTCTAGAGCAAAGCGATGCTGGGATTTTTAAAAGCACTCACGAGGAGTCCTGAATCTGCCAGTTCATAAGGAGGAGGGAAAAAAGCAGGGGCTCTGTGAATGGCAGAAGTCAGCACAGTATTGTCAGAGGCAGGAAGGAATTCCATGCACACACTGGGTGTGCTGGCACTCAGCAGAGGGTTAGCAATGGCTTGTGAAATGCTGATTAGATCCAGCTCTTAACGAGCAGACCTCAGCCTTGATGTGGATGGCCTGTCTGAAAGCTGTGTGCTCTTCTGAAGTGCAAAAGCAAGTGAGAGATGTTGCCATCGTAGACAGCTTTAACTTAGACCACTGGAGCATAACGCTTCGTCCATCTTTGCACTCAGATTTCTGATTTTGATAAGAACAAGACCAGCTTTTCCCATTAACGGTGTCCACCACCATTGCTGTTTTTCAGACAAAGAAGTATGCAGATGTGATCATCCCCCGAGGAGTTGACAACATGGGTAAAAGGGAGTTCAGTTCTCTGCCTGATTTCTCTGGGGACACCACCTCTGGGGTTGGGAAGAGAGAACATGTGGCAACCAGTGCCTTGCTGGCGTGCTCCCAAGCGTGCTGTGTTGTGTTGGAGGGCTGCTGGGGGGGAGCTGCTCAGAGCCTGACCAGGATCATCAGCTGCTCGGTCTGTGCTGGGCTGGAACAAGTGATAAGCAATTGTAGATGCAAAACGGGACCCTGAGTTTAAAGCTGGTGTTGCAGTTGCTGGTCTCTGTTGAGGTCTGATCTCGCTGCAGAGGGTTGGCATAGCTTCATTTATAAGGGCTTGCGAAAGCTTGAGTCGGACAGGGCTGGATGCTCCACATATTCTAGGTAGCTCAGCCAAGAAAGCTGACTTGTGTCCTGTGTTTCCCACTCCTCTCTCTGCAGTGGCTATAAACCTCATAGTCCAGCACATTCAAGACATCCTAAACGGAGACATCTGCAAGTGGCAGCGAGGGGCAATGAACGGACACGGTCGGACCTACAAGCGCCCGTTCTCCGAGCAAGCAGAGAGCAGCAGCGTGCTGGCAGCTGGCAAGCGGTCCCACCTGGAGTCCAGCAGCCGTCCGCACTAACCCGAGGCCAAAGGATTTGCCTCTGGTCCAGACCAACACTGCAGACAGCTTTGGGAAAGAAAGACTGCAACCAAACGTCCGGTGAAGTGCCCTTTAAATCATCATAGCAGCAGAGGTGATAGTGGTGCGACACTTCTCGCAGCGAGGAAGGAGTTGGGCTGCGGCCCCTCTCCCCTCCAGAACCCTTCCCCTTCCCCCCTAAGACGTCTGAATCTATTCTGTTACTCAATGAACTCATTAGAGGCAGTTCTGATTGCCTTCTTGATTTTCAAAATGGAATCTAATGCTGAAGTCTGTCCTGAAAGTGACCAGGTGTTTAGCAAGAGACCCCATTTCCCCGATGACGCTCCTCCTTAGCAGGAAGGTTAACTGCCTCAACAGTCTCTTTTCCCAAGAGGCTCACGCTCTGTTCATTTAAACAAGCAGGTTCAGTCCTTATTCCTCCCGCCTTGCTTGGACCCTTAAGTTCTCACGTTGCTCTCCTGCTGGCCAACCTCCTTGGCAACCTGTAGCAGCTTGTGGGGGCAGGAACACAACTTTATGAGCACAGCCATAGAGGAAACTCTCCCCCAGGTTAGAGAGAAGTCTGAACAAATGGAAACTTACTCTTCATTGAGGGGACAGGCCCAAGAAGCAGTGTGGTTCTTGTTCCTACAAAGTGATACCTTTCTAAGCTATTGCACCTTGCTGTGCTGTACGCAGAGAAGGCTTCTATTTTTGTACCCAAACAGTGTTTCCTTTACCACAGCTAACTGAATGTGTGAGCTCCAACTGGATTGAGTTGCTCGTGGAAACAGAAAGCTGACCTTGTCAGTGTTAGTGTTTTTTAGGGCATCTTGGTGCTGCTGGTTGCAGATTCTGCTGGGCGGAATCCATCCAATTCCAGAGCCAGATGGTAAAACTGACAAGGGGAAAGCTGTGAATTGCAAGACCCTCCTTGTGATGCCACAGACAGCTATCTAAACATGGTTCTAGCATCAGCCAGGGCCACAGTGACTAAATGAATGTTCTGATTTTCTTACAAAAAAAAGCCCCACAACAACAACAAAACCCATCAGACTAGAGGCTGGAAGTACAAACAGTGACATCCCAATTTCTGCAGCTTACCCCATATAACTTCAGCAACATAAAGTTTCTGGCAAAGAATACGAAATGAAGTTGGGCCTTTGAAAATGTCCTTGTTATATCCTTCTCAAGTCTGTAATTACAGAGTAATTTTAAGATTGGGGGTGGGGGGAAATGTTACCAAGAGGGACTTTTTGATATTTTGTGATCGATTTTTTTCTAAACTTAAATCTGGCTGTGTTGGTTATGGGTGTGTTACTTTGGCTAATAAAGACGTGAACAGACAATGAACAGAAATGGCCATTTCATATAAAAGGTTTTTGTGTTACTTTACTACACCAGCACAAAGGTATGAAGAGAAATGCTTCTTGAGATGCTCTGTCAGTCAACAGTTCTTTGTCACCTTGTTTAAACTGTTTTAGTTCTGTAATGGCTGAAGCTTTGGAGAAAAAAAAAAAAAACAAGAAATGCAGTCTGCTTGTCCTACCACTGTCAGCAGTGGATGTGAGTAAAGGCTGGTCATCTGCTAATGAGCACTATGCTTCAGCATCACATTTCTGTAAGTCAGACTGACAGACTTAGAACGTGAGGTACTGCACTGAAGCACTAGCTACCAGGGCAGCTTTAAGCAGGAGCAACACAGTCACTAAATCCTACTGTGAATGACTGTAGTGTTTGATTATACCTTGTTCATGGGGAGAAGATGAAGGCAGCCTTGAATAGCTTTTGTTAGGGCAGAACGGGATGCTACAATAAGAAGCACCCTGGCCTGTTTAGGACTGGTGTTCTTGGTCAGCTTTGATTGCCTGGCTGCTGCAGCCACTAAACAAACCAAAGCTGTGGCAGAAATGCTGTGTCCCTTAGTGACTGCATGTACAGAGCTATTAGACATTGCCAGTGAGAAGCCCCAGTCCTTAACTCGTACTTTCTGCTACCCTGTGCATTTCCCTGCTGGTGCAAATCAGGGCACAGGCTGAGTTACCCACGATGTTTTTAACCTGAACCAATGTGTACAGGTCAGAGCAGGCTTCCTTGTCCCCATGATTACTTCAACTCGTGTGCTGCAGCTCTGTAAATACAACACAGCTGTTGTTGGTAGCAGACCCTGGAACCATGCTCATAACAACTACTGAGAATTTTTCTGTAACAGCATACTAAAAGAATTTTAGTTTCTTTTTCTGTTACAGCTTGATCCAAGTATATCAATTATTTGATCAGGCTGACTTAAAAAAATTCAGTAACACAAACAATAAACTCTTGGCTTTGCACAGAAGGGGTGTTGCCTTTACCTGCAATGAGGCTGTCAGTGTCCCTGTTTTCGGATGAGGATGTTCCAGCTGTCCTTCCAGCGCAGCTCCTTCAGCTCAGCAACAGCCAGGGGCTCCCCGTAGGTCACAGGGCTGAACGTGCGATACACGAGGTACACGGAGGAGAACCAGGCTACGATCAGCGCACTCAACATGCTCTTGAGAAGCAGAGATCTGGGATGAGAGAGGGAAAGAACAGTCAGATTGCATCGATGCTAACCAACACTCCATCCAAAAGGAAGATGTGAATGTGGCTTATCCTTTCTAAAGGAAAATGCCACTGCTGGGAAAAAAAAAAAACCAAAACAAAACACTGCCTTTCTGCAGCAGCTTGCCAAGGTGCCAACCCTGGAGAAAAGAACTGTGTCACTTGTCTGTCTGTAAAAATGACAAACCTGCAGAGATGGTCGCTGAGATGCTGTAACACGATGGGAATCAGGAGAATCTGGAATGTGAGGGCAGGCAAGTAGTGGTACAGGAAAAGCGTCTTCTCCATCAGGAAGAAGGGCAGGTAATTCACAACCCAGCCTCCAACACAGATCTGCCCAGCTGACACCCACAGCTGCCACGCATCTGCAGGAGGCAGAAGGAATCTCTGACTCTGATGTCTCAGAGCACTGGCCCTGTAAATTTAAGTCTCTCAAAGGCCAGGGTTTGTTTGAAATAAAGCCCTCTCCACACAGCCACTGTCTATCTCTATTTTAAGTCTATCACAAAAGGTCTCAGTATCATTCAAACCTGCTGCCTGGACGTGTCTTAGCACCCAGGGAATAACTCCAGCACTGTGCTGGCTCCTATACCATCCCAAGAGGTCACGGTCACATGGCGATGACCAAAACCTTTGAGTGTCACAAGCAATAAGGTCAGGGTTAGGGGACAGGAAAAGGTGCTAAAATAATCAAGCATATAGCTACAGAAAATACAGCTTTGGGTCCATTAAAGTGTAACAGACCAAGAGGCACCCCCAGTGGAATCAGACCTTCAGGAATATCATGAATTTTTCTCCTTCGTCGTATCAAGTACCACAGGGACAGACACGTGTAGACCACAGCAGCGACGTTAGCTGAAGCCCAGGTGACAACATTCCCAAGGAGATGGATCTGGGCCTGCCAGACAGAAGATGGTCTAAGCCAGAAGTAGGAACACGCTGCAGGTCTTCATAGGTAAGCTCAAATATTATCAATATTTTACATACTTGCTAAATTAAATTTCACAGTGTGCATGCCTAGTAGTGATCAGAAAGCTCATAAACTTTGCTGCTTTAAGTCTCTTTTGTAATGTATGGGATTTAAAGGATGCTACTGGAGATCAACCCATCTTCTAAATGGAAACGATAAACCTGCAGTTTTTCTTTAAAAAAAAAACAAAAGAAAGAAAAAAAGAAAAAAAAAACCATTCCTCATGAAAAGGCTGCTTGCTTTGAAATGTTAAAAATTCGTAACACAGTAAGGCTCCATCGTGGACCAGCTCCTTGGGCAGAACTGCAATCCTGCTCTCACTCCCACATGTCAGAACTGAAGCCCTCCTTCCCCAGGCTCACGCTTACCCCCCCTCTGCTACTCACACCTGAGGTTGGGTGCAGCCAGTATGCAATATTTGTGTCCATCGTGATCCAGTCAAGAGCAGAGGAGCTGTACTTGTGTTCCGTGTCTTCGTTTTTCAATGTGAGTATCTTCCACTAGAAAAAAGAAATAAGTAAGCAGAAGGCTTTCAGAATGAGAGCAATGGCTGAGGTAGCAGGCAGAGATGAACAGCTTCAGATGTCAGATGTTACGTCCTCAACCTAAGCGTGGAGAAAGACTGTTCGTATCTCAGACTGGCTATTTATCAATCAAATGGCTTTATTTGTTCTTATATAATGCACTTTTCTGAGTGAAATTCCGAAATGTCAGTAAGGGGCATTGATACTAGTGACAAGACAACACTGCAGTTCAGTTTCAGAGAGTTTCTGCATGCCCAGCTGCTCTTCCTGCTCCCTCTTTTTACGCAATCACTTGGGCACTCATCGTTCAATAGCACAGTTGTGCTGTCATCTAATGCTTAAGAGCATTCCCATTTTTTCTTCACTAAGGAAGCCAAATTACTCCATCAGCATGGAAGAAACAAGGAATTCTCAGTCTCACGGTCTGCAGAAACGCTTTGGTTCCTGCTCTGCAACAGAAGAAAGGATGAAAGAAAGACATTTACCTGCAATTCTGTGAACTTTGCCATGAAGCTTAGGTTTTTACTTATATCCATCCGTGTGGGGGAGTGGAGTTCCACTTCCCTCTCTTTTTGCTCTTGGCCTGGAAGAAAACACCATCATTCAGAAACAACAACGAGGTAACGGCCAGACACCTAGAAAGGGAGGGCCTGTGTGACACAGCCCCGGCTCCTCAGACTCAGGGAGCCCTTCAGCACGGTGCATTCCAATTGTGTGAGCTCTCTGAGGAGATCTGTAAGGATTCTGACACTGTGGTAGAACTAAAGCTCACTGAAGAACTGCCCAAACCCACTCCTTGGGCTGAGTGTGGCTAGGATGCTGCCGTGCCAGTGACCTTGGGAACACACCCACTCCGCCCCAATTCCACCAGACTAAGTCCTCCCACCAATGAGTCCTTCCACCAGTGTACACTGCAGAAGCTCCCAGTCCCAGAACTACGCTTAGAGAACGTGGCTGAGACATACTTTTCCCATATCTGTGCTCTTCCACATTCCACACCATGCTCTGGTGGTAGCCTTTGGACAGCTTCTCTCCAACCACCTCCAGCTGCCGGTATCCCCACTCGGGTAAAGATGCTCCACTGAGCTGAAAGTGAAAGTGCAGCTCACAGTCCTGCCACTGGGAACCTCAGGCTGGAAGTTCCTAGGCCTGACTGCACAGCCCATCACAGCAAGGGCCCGCTAGAAAGTACAAGACGAGTCACCATCAGGCAACCTTTGTGAAGAGATCCTTCACTATTCCGTCTGCTGTCACACACTACACACAGACTCAGCACCTAAGGCTTCACTTGTGTACAGTGGTCGTAGCTTTCTGAGAAGCAGGACAGCTCTGCATGCTGAAAAAGAATGAAGCATCTGCCTGAAACACATGCCACCACGCTGAGCAAGTTCACTGTTTCCTTTAATTAATTTGTTTCATGTAGTTTAGGCGTTGTGGAACAGAGAGATTAGTATTGTATGAGATTCTGAGAGTTGTATGGAGGAAAAACCGTAGGCAAATAAACATAAATCCACTTACCTTTAGCACTGCAGAGGTGTTCACGTGAACCAGCCTCACTTCTGACAGAATTGTCTTCCACACGTCTGTGTCAGACTCCCGATTTACAATTTCCTACAATGGTGAGATGTCTTTAGATTGGCATTTTGTCTCAGCTACCTCTGGTGGAAAATGAGCTCCCCTCTTCCCTTTGAGTACTCACCACTCTCCAGAGGTTCTGTGCTGGCATGGAGATGTTATAATCAATATAGCAGGAAACTTCTTGGGAGTGGGGGCTAAGAGGGGCAGCAACATCATGCCTATAAGACAAAATAAGCACCCACAGATCCACTAATACCATTTCCCAAATCCATTCAAAAACATACCCATAAAGGTACTGGATTGGCTTAGTTTAAAAGCAAATAACCCAAGCAACCCATTTAAAAAGACTGCACTGTTTACTCTGAAAGAGAACACTACCCACTACCCACTACCAAGAGCTGCCAGCAGCAGCCACAGAGGAAGCCAATACAGAGAACTGCTACCCTGGGCTGAAGAACAAGCACTGATTGTGACAAACAGGGACCCTGTTCACTTGCTTTTCCAAAAAATGAACAAATTGGGTTTGGAAGGAACACAGCAAAAACCCAGAATGCGGAATGCCCCCCTTCCTAATCGGAGCGATATTCCAGCAGGGGCTGACTCCCTTTGAAAGCAGCCAGGAGGCCGCTCTCACACTGCAGTCTTTGCAGAACAGCCAAGAATCCGTGGCAAGGAGCCATGAGCTGAATTCTCCAGCACATCCTCCTGGCTTTCAGAGCGCACCCTTCACGCAGGTGAAGTCAGCAGATGGCTTCAGGTTTACTGTCACCCAAAACACTGCCTGAGCATTCTGGGAGAGGAGGCAGGGAAGGGGGGAGGGTGAGGATTCACCAAGGGGACTATGTATTTAGGAATCTGTGTATTCTCATGAATTGTCACTCCTAGCCCCACCGTTTTGGGAATCCATCAGTTTCTAGTGTATCTGAATGCAAAGGTCGCTGCTCTTTAACCCCTGAGCAGTCGCTCTGAGACACAGCAAAGCAGAACGAGACAGAAATCTCGGCAGAGCAAAGGACAAAGAAAGGACTCACGTGTTGAGGTACCGGGTTGTGATGCCATGCACCAGCTGCACGATGTGTCCGTGCCTGACAGGACGGGGTGGGTTACTCACCACCAGCTGCTGCCTGGTGGAGTGACACACGAGAGGAAGTGGTCACATTCCTTTTTATGAACTGTGCGACCTTGTCATGAGCAAACTGTTAGGTCAAGATACCGCAGTAAGGACAGGTATCTAGGCATTAAAGATAGGAAAACCAAGGAATCTATACAATACACCAGAATGGAAAGAAAGCTCATCGAGGCAAAGGCAAATTAAGGGCAGAATGACTCAGGGGATTGGCAGTGGGATACCAGCACCCCAGCCATTAAGTCAGTGGTCCGAATTCAGGTCAGCCAGGAACGAGTTCAGATTATTCCCACACTACAGCTGTTTGGTGGCTTCTGTGAAATGTAAGTGCTTCAGAGAAGCCTGGCAGGCGTTGTTACTACAACTGGTGTCACTTCTGGCAGGATCATAACAGAGATCAATGGCTTTCATTCGCACCACGGAGACCAAACTCTTATCTTTGGACAGGGCTAACACATGTTTTGGCAAGGAGGAACTCCGCAGTTCACCCAGCTGCTGCCTGCACTTTGTTGTTCTATAGCAGAACTTCACATCCTCCAGGGTAATTTGAGGAAATGTAAGTAGACACTGGGTATCTGTGGTTCTCACAGAGATTCTGTTGGAGTCTCCACTTGAAAGCTTTGCACTATGGACAAACTTTCCCAGTGTAGATATGATTGATAACGGCACACAGTCCTTTGGGTAGGACTGTTTATGCAGTTCCCAGAGCAGCATAAGAAACCTGCAAAAGCAACTTTTTGATCAGTATGCAATGACATCACACAAGGGCTTTCAGAGGCAGAACTGCAAAAACAAAGAGTCCTGCCCCTCTCCAACAGTTACAATGGCAAAATGCCTTAGCACAAACCAAACCCTCTCACGCTCAGACACCCGCCTGGAATGCCTCCTGATAGGGCAGATTCTGCAGCTCATTCCACACTCTGAGTACAAAGAAATACTCATTCCACAGAAAGGATTTCTACTGTCTTCTGAGACCCATTCAAATTTGATCGAACTCATCAAAACGCTCTAAATGCCATGGCTCACACACTTCAAAAAGCAGAACTCCTCTTTCATGCTAAGCACCTGAACAGCTCCCATCAGTCTCATAACTCTTTAAAGTTCCCCTTGTGTATAGCACAACCCACAGATTGGGCAGATGCAGTTCAGACAGAATTTCTAAGTCCTCAGTAATGCTTCTACCATGTTGAGGAGCATTGTGTAAACAGCCACCTTTACCAGCTCTGCAGCTGAAATTACTTGCTCACGATCACACATGGCCTCTCTATCAAAGCCATGCTTGAAGCAGCTTGGTATTTAGGTCTCTTGCATACTCACATTCCAGGGTCTTTGACAATCCACCAGTTGTTCACATCCTTAAAGGGATAACAGGTCACCTGTTGCTGATGGGAACTACCTCGGCCATTCTCATACCTTTACAGAAGTATAAAAAAAAAACCACAGGTGTGTAACAGCACATTTCTGTGCTCCACAGTCACTGCAGCACAAACCAGCACCAGATCACTGGCTCCATTCCTACACAGCACAGAGAATCCATGCATTCGCAGTGTTCTCTGAAGGCTTGATGAAAAAGAGACTGCCAGGACCCAAACTGAGACAGAACCAGAGCATAGTTTCACCCTAACAATACAGAACCAACCAGATTTCTCACCTGATGGGATAAGTATTGGTGTGAGAATGGAGCCAGCACTGCATGGGCTTGCCCAGCACATTCCGCAGAGTAATCTGAGAGCCATAGGCCACCTCTAGGGGCTGGCCCTGAGTGATTCGAGCCAGCCCACCCTGAGAAGCACAAGGATAGGATAAGTGGGAATAAAAAGAAACAACCCAGAGGCTGTTTAAATTCTCTTTAGAGTCACTTGTCACTTTAACACAGCAGTGTCTTAGCATAATGCCTTCTCATCTGATGTTATCTACAAAAATCAAATCTTGCACCATTTTCAGCAGAAAGTAAATACACCAAAGCCTGTAATAGGATCTTAAGGAATATCCCTTGCTATTTCATGCTATTTCAATAGACAGACTACGTACTTTTCTATAGAAGCTCAGACTATCATCTTGCATTTTAAACTTACGCTTAAGATAAGAACTCAATTAAGAGCTCAGCAGTGTATCTACCACTGCAGAGCTTCCTGCAGGAAGGGACAGATCTTCAGCCTAAGAGCAAAGCCTTGGTTCACTGGGAGAAAAGCTTTTATCTGCTATTGGATTTCAGTCCTCACTTCTTCAACTTAAAGCCATACCACGGCAGCAAAGTAGTAAAATCACATAAAGGGAATAAATATGTGGGATCAAAGGAACAAGAACGCAGACCTTTCTTCTAACAGTGAACACAAAAAACATTTCCTCCCCCTCTTCTCCCCTAATAGATCTGTTTCATGACCACATTTCCCTTACCTCTAAGCTGGCTTGGAAAGCACTTGTCATAATCTGGTCATGGGGCCCAGAGCGATACAGCAAAGTCAAGTGAACATAGAAGAAGGACAGGTACATGGCCATTGGGATGATAAGGAGGGTCAGTCCCCTAGCTAGAAAATGGCACACCAAGGAAACCTAGAAGAACACAGAGAACTCACTACTTTCATGCCCCAAGTATTAAAAATCCTAAAAATATCAGCGCATTTGCCCTGCTTTGTTTGCCTTTTTTTAAGTTTCCCCAACCACCCTTACCCATCTGTAACTTCGAGGACAGCTGGATAATCTCCGCTGAGGACTTGAACTGGAGCCAGCAGGAGTTACGTGAAGCACTACAGATTTTGAGCCACAAATCACCAAGACACAGATAAGAGCAGGAAAACCAGTCAGACACGTGTGCTTTTCTTAAACTGAACTCCGTATTCCCCAGTAACTGAGCTGAAAAACTGTTCTGTGACATGAGGGTTTGCAGACTACAACAAGGAATGCTAGTGTAAAAAACAGCTAGAGCCAGCATCGTTATCTGTAGGCTTGCAAGGCTCCCAGGTGGCTCCTGTTCTGCTAAGTTACACATGATATATTCTGCATGTTGTACCACCTACATTGGACAAGTGCCGGTCTCCCAACATGTGCCAGAAGTGGAGTCCTGCAATGGCCAAGAGCAGCATATAGGTAAATAGGCCCATGTATTTCACTCTGAAAAGAGAATGCACAAAAACTGAACAGGGTTAAGAACTACACAGATCTATGGCTATTATTTAATGCAGGATGTACACGTTCAAGCTTTCTCTTGGACTGGATGCATTTAAGCCCAAGCACTTAGGTTTGTGACCAGTTTGGTACAACAACATAAACAAGCTTCAAGGCTTTGTAACACTTGGTGATGTCATTTGTTTGCTCATTACATTCAAGAACAAAGACAGTGAACCCTCCTGATAACAAGGTGGCTCATCACAAAGCACAGAGTCCCTGAATTCGGACTTACTGAAGCTTGAGGTGATGAGGAGGGAGAGGTGAAACACTGATGATATCGTGCAATATAAGGCCATCTCCATGAAACACCTATCTTAGGCAGTACCCTCTAACGCCCAGTACTGCACACGAAGAGCTGACATCCTCTCTATGCCGCCAGTCTAACTCATAAAAAATCATGAAGATGTCTGCTCAGAACAGCACCAAGAACACGTCTGGAAAATCTGAAGCACCTCTGAGGTATCAGATGGCAGGCAGGAATGTCAGCTTACTACAGCACAGACCAGTGTGCCATCACTTACCCAACAGCACAAGAACAAGCTGCTCCAGTCAACAGAAGCCAAAACCACCACTTTCCGGAGAAGGAACTTAAATAAAAGGACAAAGGAAACGATGTTATGGTGACATCTGAGCACATTCTTAGGATCCTGAATTCAGGCAGTCTGACTTCAAAACAAACCTGTATTCCTTATTCTACACAGAGGTATCTCATTCTGAACCTCCCAAACCACAAACTGATCTACAGGATGTTCTCAAATGTACCTCCCTGTTTCCTGACAAGCAATACCCAACGCTATCTCCCTTCTGATACTAAACACAAAAGAAACACATTAAGTCACTGGCAAGGCTCAGTTTGCAGATGATTTTACTTTACTCAAGATTACTTTAGTTTATCCTCTGCAAGGATCAGAGAACGTGCAAAGTCACGAGAAAAGAGACAAAGATCTCTAGATTCAGTGGCTGTAAATGGTAACAAAGGAGCACAAATGATGTATTTATCATCTGTGTTTCTGCGTATGGAAGGAAATGTTAAAATTAAAAAAATGGGTGGACAAAGAAGTGCTCCAAGGGGATTTTATGTTTATTATAAAATAAAAAGACAACCTTAGTAACAGTTAAAATAGTCTCTAACTCTGCTCAGAAGATCAAACTCTTGGGACAGCCATACGAGGTGAGTTACAGAAAAGTGAAGTAACTTAAAGAAGAAAGAACAGAATATCCAAAAGGATGGGAGACAATTCAGCTTTACCTGCGCCTCTGCAAATTGTAGAACTTCAGGTAGGACAAAACTGCTAGTAGGATAAAAAAAATCAATATGGATTCCAGAAGCATGAACCTTGACTGAGTGATCAGAGAGTTCTCTGCCAGAAAAGAGAGACAAAAAATGAGAAGAACACCTCAGACAACAGCACCATTACTCAGCAGAAGGACCTGCCTGCCCCTTTCAGGACAGCCAGTTCATATGCGGTCCTACTGGCTACAGTATGGAGACGCTGGGTTTAAAGGAACAAAAACTTTCCAGCACGAGCAAAGTACATGGCCGGTGTCTCCAAAGACAAAGAATCAGCAGAGTCTGTCAAGAGGCAGAGAAAGCTGCTGTGCTTGCCTACAAAAGGCAAAGAAAATCAGTGCTGGGAGACCCAGACAGGTGCTTCTCGAAGTAACAAAAGTCAAGGCAGTGCTCCTTTTATATGCTCTACGGTTTCAAAAGAGAAAATTGACTGTTCTGTCCCTGTATGAAGAACGAGGCCCTGCGGAATAAACTTACCTAAGAGAATCAGAAGAGCAGCTCCAAGCGCAGCACAGTGGGAGAACTGCAGCTCTATCAAAATCTGGTATGCTAAGGGGATGCAGAGAGCACCAGCCAGCGCTGGCAGGAGCCGCAAGGACCAAACAGGAACGTTCATGCTATATTCTGAAATCACAGATAACAGTTACACACACACAAATATGGAAGATATTAACTGCGGGTGAGCCAGGTCAATGCAGAACTCCTTACAGCCACAACTACATTCAATGAGTTGCTGAATCTAATTTCTGCTTTTTGTACCTTATTGGCAGGCTTGTATTGCTTAAACTGTTTTAACTGATTTGAAAAGTTTGTGCTACAGAAACATAATATCTTAAATTTCTGTTAGAGACCTGCAGAAGATTTACTTCAGAGGAGAAGTGAAGGTGTCAGATAGAACATTTTTTCCACTAGTCAGGCAAAAGGAATGTCAGCTGCTGAAATACAACCTTTTTCCCAAAAGAATGAGACAGTGAAAATCAGTTTTTACCAGCTCCAATCCTGTTCCATAAGAAGTTTCCATCAAATCCTCCTAAGTAACCTACAACATAAGCAACAATTCAGAATTTCCAGTATCAAAACAAGTATAAAAACAGGTGCTAAACCGGTCCTGGAACAATTTCTCAAACACACAGCTTCTCTATGCATGAAAGCCCTTTTTCCCAAAAGGATCTTCTGTACTGTTCTGCCTGCAGCAGCGCTTGATAATGTGCAGAGGTACAAAGAACACAAAGTGGGAACAACAGATTCTCAGTGACAAAGTCATATGTATATTTAATTTCTCCTTCCCATATAGACACTTTTATGCTGCGCATTTTCCAACTACAAAATGGAACTTAGGCCTCAAATTCTGCTTGCTGCCTACTATTGTCAAGTCAGTAGCAGCTCTCATCTTACTTTCCCCTTTATCCAAAGGGCTGCATAACAATGAGGGAATGGATACCTGGCTCCATCACTTCCCCAGTCCTCATGCGACAGTCCTGTACCCATACTCAATAAAGGAAATACCAATTCTCTCCACATCAGAATCTCAGCTGCCCTGGGCTTTCCCCAGTGACAGGATCTGACAACACTTCTAACCAGCACTTCTCCCTTCCAGAGCAGCAGGCAATAGACACTGCTCCATTTCAGGAGGCATCCTACCTCCCAAAGCTAGCAGCATATGGCCAAGAGGTGGGCCACTGTCATCCACGAAGAAGATTCTCTTCATGTAGAGGGAAACGAATTGGCCATAATAAACTTCATCAAAACTGAAAGACAAGAGACACAAACACGTGAAGTCTAATCACAAGTGTCCTGCTGGCTACAGAGAGACTAAGGAAAGAGACACTGGTACATTAGCAGAAGGCTAACAATACAACACAGCACGGGTGCTTTGGCCCCCTTATCTTCCCCTCCAGGGGTTCTGTTAGGGAGACGCTCTCTGCTCTTTCATCCCCTTGTTCTTACCTGCAAATGCTTAAAAAATAAAAGTCTGTGCCGTTCTAGTAGGAAGTAAACTATTCTACTCACACAACAGCACGTGGATAGGAAAGCCCCCACAGACGGCTTATTAATCCCATGACAGTCAGTGCCACAAGGTTGATATTTATCTCTGCAGTAACCACAACTGGGTTCTTCAGAAATCCCAACATCCTGTCAAAGGTCGGTCCAAGCCTTCAAGAACAGAGAAGCACAGCCATCACCATTTTGCTCAAAATCTGGTTGCCAGTTGAAGATCATCTGACAGCAAGCACGCACTGCTACTTTCTGCTATTAGCAGCTCATGGTAACTATCTTCTGTTCCCTTGTTTTCAATATTTGTATGTTTTCTGCTCTAGCTACAGCTGTAACTCTGAGAACGAAGTTACTAAACTACCCTCTGCCCACACACACTTAACTTTTCACTTGCCCTACTTCTACATGCACATAGGTCTCTGTCCTCAATAGTAAGCTGGAGCCATAGAACAGTTTGGGTTGGAAGGGTCCTCAAAGATCATCTAGCTCCAGCCCCCCTGCTGTGGGCAGAGCTGCCACCCACTAAAGCAGGCACTAGATCAGGCTGCCCAGGGCCCCATCCAACCTGGCCTCAAACACCCCCATGGATGGGGCAGCCACAGCTTCTCTGGGCAGCCTATGCCAGCAACTCTCAGTGAAAAAGTTCCCCAACATTTAATCTAAATCTCCCATTGTGCTAAGCAAAGCTCCTAGCCCAAACTGATGCTGCTGATAGGCAAGTCACATGCTCAAACACACATACAAAAACAGAAGGGTTACTTCCTTGCAAACTAGGTGTATTTGCTCACGGGATGGACCCACAAGCGTCCCCTAAAAGCTGGCTTCTGGAACCCCAAAGGTGACGTAGGACTGCAGTGCAGCCGATTGGGGGAGCGCTGCAGAATGCAGGACTGAACTGTTCTCTAAGCAGAACCGCTAGAAGCCAGGCATGCTGACAGGAAATACCAGGGAATCAGAGCTGCAGCTCCTCACCTCAATATCACTGAAAGCTACTGGAATAAATTCTTTGGCATGGCTTTGATCAGGGGCGAATGAAGCAGGATGCGAGCACATCACCACCACCAAACGCAGTGCCACCGTCCTTCTTTCTTGCTACCTACAAAACATAAGTGCTGCTCAGCTGCACGCTGCCCTGGAGAACAGACTTTGGCAAGAAACCCCTTGCAAAGACGGGCTCTCATCAGCACTAGGGACACCTCACAATTCCCCCTCTGCCTTTAGATGAGGGTGAGCCCTGGGACCCCAAATAGCACTATGAGAGGGAAGCAAATCTTCTCCCTGCAGCATAAGCAGGCCTCAAAGCTCAGGCAGGAGCACAGCACAGCCCCTCACCATGTCCGTATACTTCCCAGAGCCCTGTAGAGGTGAATGGAATCACCATGCCTCAGCCTTGTACCCCCAAGTTGGGAGCCTTAGGAGGGGCAGACTCACCACCCCGTTCCCCCTCTTGAGACTTATGGGGAGCAGCAGGCCCACTGGCACACATCCAGGCTCCATCCCCAACCCCGGTGATCTTTCTGCGATCAACACAACACACCCCTCCCCAGCTCTCCCCCCCCCCACCTGCAAGCAGCCTCGCGGCCGCCCTGAGCACTCCAAGGTGGGGTAGGACCACTACCCTCCTCACCACAATTCCTCGTAGCCCCGCCTCGAGGGAGCCAGGCCTTGCCCCCACCCCCTCGAGCCTTACAGAGGTGTTGGGGGGGAGGAGAGGGCAGCAGGAGCACAGCCCCGCACCGCAGGGGCAGTGGGCCCGGGACGACCCCGACCTGAAGAGACCGCAGCCAGAAGCGCCCCAGCCCGAAGCACCGCGCCCCCCGCCCGTCACGCCGGAAGTGACGTCAGACGCAGAGCGCGGAAGGCGGGGCAAGGAAGCGGCGCGCCGCGTCGCTATAGCAACGCCGCCCGTAGCCGGGCGCTCGGGGTGGGCGCTGTTCCTGGAAGCCTCCAAAGCCCCAAAGAACCAAACAGTTTTGAGAAAATTTGAGAAAAGCATAACCTGCTTTATTTTTTTTTTTTATTTAAATAAGGAGAATTCTTTCATATGGAAAGAGCTAATACAATCACATATTTGAAAGGAGAAACAATAGGTACTGAAATGAGGAAAAAGGGCAATAAAGAGTGTGCCGCAACTGGCCTGGTGATGCCGTGATTCGAGTTCCGGTCCAAGTAAAAGTTTCCAAAAAATATTAACAGGTTGCACGTTACACAATTATCCATCGTCTGCCCTTTCAAATATCTGGTCTACATGGAAAGACAAAGAAAGGAAAGGCCAAAAAAAAAAAAAAATGTACTATACAGGTCATGAGGTTAGCAGAAAGAAAAAAGGACTATACAAGTCATGAGGTTAAAAGCTTGGAGGAGGACAATATCCCCTTGAGAAACAACAAATGCCATCCAGAGAGAGCCAGAGGGAGGATTCCAGCCAAGGACAACGCCTCGAGACATGCCAAGGGCGGGCGCCTCGCTGCTGCTGCAGCTGCTGTGCCATCGGGACCCACAGAACCCACAAGGTGCCCGCAGCCACGAGGAACATGTGCTGCTCCTTGGGGGAAAAGAACAAACTCGAACCCCCACCAACCGCTGCTGTCTCTTTCCAGCCAGCAGCCTGCTTCAGCAAAACGCTCGTGTCCTACCGACGGGCCACCCAAGTATCCTGATGCCTGTTGTAAACCGGCTTTTATTTACAGGTGCGTCTGTCTCAGAAAGAAACTGAGCTGCTGTACATCAAAAAATAACCCACATTACAAGGAGCTAAGTCAGAAGCAAAACAAAGGTTAGCAAAATGCAACAAAACGAGAGCTCAGCATGCAGTGAATACAGTAGCCTGCCGGAATGTGAGACGTAGCAAAAAAGCTAAGCTCATTGTTTTAATACATATCCATACACACAGGAACCACAGGGCAGCTTGTAGCTTTGCAGCATTCTTGCAAGGAAACTGTTAAATGTGTCTGCATGAACACAAACACGTGTGGAGTTGAATGGGCTGCAACACATTCAGCGTGGCTGACTACTGTATAGCTGTCACGTGGCAGAGCCAAGAGTGAATTAGGAAAGATCAACAATACCTGTTTCACTGGTGACTGCGCTGCTTCCACTTGTCATTTGAAAATACACCGGAGCATTTTTTTTCCCCCTAGCCTTTTTTTATTATTTTTAATTGAGGGCTAAAAGCAGGCTGAGCTGGGAAGGAAAGCAGCACCAAATGCAGCTGGCTAGGCCATGAATCACTGTGCGCAGAACGGTTCACACAGATGACTTAGACCTTCAGCTGTACAAAAAGCAGCAGAGCCAGCCTCTGAATATTTCTGCCTCACCCATTTTTGCTGAAAGTACAGATCCCACCTCTCCCTCCCACTGCACACTGCATCTCTCCAGCAGAAGGAGCCTACTATTTAGTGGCAGAATTCCAGTCAAAATGAAAACAACTTGCGAAGAAATAAATCACTAGGGCCCTACCCTTCAGCAATGGAGACAGTAAACTGAAGTATCCCCTTATAAACATCAGCATTTTACACATTGCCATTCTCTATCTCCCAAGTTGAATTTTTATCAACATACCAGCACCCCTGGCATTTCTGCACCTTGAGATCAGAGTCTTCCCTTCTGACTCAAGAGCATTACTAACTGCAGTAACCTTGTATTAGCTTTAAACCAACAAAAACATATGCTGGAGAAGGAGGATATTGCACCTTAAAAATCTGAGCTCTAAAACTGCGTTCCATCACACAAAATTCCATTAAGTGGAAGAGTGTCTTGCCAACTGCAGCTGACAGTCACACAAAGGAGAGGAATGGAATGAAGCTCACATGCATTTCTTGGCCTTTCCTACACAGAATAATTCAGACATTATATATAAATAGAGCAGTGAAACAATTACTTTTTCACCTAGACCTACAACACCAAATATGTATAAATAAATTCTAGTGTTTTATTCTGTTGGGGGAAGGATGGAAGGGGTTAAAAGAGAAAGAAGGGTGACCTTTTTCAACAGGGAGTATTGTAGTTCTGATGGCATTTACACCAGAGGGACTGCAGTATCTTGCGTATAGCAATAACCCGATTTCTCCAACACATTTGACCACTTAAGAGTCATAAAGGTGGGAGGAAAGAGGTTAGCTCTTTGTAAAGCTTAAGTAGTGTTATTAGGATAGAAAAGATGTGTGAAGAAGGGAGGCTGGGTTGAGCATCTTTAGCCATTACAGTTAGGTTCTGGGCTGACATTAGTAGGGCCAGCTGGGCAGGAGGATAATAAAAAATGAAAAAAAAAACCTATTCTGTTGTTCATGATATTCCATGGAAGAAAAAAGTGGGGTGGGATGACTTACTGGTGGAAAAATCTTTGGAAAACATTGGGAGTGGGACTAGCAGATGAGGAAGCAGGTCTGGGAGTTTGTCTGAAGCCTGGGGAAATATTCATCGCTTAATCTCAAACCCTGTACTTTAAAGGAGGATGCTAGAGAGATGCTGGCACACTCTGCTCTGAAGTTAAAAAAAAACAAAACAAAACATAAAACATGAGAAATAAAAGAGCTCTTATTTTTCTTAAAAGTACCATCCTATCCCCTTTCCCCTTCACGTTCTCTGCCACAGTCAATGGGGACACCTATGGAAAGGGTACATTGCTATGTCTAAGTTAGTTTACATTTCTAAGCTCTTTTTAAAGCTACTGTATAAAATTCTTATTTATACCTAGCTTAAAATTTCAAATGCATCCCTATAAAGTTATGAAGGATATTTCCCATAAAGGGGGAAAAAAAGCACACAAACAAGAACACCTTTCAGATCCCTTCCCAAATACATTCTTTGTTCAAAATATCTTCTTTGGAACCACCAACAAATGACTTGCTGCCATCTACCAGATGCAGACAGCACAGCCAGTTAGCAAGCTATCATCTACCGTGGAAATGAAGTTTCTCTTTCCCTCACTTCAGAGTGACCAGCCTACTTTACATTTTCAAAGAGCTAAACAACACAAACCGAGTTAGCTGGAAGTAGCTGAATTTACTTACGACTACTGTCAGCTGAAGGACTCCAAGAACTTTCAGGAACTTGCAAGTCCATTCTACAATCTACATACACACACGCACACGCACACACACACAAACCAAAAATCAAACAACCGAAAAAATAAAAACCCGACCCACTCCCACTGGGACCCTCCTTTCATATACCATCAAATAAATATTGGTGAGAAAGTGGAAGGTTGCGACACAGTATACACACTATATGCTATTACATCAAAACTAATGAACCATTTGCTGCTCATCTGTGGAAGGAGATCAAAAGGATGATTCCAAACTGACTCTGAATCCATGCGCTTCCGATAGAAAAAAAGGAGGTTCTAAGTGTGCTAAAAAGGCTGCCTTGCAGAGGAGCTCCCTTACTAATGCGTTTCTAAGCAAACATTACAAGAGGCCATGAGAGGAACAGAAAGACCTAGGGAAAAGGGAGAAGAACAAAGCTTAGGAAAGCAGCCCCAAGGGAAAAGCACAATATAGAACAAGTCTCAGGAGACAAGGAATTAGAGCAGCCAAAGTAGGGAGCATAAGAGAGCATCACAACTACAAAAAGTAGTCCAAACAAATCCGTTGGCTCTAGCCAACTCTTCTGACCCATGTGTGGTGAGGAGATTTCTCTTAAGATTTTACATTTCGCAAGTCCATGATTTACATTTTGCTGCATGTTTGGCAGTCACTAAAGAAATCTCAAACCTACAAAAACAAAAACAAAAAACCCTAGATCCAGAGGAGCTTGCAACAGAAGTTTGGTGCGTTTTTCCTTAAAACGAAAATGCCACGTTTTGTTGTGCACAAGGCACCCCAAAGCTACAATTAACATGGTGCAACTTTCAAGATTAATGCACTGATCTACTATATACTTTAGTACACATTTATTCTAATGCAAGCATTGCTTCTAGCTTAAAACAAAAATACTGAAAAATTAATGAATGCTGTAAGTGTACTGTGGTTGTTTGTTTTGCTTTTACTCAATCTGAAAGGCTAAATCATCTGCGAAAATATACCCAATCCAACTCAATTTAGAAGAGTATTGATTCTCAGCATTGTACAGAACTACATATAAAAATCAGGGGGTGTTCTGTCAGAACATAATTTTAGTCTATGGGACCTCTGTTCTGGAAGGAATGAGGAAAGCAGAAAGAAAGGGAAAAAAGAAGTGAGAGAACATATAAAAGTTCTGCTATAAACAAGGATATAGCTTTTTTTTTCTCTGTAAAAACCTCAGCTGCCTTTAAAATGAAAAACCTCTAACTAACCCCCTCTCCTTCAGTTGCCACTCTGCTGAGACAGAAGTAGGGAAGGAGAAGGACAGGCTTTGCCAAGTGAACTATCACAGCTAGCTGTGGATGGGGCATGGGGTGAAAAAAAAAGGCTTAAGCCACTTAAAAGTCACATGGTTGGTTTGTTTCAAAGCAAGCAGGTCAATGTCATATCCACTGTTTCAAACTGCTTTGCTGGGAGAGGGAGACTTGGATGATGTCACTGTAGTCAGTCAGTGTGGGGCAGGTGTAGGTTTGGTGAGATTTTCAGGAGATCCAGTGGGGTCCAGTCTCAGCTGTAGGGCCTGTCAGCCAGCAGGACCAGCTGGGCATCAGAGGTGCCCCTAGGCCTTGCTTTCCTCCACTTTTACTGCCTGAGGTTTGATCGCTCCTGTGCGCACTGGTTTCATCTGGCTTGTGGAGGCTGTTTCTTGCAGCTTTACTGCTCCCAGATTGGCTTTATTTTCTTCCACCCGTTGCTTTGCCTTTTGACATACAGAAAAGGAAGCATTAGAAAAAACACCTGTGAATATCATTCATGCAAGACATCAAATTTGCTCCAAAACTCAGCTGTTTTCTCTGCCACCCTTTGCTATCCTAAAACACCTTACACAAAGGTGTTTTCAAATTTCATATACCTCCCAAAAATTCAACATAAGCACCATATGGCATGCAATTCTCTAACTTCTGACCTCCCATCGCCCAGCATTACTCACGGGCTCAGTGCAGCACCCACCCGGTCCACTCTCTTGCCTTCCCTCCAAGGAAAATAACTTCCACACATAGCTTTACTACACTGTCACCCTCTCAAGTACAAGGAACAAGGGTGATACTGCAGAAGAGCAGACACTACTAGGTAAGAGTACTGACATACACTACCTGTTGCACATAGTGTCCTTGCACCGAGCCCATACTAACTGCTGGTCCAGACGACTTCCCATTTGGGCTGGCAGAGCTAGGCCTGGAAATCGAAGAGTCGACAACATTCATGGAGTAAATTCTACAATGGAACAAGAACCTTATTCATGTGTGAAAGAAAAAAAAAAGAGCAGAAAGCAGCAGTAGACAGAGCATGAGTCTGAACCCATGAACTCCCCAGCCCTAAAGAAAACATATGGATTGCTTAGAAGAAAAAAAAAACTGAATGTCTCAAGAGTCTTAGTGACCTGACTGTTTGGAACATTTACATATTACTGCCTTTCATCTTGAGAGGATGAGACTGTGCTGGAACTAAAACATTTACTCAATGATTCCAATTTTCTACCTAAACAAGAAACACACAAAAACACAATTCCAATCTGCCTTTATGATGTTCAAAACGAACAACTTTACACAATTCCCACAAGCACCAGTGACCACATCAGAGACACACTGGTCCCTAATGAAGAATGAAAGCCATTATCATGCATTTTGATACAAGTATTTGGACTACAGTAGGTACATTCTACACATGAACAGCCAAGTTGATCTTATACAGGGATAATGTATATGTACCATGCCACTGCAAATGGGGAACGCTACTTCTTTCTCATTCTGACTACAGAGGCCAAATTCTTTAAGTATTTACCTGTATGCATGTGGTGATGGTACAGACCCTCCAGAGGACATATTCTGTTTACCATCGGAAAAATGAAACCCCTTCATTTCCATTTGGGAGGACTACAGAGGAAAATGAGCAAGAGCATATATCATTTCTGCTTTCAGAGAAAGTCTGTTATTTTATATGAACACTTTAAACTAAACTTCTGCCCTTCTACCCATGTGCCCATTAAAAGAAGAAACATTTTTCAGATGAAGGAAACTAGGCTTTAAAGTGAAAAGATCTGCTTGTATTAAACTAACAAGCCAGCAGCACAAGCAAATACTAAACCTGGAAGTTAACTGCTGTACTCTCTCAACCCTAGAATAGACAAACTTATGATACAAATCCATCAAACCAGACATGACATTAATATACCTACTCAAATGGACACGCTTCACAACAGTGTGAAATATCTGGGCAGTATTCCAACTGTGTCTGGAGCTCACCACCCCTCAAGCACTCTGGGGAAACCTGTGTAAACATGTAATAACACTGGAGACTCCAAACTGGATCAAGGCAGGACAGGGCTCCCTGGAAACAGAATGGTGACCAGCAGCAAAACCTGAAAGACTGCTGGCCTGTGCTTTGGAGATGAGAAGAAAAGGGCTCCTTCATTTTAACACCAGTAATTGCCTTTGATATTTAAGGATCCCCAATAAGCTAGTCTCTCCATTAAGGAGCAAGATCAAGGAGCAAAACTTCAGTTAATCCTCACCTCCCTGCTGGCAGCAAGAACTGAAGGCTGTGATCCAGGAGGAAGAATTCTTCGGGGAGCTCCTACAGACAGATTTTGCCCCTGAGGAAGCTGGATGGACTGTGGCAGAATCAGGGTCTGCTGGCCAGAGCCGTAGCGGGGCAGCGGAAGCTGGGAGCCAGGCACAGGCATCGTTAGCTGCGTGATAAGGACATGCAGTTACTTAAAGGCAGTAGTAGTGTTTGCTGCGCTGGGTTGAGATGCTCTCTCCTAATATCCTGAAACCACAGTATTGCTACAAAGAATCTCAAAAATAGTTCAGTCTGGCATAGGGTAAACGCAAATTAATGTATCAGAGGAAATTTCACACCAAAATGCATGAGCCGGTAGCGTTGCTGACACCCTGCCAGCTGGGTTTTTAACACAGCACCAGTTTAACGTAACTGCACTCAGGGCTTTCCTCCTTGCGTAGAACCATCATCCAGTTTTGCAATCTTCCTCCTGGTCTCTGCATGTGCGATTTTTCTCTTGATCCGACAGCAGTGTCAGACAGCTCCAACAGCATCAGACACTGTTTGCAGCTTTAATACCCAAGCTATGAAGTCTGTCCTACTTTCACACCAAAGTATTCTGGGGAGTTGAACTCTAGAGAAAGCAATGGTTACTCTTCTATCTTCTGCAATGAATTTCAAATTGATTATGGTAATAATTAAAGAGTATTTACAAGAAGTAGCTTATGACTCAACAGCCTCCTGTTTTTATGATTTATCTGGCAGTACTCACAACTGCTGGGTTTGGGAAGTACCATGACATCACTCTGTGATAAAAATAATAAAAATCTAAGGCTGAATTTACCCTGTTGGCTCTTGGAAGTAGTATTTTTTAGGACAACTATCAAATCAGGGCCTTCTATCTGGGAAGCACCCCAAGGTTTGACTGTGCATGAAATGTCTATCTGGAGGGTGAAGACAGCCCTCAACATAAAAGGTCACCTCAGCAGGGATGAAGCAACAGCTCACAGAAGAGTCTCATGGAAAAATCTTTTACCTCTTTACAATGAACTTGGCTCACACAAACACATGATTTAACACAAATATCAGTTTCAACCCAGTCTCAGAAACAAGTGATACTCCACACAAGAGTGCCTTGCAAGCCCTGCTCCTAACCTGCGTAAGCTGAGAGTCCATCATCTGGGAGGCTCCCATACCAGCTGCTTGGTTTATCTGGCCTTCATAAACCAGGGTCTGGCTTCCATTCAAGGGCTGATAGGGAGATCCAGACTGGGTTTTCACTACCTCCAAGGGCTGCATGCCTGGGAAGGCGGAATATGGAGGCTTTAGAGCAGTGCCTCCTGTCAGGACCATGGTGCTGGGCTGAGACAGACTGGGGTGCATATACACCTGAGACCTGGAGAAGAAAAAAGTGCTGAAGTCATTACATAGAAAACCTTTGGAGACTATACACACATGCCTATCAAGAGGTATCTGGCTTCCTATCAGCAAACAGTTCTCAGCAATTCTGTCCTTGTGTTGCAGGAGTCTTCAAAATGATAGTGCATCCCACCCAAAATTTATATTAATACTCTGCACAATATAATCTGGATTAGTAGTAAAGGAAGGATTCAATTTATCAGAAGTCTGTAGCAGTTTTGCAAAGCAGAAAAAATGAATTAAAGATTCAACCAGCTCTAGTGCTAGCAAAATCTCTTCAAACTTCATGTCTAGATTTTTGAGGCCTAGAAGAACCATCCTGATCACCTGCTCTCATATCATGAGAAAAAAGAGGGTACAGAGTATATGAATCTCATAGCCAGCCCAACTCTGAAGTGGATGTCTCATTCCTTCAATTCAAGTAAGCAGTTCTTTTGGCCAAATACTCTTGCTGCTACATTTACATTTGATTTTCAAGATGAACCTTACTAATTTTTCCAACAAAGAGCAGGCATGTATTCTGTTCTTGTCTTGCAGTTTATAGCTAATAACAAAGTTATTTGAATTTTTCAAGGACAGACTTTGCCACTGTCCTTGAAGAAGCATGCTATATACATATATACAAAGTCTTATGTACCCTGATATTCTTGCTCTCCACTCCAATGCTCTCCAGCATTGTTATCAAAACAAAGAAACAGGATGTCCACAAAGGGAGAAGAGGGGATGAGTAAAGAATATCTGATCAATTAACTTCACCAACATCAACGAAAGAGTTAAGACCACAAGGAAATGAAAAATTGGAAAGTAGTTACCTGAAGGGCTGTATGGAGCTGTACATCTCCTGGGACTGAGAAACAGGCAGACCGCCCCTCAGGCCAAGCTGAGCTTGGGCCTGTAAGGATGTGTGGAGGGAAATGGGAATCTGTTGAGCAGCAGCAGCCTGTGAAAGAAACTGAGATGTCTGAGAGGTACAAGAGCAACCGAAAGCTCTCCCAGGCTATTACAAAGCCATCAGTTTCCTCAACAAATCTATGTGCCACGACAATGACCTACACTGCAGCTTTGCACAGCCCCTCCTAAAAGAGGAGTACATTGGCAGGGAAAGAGACTGCATAGGCACCTGAGAGAGAAGAGTGTTGCAAGAGGCATTTGATGGACAGATCTGAGGAACGACGTGCTCCACACACAGAGTAGGCCCTTTCTCAACACCAATAATCCAAGCTTGCATTTACCTGCACTCTTACCCTGAGGAGGCTGGCACTCCTTAACCCTATCAACTCCCTGTTTACTAAGTCCAATGAAATCTCCCATCAGTATTGACTGGCTGTAGAATTTACTGCAAGTCACAGACATATCCTGAGTTGGAAAGGACCCATAAGGATCACTGAGTCCAACTCCTGGCTCCACACAGGACTACATAAAAAATAAATGACATTCCTGAGCATGTTGTCCAAACACTTTTTGGACTCTGTGCCATGACCACATCCCTGGGGAGCCTGTTCCAGTGCCCAAGCACTCTCCTAATGAAGGATCTTTTCTTAATACCCAATCCAAACCTCCCTGATGCAGCTTCATGTCATTCCCTCAGGTTCCATCACTGGTCACTTCACCTCATGCAGACTTCTCAGCATATGCTTCAGTTAAACCCAATCTTTTTAAAATAAAAAAAAAAGTAATAATGTCTCCCTTCAATTTCACTAACCTGTAGCACCCTACTGGGAAGCAGCATTCAAGGAACCTTAATATCTAAGCTCCCTTGGGCTGTCAGAGAGAGACACATCTTTTCATACGCACCACCCTGAATCACAGAATGGCTTGGGTTGGAAGGCACTTCAAGGATCATCAAGCTTCAGCCCTCCTGCCGCAGGCAGGGCTGACAACCTCCATATCTAATACTAGACCAGGCTGCCCAGGGCCCCATCCAACCTGGCCTTGAACACTTCTGGGGACGGGGCATCAACCTTTCTGGGCAGCCTGTTCCAGCACCTCACCACTCTCTCAGTGACGAATTTCCCCCAACAGCCAACCTAAATCTTCCCTCCTTCAACTTAAAACCATTTCTCCTTTTCCTGCCATTATCTACCCTCGTAAGGAGTTGACTCCCCACCTGTTTGTAGGCTCCCTTTAAGTACTGGAAGGTACTGAAGACTTTTGGAAAAACCATTAGCTAGTTACATGTCTCTCTTACTTGTTGGTAGCTTTGCTGCTGAGGTATCGTCTGAGGAACAAGGCGAGGCTGACTTGCAAACACGTGGCCATCCAGATACAGGGGTGGAATATGGTTACCTAAATATCAGAGAGGAGACGTTGTAATTCAAGGTACAGGCACAGCACACTACAGAGACCTGCCAGTCTACCAAGACTAACAGTTCAGGAACTGGCAATCTGTGCTCCAAACTCTTCCTATATGCCAGAAACCTGCTCTGCGATCACCTCATATTTGCAGCTAGAAGGGATAGAAAGGGCAAACAGGATATTTGAGACCTTTACATAAGCAATCTAAAAGCCATTTTTACCCCAAGTAGCACCAAGAGGAATGTGGTATGCCACTCTTGCGCTTGCGTATCTGAACATGGGATTTTCAAGCATAATGAGGGAAGAATCTGCCACGGTGGGAGTAGGGGAGATAAATGACCTAACTTGGAAATCATGTGTTTTCCAAATAGATTAGCTACAGTGGCTGACTCATGATCACTTCTGGCCTGCATATTCCACTCCATTCTTGAATTGAGAAATGAGAAGGACACTGCATGCAGGAGAGGTCTTTTGAGACCCAGGAATCAAGACTCCAGGTACATTTGTTTTTTTCCATTCCACACACTCCCTTGCTAACTATACGCACCACTGAACTTAATTATGTTTAAAATTTTCCCTCCGTAGTTCAAGGATAGCAACACCTTCTCACCTACCAGAGTTATGCAAACTTTTAAATATATTTTTTTGTTATGTACAAGGAGCAGAACGTGCTCAGAATATGTGACATACACAAAAGTTACAAATAGCAAAATGAGTAGGAGAATGGTTGATGCCAATACTGGAATTGTTGAGTGTCTCAGCCAGAGGTTTCTTCCTTTCCCTTCTATTCTACTGAGTACACAGTGAAGAGTGAGCAAGATCCACTGATGCATTACAAAGAAGAGCCCCTACTCAGTTACAGCTAAGTCCAAAAGGAAAGTCAACCTTGTGTTAAAATTATACTGGTAACACTCAAGTAACCTTCTCCAAAGTGAGGAAGAAACAGTCCCTCTTTCCTGAACTCTCCTTACAGATCTGCTAAATGCCAACCAGTCTTTCAATTTACAAGGATGCTCTTCTCTACTAGAATCCATAGAGGATTCAGATAACAACCAGACAATGCAAATACTGCTGCCACAGTTTGCAGATACCTGGAATAGATGCAGAAGGTGCTACGGACGCCACAGGCATAGGAGGCATAGAAACTCCACCAAAAGAGCTGTAGCTGACACCGTTGGAAGCTCCAACACTGGAAGGAGGCTGGATGCCCGAGCCTGCACCTCCTGGAGAGTTCTGTTCTGGTAAACTAGGAGAGTTTTCCCAAGCCTTACGAGCAGACTCCATCTATGGAAATGAAGGGCGATAACTGCAGACAATTCAAACGTGGAGGATAATACTGAGGTCTACAGCCGCTCATCTGTAAACTATTAGTTCAACCTAAATCCACTCAAGTCAGAGTAGAAAGCTAACAGGTCTCAGATCAAGGGGCTTCATATCCATCCCCAGTGGGTAAGTATCCCTCATAAGCACTGATCCCTCTGGGTATCTGACGAGTTGTTCGTGGGGTGGCAAGGTGGGGTGTTTCTTTTTTGCTGGCTTTTTTTTGTTGCTGTTGTTTTTAAACATCGAGTGTCTAAGATCACTGACGAGTCACCTTATCCAGTTATTGAGACAGTCACTAGTCAGAAAGCTTTGCTGCACACTTATTTTTTTACAATTAATGAGGACTTCAGCATCCAGGACTGTTGGAACTCATCCCTCTTCACCCACGATGAATAGCCAATATAGATAAAGTTTTACAGGAAATAATTAAAGATTTAGCAGTATCTAAAAGAACACAGAGAAAGATCACTCCACCCTCACTACCCTGGTCAAGAAGACAAGGTACCCACTCCGAGGACAAGCACATATGTCAGCTTACTTACCTTAAGAGTAAGCTCTGCGGTGGGGAAGGACATTGGGTTCAGGCCAATGCATCTCTGGAGGTGATGATCTCTTCGCAGAATGGGAATGGACTGCGTTAACCCTGCCTGAGGGGAGAGTGGGGAATGGTGACTATTCAAGAAATTCAAGAGGTACTACAGCCTCAGCTGGCAGCTGCAGTAACTACATCTCAAAGGATCCAAGCCTCAGGAGCAGGAGTTAAGTACTGCATTGAACCGTTATTCCCTCTGCTGATGGAACAAATGAAGCTTTGATGGTGTGCAACCACACCTTTTACATTGAGTTACACCAATATCCATTTAAACAGCAACTAGACCCAGTAACATAAAAGTCTGCAGAAGACACATGTTTAGGACCTACCTGAATTTCACACAATACTTGCTCCTGAAAGAACATTTCTCAAAAGAAACACTCCTTAGACAAGCCTCAAAAATTCTAACCGCCTACAAACTTGAAGACATTTCAAAAGCAGCTTTCTGAGTTTCTCACACTGCTGTCCACAGCTGAGTTACAAGCTGGGCTTTCAGTGTGCTCACTCCTGCACGTATAATAATGAAATACACAGATGGCTGGAACAAGCTAGGAAACTTCTCAAAGGGGCAGGCTTAACAAGATAACTCTTCTGTGTTGTGCTGTGGCAGATGAGGTTTTTTGAGGAAGCTGCCAGTCTAGACCTAAAAACACCACTATCCCTATCACATCCATTACCAGTACTCCCCTATGTCTCAGGGCAAGGATGCTGGTGATCTCAGAGATCTGTAAAACCTCTTGCTTTACACAAGTCAATGAGTGGTAACAGTTGCTCTCTGTATCACTCTTGAGCCAGTGATGCTCTTTTTATCAAAGTACCTTGGGGCACAGATTTCCATTACGGATCTTAGTCACGTGAGATGCCTGAGCATTAAGTGTGAAGGCAACTGCAAAGAAACACGCTGTCTCTGTTTGGTAGGATCTGAGATTTAACCAAGGAGAGGGTCAGATGAATCAAATCAAAAACAAAAGATACTTACATTACTGGCCAAGGCATCCTGCAATTTGGTGACAGGGTTTGCTGCAGTGCCAGAAGCAGAGCCAGGCGGCAAGCTGAAGTCAGAGTCCTGAAGAAGTGGAACATACAACATTCAAATCCAGACCCAAGGGCCACCAGTCTGCTTCTCATGGTTAATGACTTCAGCCTGAATCATGACACTAGAAACTAAAGACTGTCCTTCAGTAAGCCTCGCTGGAAGACAACATGGAGATGCTTCTCAGCACTCAGCAGCAGGCAATCCCCAGAGGGGCAAAGGCTTAGAAGGCCACTATTTTGTCTATCACATCTGTCACCACCCCAGCAGGTCCCTGGGACACTACTTACAAAAAGATATTATGCATTTGGCCAACACATCTTGAGTACCTGGTTTGTGTCAACGAAATCTAAGGCAAATCCACAGTGTATACACTGGAAGCTTCCTCTAAATAATCCTGCTGCCTCAAACCACCTTTCGCATCTCAACAAGCTCAAACCACCAAGAAGATAAAATTAAATTAAATCCTCACTTTAGGATTTACTCCAAATTCAATGGGTGGCACAGGAAGTACAGAATCCACGTGAATTTCCACCCCATTAACAGGGGGAATATTCCCTTCCAGCCGTTCCGTTCCCTCCGAACCCTTTCTGTTTTTCAGGGAGCGTTCGTTGCCGATTGGTCCAGGCTTGTGTTCCTTGTTCTGTCCTGAGCCTTGATCTGAATCCTTAACAGGAAAGCAGAGAGGCTGAGACAAAAAGACCAAATAACCCCATCTCAAGCCTTAAAAGTGCTATCAAGAACAAAAGAACCACTTCACAAGGTCTCTCACTACGTGCTCTGGCTTGGCTGCAAATCCAGATTACCTTTTTATCAGATTGCTTCTGCACTTGCTCCTTCTGGCAGTCAGGCTTTGGGTCCACCAGGCCAGCCCCATTCATCTCCTCTGGTTTGAGGGTGCCATATGGAGAACTGCGCTGAGAGGAGGTCGCGGAGGATTCCCGAGACTCCGCACTCAAGTCAATGCCACTATCCCCCTGGCTGCCTTTAAAACCCTGCTATGCAAAGCACGAAATGCGTTAAAGCCCCGGACTTTGACCCAAATCCACCAAGGAGGAAAAATATCCCAGAAAACATCAAGACCACGTCCCCTTTTGAAATCACATTCTTGGTTAACTACAGAGGAGATGGTCTTGGCCTGCAGCATCCCCTGGCTACTGCTTTACTGCTACACAACCCTGACACAGGCTAACCAAGGCATTAACCCCGCTGTGGCTTCAGAATAAGGTGAAAGCAGCACACAAGGCAAGTAGGCTGAGACCGCCAAACTTACGTCTCTTGTGAACCAAACCAGACTTGAACGGGTGAAACATTCTGAAACTTCCTCTGCCATCCCTGCGTTAAGGCTACAGCTACACACTGCTCACAGGAATGAGGCATAAAGAACCATTACCTATGGTATTTCACCTTCCTGGACAACAGAGATTGCTTCCAGTTAGGAGCACAACCATGGAATACGCCTACCAGACAGTTACTGCAGACTTACACCCACATCTAACACTAAGCAACACTTGGCCCTCTAGGTTAGAGCAGCATGAAGCTCAAATCAGAACTGCAGAGTTTAAAATTGCACAAGCAGAGCTGACGATCACTAAGCACAGATGGAGCAATGAGAAGCATAAGCCATCTATGTTAAAATTTTACAGACAAGATACCTGAATGCACACGAGTTGCTGCTTACCTCAGTGGAACTAGATTCAGTACCATTAAAGGTATTTACAGGCTTGCTCCAGGAATCGCTTCCAGGAGATTGGACTGAAAGAGCTGGAAGAAAACACATAGCAGAGTTCAGCTGCTTTAAACAGAACTGCGAGCACATCTTGTGCACTGTGCATGTTGCACTATTAACATTTCATTTCTAGATTTAAGAAAGGATATTTTCACTACCTCAAAAAGTTATTGGTCCCCTGTCAGCTGAGTTGGGGCAGAGAAGATAGGCTGCAGAGTTGAGCATAGACAACAGAGGAAAGAGATTTCTTCAGGAATGTGAGAACAATAGGAGAGAGAGAGAAACAAGGGAGGCACTAGCTATTCAGTGCTAGAGTATAAGAGGAAGGCAAAGTAAGAAGCTGGCTGAAGCAGAACAAGGCCAACAAGCCTAGAAAATGTTAGGACCTTGGTCTTAACAAAAAGACCCAGGAAACTCCTCCTATGTAACTAGCAATAGGACTAGAAGAATGGTCTCAAGTTGTGCCAGGGGAGGTTCAGGTTGGATATGAGGAAAAATTTGTTCTCCAAAAGAGTGGTCAGGAATGCTGGAACAGGTTGCCCAGGGAGTCACCATCCCTGGAGGTGTACAATATTTAGATGTTGTACTAAGGGATATGGTTTAATGGAGAAATACTGGTGTTACGTGGATGGCTGGCCTAGATGATCTTGGAGGTTTTTTCTAACCTTGGTGATTCTATGATTCACTCCAGAAGTCTGCCAGCACACATCCCATTTTCATCATCACAAAAAAAGAAAGTTGTCTCCTCTTAAACATGTACACCCTGCTTGCGTGAAACACTCCAAATCAAACACCCCCAAACGTACCTGGGCTGTTGCTCTCCCAGATTTCTGTGCCCAGGCTGTTTCCAGACACAGTTACATCACTTTGCTCCAAGCACAAGCTGTTCTGCTTCTTCGCAAATCGAGGAGGAATGCGGGACTGAAGAACACGGGCCTTAGCTGGTGCCTGAGACAGAAAAAGCACAGGCTGTTAGACCTGTCACTGACCTGGGCTAATGAAGCCTGCTCCTGGCAAGTTTAATCCCTGGATTTCGAAGTGCTGCAATGCCACAGAGAATCACAGAGTTGTGGGGGTTGGAAGGGACCTCTAGAAATCATCGAGTCCAACCATCAAAGGCCCCTAGCTCAAGTAACAGAATTGTGTTTCACAAGGAAGGGAAAAAAGCTGTCTTCATTTTTTTTTTTTTCAGCGTTAGGGAGTGTTACAGCTCAAAGCAAAGTTAGAATTGTCAGTACATCAGACTTGCTTTGCTTAATTCCTCTTCCTCGCTCCATGAAGCTAGATCAGAAGCCAGATCAGTTTGTAATTTCACAATACAGAGATGGCTCTTTCACAAAGCCATGCTCTCAACAGTAACAGAAGCACATCTTTCTAAAGTGTGAGACTTTTCTCAGTGCCCATTCATATGCTGTCCTCAGCTTAATTTTAAAACTGCCAAGCAATCGGGTTTCTGTAACTTTGTTTGGGAGACTCACTTCATCCACCACAAGCCTTCCCTCTCAGGAAGCATTTTCTAGATGCTTTTCATTTGCATTTAACCCTCCACATTTTACTAAGTCTTTCACATTAAAACATTCTCCTTTCCTCTCACAATCTTCTAATAAATGCAGACAAATTTGCAGACAAACACCCTCCTCCTAAACATTACTAAACTAAGCTATCCACACTGCAATCTTAAATCTTTTCTTGTACATCAAGTCCTTTACCCTATTCCAAAAATAAAACTGCAAGTTTCTTCAGGTTTGTCTTTCTCTGGTAAGGTGCTCAGATGCAAACATGACAAGCCTGGCAAGGAAGCTACCACACCCTCTTCTAGAAGTACTGTGCTGTTGATGCAGCAAGACAGTGTAGAAAGTGCTCCGTGCACTGCCTCCCAGTATCACACCAACTACAGCCAACAACAGGCTTAGTGAGCGAAGCTGCTCTGCTCATGCGTCACTTGAGACAACTCTCTTCAACTCACAATTAAACAATTCTGTTAGAAGATGAGAACAATCAGAAATCTTCTAACCATTTTTTTCAGACCAACAGCCCCTGCTCAACAGAGCCAAACTACACTTTTTGGGCCTACCACAGTATAAGCCCTACTTTGGAAAACTGTGTATTTTTCCACCTATCCAAATGCTTTCTGGGGCCTTGTTCCCGTTACAACAGTTCAGAAAACACATCAGTTCAATTTTTTTCTGCCTCCTACTCCTCACCTGAGCAGCCTGTTCCTTCTTTCTTCTCTCCTCTTCCAACAAACGACGCTGTTTTTTAGTAAGAACTTCAATGAAGCCTTCACCTGCCATAGATCCTACTTCATTCTCTTCTGCTGTGCTTGACACACGATTATCAATGATGGTACCTAAACAGAGTGTACACGGATAAAAAAGTAGAAATGTATGCATACGAAGCTTTATAATTGCTCTAATTTAGAGCGTGTTCTAAGTAGGACCCACATGCTACAAACAAATAAGCAACTTTAGTCAGCAGCACTGCAGCTAAGCTTTGAAAACTAAGCCACAGTAGTCTGTTGACATCAACTAGTCATGTTATCCTCCAAGACTTTGCTCTCCTCTGCCTCAAGGTGAGCATACTCCAGCTGGGGTTGTTTGGGAACGCGTTAAATCAGGTCACTTCAGATGTATTATCAGTGGAAATGAATCTCACACCTCTCCAAGTATTGGCCAGGACAAAATGGGCACAACCACCTTTTGAAAACATCGATGGACTTTGGGTGTAAAGCTTCAGTTCTACAAATGGCAAAAAGCTGAGTCACTGGCAAAGAGGAGAGGGTGGTCTTGTGTGGAGCCAGGAGTTGGATTCTATGGTCCTTACAGGCCCCTTCCAACTCAGGATATTCTGATTCTGTAAGTGCCAATACTTGCAGAGCTACTTATTTCTTGCCTGCCTGCTAGAAGTTCAGAATCCAGGTTCCCCACTTTAGATGCTCTTTTCCTTCCTGCTGTGAAAGGAATTTAGGGCCTGAAATGTAACATTCTACAAAATGTTTACAAAACACAGAACAGCCTCATTTCTCTCTAGAACCAAACTTTCTACAGCAGAAACACCTAAGAAACTGCTATGCCAGATCTAGCTGAATGTTTGGGTTTTAATTTTATTTGCCTTCCATGTTGTCCCTATTTAGATGCTCTGGAATTTTCTTGTTTAAACAAATGGAAAATAATCTAACTTTAAATATCAAGTTACAGTGGGTTGAACAAGCCAGGTTTGAAGTAAGCCACAGTTTGTTAATGGTTAAAACAAAAAAGAGACAACACCACTACTCACTTCCATAATTCAGTTCAAATTGTGACAGTGTCTCTCCCTTTTCGCTTGCTCTCTGCACAGTGGACTTCGACTCCTTCTCTGACTTTTTACCTGGCCCTTCAGCACCCTCTGAGTTAGCAAGAGAGGCCCTATCCAGGCTGTAAATGGAGTGGCTGCTCCCACCACTGGTGTTGCCAAGGCTCCCTCCTTCTTCCGGAGATCTACAAGGTAAGAAGAGAAGGGAATCAGGTTTGTCCCTAAAAGATGAAAAGTAGCAAGGAAAAAAAACACACGGGCTTTATTTTCCTTACCAGGTTTCTAATCACACCTCATCCTTCCCCACTGTTTGCTCAACAGAAGATGACATTAATTCTGAGCACACCATCCATTACAAGGACATTACTGGGTAAGTGGGATGGAAACAGAACAATACCTGAACTCATGAGTCAACCAACAGGCTGCCCCTGCAACAAAGCCAATATCCTAGCTTGTCCATGCAGGGAGGGCTCTGTGCTTCTGAATCAGTGTCTCCTACCCTGCTATGACACCAGCCTAACAGCTCCCTTGTTCTCTTTTTTGATTGGCAGAAATTCTCTGCCAAGTGTAAGGGGAGAGGAAGAGAGACAGATGGGGGGAAGATGGCAATACTGAACCCCCGCAAAAGATTACTTTGCCCCATTTTCGTTCCCTGTTTCTCAAGAGCTGGTGGAGACAGGTTACAAGACGACAGATCACAAACAACACGTTGCCTATTTATCAGCATTTTAAGCTCAATAAGATGAAACCACAAGAACCTTTAGAACCTTTATCTTCTGCTCTTACTAAAGAAGAATGCTAAAAAGGCAGCTGCCAAAGCAGCTCAGAAGCAAGGCACAGCTAACCCAGCACCCTCTTCCCAGTGCTGGTGGATCATCACTCTTCTCAAGACACTTGGAGAAAATGCTTAATCCTTAGTGTCAGAGTTATCTTAAAGTACTCACAGGAAGAACTCCTCACACCAACCTAGAAACACACAACACCAGATCCTGCTAAGGTCTAAGAAAATATAAAAATAAAAGATAAAGCAACTTTACCTTTTACTTTTCATGAGTGTCCCATTCTGCTGGCTCTCGTATCGTGAAGCTGCTCCTACAGTCCTGACAGACTGCTCCACATATCCTGCTGGTTCAGCCTTGCGGTTCTGCCTGTCCACCAGTGGCCTTTGGCTTGAGAAGCTCCTCTTTGCTAGCTCTCTCTTCTCTCCCAAGCTCCCACTCCCAAGGCCGCCCTCCAGCTGACCCTCACTCTCCGAAACTCCATCTCGCCTCTCCCGACGCTCACTGAAGTCACTGCTTTCAGATGCTGTCTCCCACTCCTCGTTGGCATGGTCCGAGGAGTTCTGGTAGGATAGCTCAGGAGACCGTCTGCCCGAGATGCTGCTCTTCTCTGTGGTGCTCAGCTTGGGTCGTCCTGCCCACTGGCTGGGCAGCAGGCTGGGGCCTCCCTCCTCAGGGTTCCACTGACCAACTGATTCTCGTTCTTGCCGGAGGCGCCTGAAGCGCGGGGGCTTGTCTTGACGGGGAGGACGCCGCCTCCTGAATGGCCTGTTCTCTATGTTCTCCTGATCTGCTAAGTAATCCTCCTGGAAGAAGTGCCTCTTGTCATCCAGATGGCTCTCATCAAAAACCCGGCTAGAGAAAGAATCCACATGTTTGTAAGAATCCTGAACGTAGTCCCTGTCAGACTGTTGCCTGCTCCCGAAAGCATCTGATGGAGAAGTGTGGCTGTACTCCTGCCACCCCGCTCCCCCACTCCTGCCTTGCCACTGGGTGGGCTCCTTGCCCATGAAACCTCTTCTCCCATAGCCAGAGTTGCTTAGTCTTGGTGGCAATGACCTCCCAAAAGCTCTTGGGGCCCTCATCTTAGGGTCCAGACTAGTGTGATCATCTGAATAGATTTTGTTGGACCTCCAAGACTCTTTGAAGTCTCCCTTCTTCAAATCACTGTCCTCTCTGTCCAGCACAGAACCATCGTTGCTGTTTTCTGAGCCCCTCTGTCGGCGACGCTTGGGGAGCTCCTCATATTCTGACCCTTCACTATGCGTCTCACTTGCAATCCGTCGCCTTGGCTTGCCCCTGGGGAAGTCATCTGGCTGGTTGAACTCCCGGAGCCCTCGCCCTCGGCTGCTCCGCTGGTTGTTATAGACTCCCCGACTGCTCACAGCAGTGCCTCGGCCCCTGAAAGTGAACTCTCTGAAGCCTCTCCCTCGCCCACGCCCTTGACCTCTCCCACCAAAGGCTTGTTCTTCATCAATGAAGATCCAGTTATTTCTTTTCGTGGGAGGGAGATCGCTGGACTCTCTGGAGAGCTTGTTCTCCCAGGTTCTTTCTGGTTTGTCTTCTTCCTCCTCCTCCTCTTCTTCCTCTTGTGATTTCTCAGCCTCTCGGGCAAGGCTGGCTTGGGAAGAACCTTTGTCATCCAGCAGATAACGCGTGGAGTTCACTAAGGCTGCAGAATCATCTGATTCGTTTTCCTCTTTCTGAACAGTCGCCTTCTCTTTCAGATGGCGTGAGGTGTCCTCTCCCTCCAGTTTGACCTTCTCCATCTCCTTCTCCTTCTCCTCCACCTTGAGGGCTTTCAGGACTGGCTTTTTGATTGGGCCTGATCGCCGTGTCCTCCCACTTTGCTCCTGCTGTTGAACACCTGTGCTTCGGTTTTCAGGGGCCCACTCTGTTGTCTCTTCAGCAGGCTGCTTGGTATTAGCTCCTTCTTTCTTCCACGGGTCAGCAGTGAACGACTGCTCATTTCTGGGAACTTCTTCAGTAATCTCCGCTGCAGTCTCTGAAGGTTTCTCATGGTGGCTGATATCCCAGCCATTATATTCGGGTTTCTTCTCTGCTTGGATAAAAGCAGGCTCTAAAGGTGAACACCTCAAGTTTGCATGACGGTTGCTGGAAGGACAGGTTTCCTGCACGCTCTCCTGATGCTGAAATAAGAGATCTTGGCCTAGCCTCTGAGAAGACAGGCAGCTGTCAAAGTCTCCTTGGGCCTTCTTGTCAAAAGCATTCAAGTATTCCTCCCCTCTTTCCTCAAAGAGATCTCGCTGGGTGTTCAGATTCTCTGGCCTTCCAGGAGAGGAAGAGTAAGAACTGCCACTTCTATGAAGGAAGCAACAAACATGAATCAGCCAGCTAACGCAAAGCACAGCACGCGCCCAAGGCGGGCATAAGAGGTACAAAAAAATAAATTAGGTTTTGTTCTGCATCATGAGACAATGAGCCTATAAATACCCGAATACTGGGCAGATCTGCTATGGCCCCAGGCTGTGCTATCTGGTTTGTCAAATCAATGGATGATAAAGAAAGCAGTTCCTATGATGGGCAGCAAACTTACAAAATAAAGGGAAACTGAGCCTCCAGCAAGTAACTGAATTCAGGAAGTCCAAAAGAATTAGGAGACAAACTAGAAATGACGAGAACTTCTGACTCATCGTTTTCTGTACCTATCCATATAAATGCAAGCAACTCACTCCTACTGAACAGGCAGCCCCACAAGGTCCCAAGCTGGTCAGCCCGCACTAATGTCAGACAGAAAAACTGAGTTAAGCATCTGTAAGCATCTTCACAACATAAAAACTCAACAACATAAGGGAGCTACCAGATCAGTATACTGGCCTGTTTGACATCCTTTAAGTCAACTCTAAGCCTGCTTTTCAGTAGGAGATGGCCTCTTACGGCAGCATGGCCTCCCACCACAGCACACGTGAGGACAGGGGAGAATCTGCACTCACCTGGCATGCAGCCCCTCCACGGTCATGTTGTCAGGCTGCTTTTGATGCGACAGGGAGTACCCTTTGCTCTGCAGAGATGCATAGCTCTCCTGGCCCCATACTGGTACAGGGTCCACGGGAGCAGCCTTCCTTTCCGCCTGACCTGCCTGACAGTTCTGATCTTCAGATCGACAGCTGTTCCCACCGATGGAGTCCTGCTGAATCATGGGCTTCATCATTCCTGGTCATGACAGAGTTTGTATTGTTAACACTACAATCTCACTGTCAGGAAGAATCAACAATCTATCGCTAGCTTGACTCCCCTTCGTTCCTGGACTGCAGGTGACTGCAGCCATGGAAACCTTTCTGCAGAGAGGAGCCTGTGCTTGAGAAATACACAGCTGGGAAATACACCTGGAATGATATAGCAGGTGACACAGCTTTCTGAAACCAGCTTGCTCACTACACACCATCACAGGCTTGGCAGTAAGCAGGTGCATGAAAACAAGCCGCAGACTCAAGGGAGTAATTTATACACCCTAGTGTTTATATTCATATTTCTGAAGATCAGTAACAAGGTAAGCTCTGTGCTTCTAGCACCTTCCCAGGAACTACAGTTTTTCCCATTACGTTTGCCGATCATTCCCAAGCTGATCCTTCTCTTCTAAATGGGAAGATCTGCCTTTATACCTTCTACGGCTCCACAGCTGTTAAGAAAGATCCCCCAGCACAGTGCAAAGGATGGACAGGCAATATGCTCTCCCTCCTAACCCCCTTTGTTTCCTCAGTAGTCCTCATCACAACTGATTTTCTCATCCCTAGAGATTTACTGCAGCCAGCCAGACAGGATAAGAAGTCTGGGCTGAAGTGAGACAGATGAAGCACAGCAAGTTAGGAGAGCCACAACTTTCTCAACAGTTCAACCTCCTCAATGACCAGAAACCACGCGAAATACCAGTCCTGAGGACACTGAGCACCTGGGCACTTGTAGAAGCTTTAAGACTGTAACACGATCCCTGCATTCTAAAATCTGGAAAACCAACTCCCAAAGTCTTAGGTCTGAGAAATAGCTACAAGTAGCTTTCCAGATATTGGACCAAGTCAGCTGCTATGATAAAGGGAAACATTGAAAATATCTCACCTGAAGGGTGAAGGGCCGAAGGGTAGAAATCCACTGGGGTGCGACTCTGAGTCATGCGAGGGTCCATGTAAGAGGGCATCATCATCCAGCGAGGGTCGAAGCCAAGCATCTGGGGGTGTGCTGGGTAGAACGTCCGATGGGAATGGGATGGGGGAGGATAGACTTGCTGCTGCTGCCAGTGCTGCATCTTGTACAGCTGCTCCTGCAGGGAAGAAGGATGGGCCATTTGACATTAATTGTCATGGTGCCAGAAATCACACCTGCAACCTGGCCAGACCAAAGATACATTCCTTGTGTAAGAGGCTCAAAAACAAATCAGAGAGGAAGGTAGAACAGTTATGGGCAATTCACCACAAACTGAAAACGCAGCAAGTGCTGCTTTTCTTAAACTACCTAGGACACAATAAATACAGCCAAGAGATCAGGTCACCACTACAGGCCCACTGCACAGTGAAATGGAAGAGATCAGCTTCAAGACAGGAGTTCATATAGTTCCCAGCATTTTCATGAGATATAGGACAGTTTCCTGTCAAACATCATCCCTTAATTGGAACTAAATACTTCAGAAGACATTGCTCCTTGTAGGAAATGCCACTGTAACTTATTTTGTGTGTGTGTATAATAGTCCTATTCATGTTAGCCAAACAGATTAGATAAGAACATTCTAAATTCAATTAGGAGAGCTGTTAATATTTTATAGTATTTCCTGTGCATCCTCCGGGGATGGACTGACAGCACTGGGTTGTTTTCCATTTCCCACGTGGCCAGTTTACCTTCCTTCAGATGAGGAGTGTTATGATGTTAATTTGACTTGACGTTTAACTATTGCCTAAGGTCCAAGAAGAACCTGTATTTGAAGGGAACTCTGTGTACTGAAGAAAGTTTTCAAAACATAAACAGCTCTAATTAACAGGAAATACACCTGTTTACCTGTCAAGCTTGCCACCACACTTTTCTTACTGGGCTTACAGTGTCAAATTCTGTTAACTGTTTACAAAAAAGGCAATCCCTAATGCAGAGCAAGAGCAAACATATCTGAACCTGAAAGTCATTACAGCAGGAAAGAAAAATAAGATAAAGATTAAGTGAAGTGATAATTTGGAGAAAATATTTCATGAAAGACAGCGTTGATGGCATTAACTTTTTTCTTTTCATGAAACCACTGCCACGGAAGCAGCAACGCAAGCCACACAAAATACAAACTGCCTCCTACATACTAACAGCACAAAGGGTGGAAGAAAATATAATGAAAATTTCATGTTCTTCCAGTAACTATGACCTGAAGCATTAGTAGTGCGACAGCAAAGACATCCAATTATTTTAGCTTCAGAGCATACCTTTAAAAGAGTAACATGAGCAACATTTGCTTCTGCACATTTAATTCAAAAAATGTCAAAGGGAATAACCATGAGAGTAATTACTAAGCTTCCAAGGAAAAGCCAAATGTAGGCTCTTCACTAAGGCTGCAACAGAGTTGATAATATCACATTTCAAACAGTTATTCTATGAAGAACGACAATTAACTCTGTTATCACAAGCCTAAGTACTCTCTCCTCTGCTGCCCTAAGGAGGGAAGCTCACTGCAGGTGGGAGAGCTGGACAGCACACATGATGTATAAAGTACTCTAAAGCTGAGAAAGAGGTAAAACATATGAAGCAATTTAGACTGGTCTCTCAGTGCCCAGAAAGAACTGTCAATGAAACAAAACAGAAACAATAATGATCAACAAGAGCCTCACAGAAAAAAAAGGTTGCGAAGAAAATTAGAGCAGACAAAAAAAATGTCCTCCCTCTGCAAAGACAGGAGGAACAAGAAGCATGCCACTTTATGCCACTCACATTCAGCTCAGAAGAGTTCAACCACCCGCCAACTTAAGCACAGTTTGACCACGGCAGGCAAATGCCTGTCCATACCAAGCAGGGTAAGCATAGAGGAAATGTAAAATCAAATGCCAATGGCTGATCCCCAAAGGGATCTTCCTCCTTTCCCCTGGTCTGCATATTCAGCACCCTGTCACTGCAGCAGTGCTGAAGAGCAGCAGCCTCCATCCTGTGCCAGGGAAGAAGAATAGGTGTTCACCAGGTTTACTACCAGCCAAAGGTGTTAGATACTCTGCTGGATCCCTAAGTACCAACACAGCCACTGCTGCTTTTTGACCTTGGACACAGGAAGGTAAAGTCCCTGGCTTCCAGTACATGCACGCATTTGCAAACCAGAACTGTGCTACATGCCACGTAGTCCTAAGATGTCACACTGTCAGGAGATGCAGAGACAACAGTGCCAGACAAGTCAACATTTCTGACAGCAGTGTCTACTCTTCTCCCAGGCAAGTGATAAACCTGGCCTGCCCACGCCTCTCCCCAGGCACAGAAAGCTGTTAGCACAACAGCTCCAGCAAGGGAGGCAAAAAAATTCATGTAATCTACAGAGAGCCTTTTCACATATGTTACAGTAGACATCTGCGATCAAGAACAGTGAAAAAAGCTGGAGGAGAACCAGCAGTTGTTACCTCCCAGCCCAAGGATGGGTCAGTTACTTGACACTGATGGCACTGAAAATTAGGCAGACAACTATTATAGGGGGGTCCAAAGAAGTGCGGAAGGAGTATCACACCTATTACCTGCTGCTGTTGCCTCTGGAATCGTGGGGGAAGAGACTTCTGGTATTTGTTGAACTCCTGTGCTGGGGATGGAGCTTCTCTGAGCTCTTCCTCACTGCTGCTTTGGGGTGCTGCTGGGGCAGGAGTCTCCTCTTCCAGATAGCCAGAGACATCCTGTGTGTGAAACTCAGGGGTTGCTGGGGAGAAGAAAATAAGCCTTGATGAGTCTTGCCCATGACACAGTTTGTGTGTACATCACCAGAGCAAAATATACACAAGCGTGGGCACGTCCTGATCATGTTGCATGGTTGAACCTTATTACAAAGTCACGTGTAGAACCTCACAATCTCTGTGATTTGCTCTGACAGTTCTTTTAGGGACAGATCTTGAGATCCCCCTCTGCTATCAGCACTGCTTCAGCACTGTGGGACAAAGTCCATTTGATCTGTTACTCCTTAAATGTGTCTGCACTTCCTAATAAAATGATCTTGAAACCAGAGGCCCATTCCAACAAGGTCTCTGCTAGCACAGCTAATTGAGCGTGGTTAAAATAACCAAAGTTGTCTGCACTTGTTTTAATAGTTAGGCTGCTTCTTTTTTCTCTCCCCTCAAGTGAACCCTCATCATCAATCCAAAATACTCCACAGAATATGTGAGACAGCTCATCTCCAAATGCTCCCTCCCAGGAACTCCCCCACAATTCAGAAGAAAGATCAGCACATTAGCAAAAAAAAAAATCAGTTTTTACAAGGCAAGCAATGCTTCTGTACCTCTACGGAAAACGTGGCCATTTTCTTGCACAGCACTTTTCTCCGTGCTTGGGGGTTGCAGGTCTTCATTCTCTGTGTGTTTCTGGGTCTCCCCGCTCTTTTGAGCCAGTTTGCATTTCTGATCAAGTTGCTTCAGCTTGGCAGCACAGGCTGCCAGACGCTCCTCCCTGGCTCGCCGCTCCTCCTCCTCCCGTCGCTTCCTGGCCCGTTCAACAGCCTCAGAGATCTCAGAGTGCACAAACTTCTGTCTCAGTGGCACTTTTTCTTCTTTATCCTCGAGGGACTGCTGTTTGAGAGCACCTCCCAATGAGGGCTTCTACCAAGGGAAAAACATTTCTCAGTAAGCATGAAATGTATCTTGTACCTTGAGCTCTGCATCCCACGACAAGAAAAATCCCCTCTTGCCTGCTATCATCCCTCTCTACCCTCACACACACTAATCCCCGTTTGGTGAGGAGTTGCCGCTATCTAGTTCAGTATCTCCATTTTCTGTCTGACAACCCCACTGCCTGGGACCAGCTTCAATTTTCTCTTTCTAGTGGCAGTGTGGAACGCATAAGCAAAGAATTGAGAAATTCATCAACATCCTATTCTCAGCATAGAGTCAGTGAGGCCTTTTAAGGACAGCAGTGTGTCGCATCCACTAGCTCAGCAGAATGAGCCCACCCACATGAGCTCAAACTACCTGGTATTCAGACGTAGAGCTCCAGCCATTGATCTTCCTTGGAGGCTGCTGTGAATCCTGCACTTTCCGGACTGATCGAGACAAACCAACTGAGTCACCCCAGTTTTTTCCTTCCTCCAAGGTATGTTTGACATCTGTACTGTCTGCAGAGCTCATAGACAACTGCCGCTGCCTTCTGGGATCCCAGCTGTTCCTGTCATTAAAAAAAAAAGATTTCCTATTACATTTGCAACTTGCCTCAAAAAGCACTTGCAGACTTACTCATCAAGTGGCAAAGGCAACTGACTGTAAAAGAAACAAAGGATCTAAACTAAACAAACACTGGTCCAAGCAATGGGCTTTTCCTCCTACGTGCTTAAGGAGTTACATCACTGTTGTGCAGCCCGATAAAGGTGAGACACTTGGCACTTAGCTCCATGACCCATGCACACCCTTGAGGCCCATTCAAATGCTGGCAGGTGGAATCAACAAAACCACAGTATAAGGCATGGGGGGAAAAAAAAAATAAAAAAAAATCAACCTCAACATTCAGAACAAGTTTTAAGAGATACTTCTATTTATCAAGAGAACCATGGATGTGAACACAGCCAGTTCTTACCACTTCTGCCGTCCATCTTTAAGAGATTCTTCTTCTTCCTCATCTTCACTAAACTTCAGTTTCTCAGAGTAATCCACTTCATCATGAATGCCTGAGAAGGCAGAATTGGAAAAGGGATATACAAGAGGAAAGACATAGTTCCTGCCACGTCCTCAAAAACCTCGTGCCTTTTTCTGGCACTGAATTAGACTCTATTTTGAAAAGTGAATGTCCAGCACAGATACTGGAAATTATGTGATTAGCACGAACTCATACTGCTAAACAGCAGGTTGGTCCCAAAAGAGAAACAGTAAACAGCTTGGGAAAGAAGGATGCAAAGTAAGGAGACAGCCACCAAACCAGACATCAAACTGCTGTAACTGAAAAGGTGGGACCAACTCTTCATCACTCTTGTATCCTGCTGCTGCTTGGTGTTTTCAGCTTTTAGGAGTCTTCAGATCCAGTTCCTAAAGTACTGTAATGGAAGGATCAGAAGGATCCATTGTGTCATCATGTACACCAAGAGCACCTTCACAGCTGCACTGACCATCCCTTCCTTCCCCTCATCCATTCTACAGCAGTGAAATAGAGTCACTAGAACTTTCTGGCAATTCCATGCTGCAGGGAAGAGTAACTACTTTGCTTTACCTGCTAAGTCATCGCTTGAAACTAAAGGACGGAGGTACTTTACCTGCCCATCCATCATCCGCATCGTTATCTAGTTCATCCAGCCCCTTCAGGTTCTCGGCGTTGATAATGGTGGGTCGAGGTGCTCTCTCTACCAGCTGCCGAAGCGGACGTGCTGGGCGAGACAGGCCAGGCCTATTTTCTTTCCTACAGGGAGATGCAAAAATATTGGTTAGAAATAAATGAATGCGCAGTTGACTTTGTAACAGTACATCAGTCATTTTCTACCACACAATTACATACAAGGAATCTGAGTATCTCCCCCTGTTCAGCAAACCTTCTCTTCCCTATCTACCTGGTTCTCACTTCCTAGGGCTGCAAACCAGCCAGTCCACAATAACACAAGCCTACTTTACACACTTACCTCCTCCTGAGACACACAGTGCTCAGCGTCCTGCAATATTTCAGATACTGCTGTAGTTAGAGCAAAGCACTGACCCCTTGGTAAAAATCAGGCATTTTCTGTGGCTACCTACAACTTCACCCACACAACTGATATTTGGCTCAAAACCTTGCACAGCAAAAGGCTTATGTCACACCCCAAACCAGCCTCTCAAGTGGGACAGTGATGGCAACCTTACCCATCCTGGTCATTCATCTGGTATTGTCTGAAAGGGACACGGGGCTCAAGCCGAAGCTGAGGAAGGGGAAAAGACCCTCGGTCCAATGGTGCAGGGGTCTCAGATGGCTGCTGTGGACACATCTGGAACAAGACAAAGCAGAAGAGCCTGTATTTTCACTGCTGCAAGAAGGCTTACCCAGATTAGGTTACAACACAGGCACAGTAACTGCAACTATGCAAAGTTAAAACAAACATTTAATGTCTGGCTGGCTAACAGATATGTCACCTCTCTAGTTCTAGAGAAGCAGGAACTTTTCCTTGGGCTGAACAAGGCTGGGGCTGTTTCATTTCTCCTTGGAGCATGTAAGTGCTATGCCATTCTAACTTGAAAGGGCAAACATACAATAGGGAAAACTAAAAGTAGATGAAGGATCCCTGAGCAAGTTCCTGAGAGGAGAGTCTAGAAAAATGCTTCCTTAGCTGACTTTCTCAACACGTGTATGTATTATGAGAAGCAAAGATATTACACAGCTTTGTGAGAAGTGCAACTTACAAAAGCAGGTAGCATGTCATGGTATGTAGGTGGCTGGTAGACATTTCCCATGAACTGCGAAGCCCCTTTGCGGACAGACTGAGCTGGGCGGAGAGACGGCTCCTTCGGATCGCTGGCACTCACTGAGGAGGGGGCTCCGTCTCCAGTGCTAGAGGTCTTGCTGCCCAGCTCAGCAGGGGAGGCGGTCAGAGATGTGGCAGAGGTTATGTTCCTCCCACCGCCCTCCCTCCAACTCGTGACATCTGGAAAGGAGGCAACAATTATGTTAACATTTGTGAATGTAATCACAAGAAACTCAACACTCAAATTCTCTGGTCAAGCTCTAATTACACTGAGAATATAGAAAAACATCAGGGACCAAGGAAAAATCTCCAGGCACATTATTTTTCCCAAGAGACCAGAAAGCATCAGCTGCTACGAGGTAACTACTGCACCAGTGGTGTCCTTATTTATCAATAAGGCTCAATTTCAACCAGAACTCCTCCACCCATCTCCACAGCCCTCATTCTGCAAAATTAAAGGCAATCAGATCAAACACAAACACTCAAAGACAAGATTAAACCACACGCTCACTTCACCTGTAACTCTCCTCTACCCTGAGGGAAGATGCTTGCATTGCAGCATCGCTATATTAAAAGTCACAGAACAAAGTAAACTTTCTCTACTCCTGTACGCAGCAGTTTTAATGAAAAACTACAGTACATTACAGTCCATATTAGCAGACTGGAAGATACAACTCAAGCACTGAATATGATGAACCTTACATACAAATCCACAGTCTTTGCTAAGCAAAATGACATGAGCTTGTAACAAGATAAAAGTAGGGATGGAATATTTGACAGTACTGTGAGATGGCACCCCCTGTCCAAAACAAATCTATGGGGTTCAGGGTCTGAGCTGGAGTAAGGCAGAAAAACACATCCACTTACTCTGGGGGCGGAGGCTTGGTCCTGGCCCATACGACAGATCTAAGGCGCCCTTTTCTTTGCCAACCTTGTCCTGCTCGCCAGCTGCTTTCAGCGTCGGAAATTCCTCGGGAGAGAAGGATAACAGTCGGCTTGAGGCCCTTGAACCTGTCAGACAAATAAGTGTGGGACTCAGAAGATCTTTCCACTCTTTCAACTCCCTTATGAGATCACCCTTGAAACGTGTTTCCCAAAAATTGGTGCATCCAGCAAATTTAAACCCAAATTACTATCAAACCTGCACCTCAGATCACATCCAGAACGCTTTCAGAAGCTGTCACCAACACTCAACAGATGTCCTCACCAAATACTTCCACACTTGAGATTTTCATTTAAACACTCATGTTCAAAAAAATCAGAGCAAACTTCCTCAGCTTTCAATTATTTTTGTGCAGCACAAAATTCAGACTGAGGCAGGGATACAAATTCTGCAAGATGACTTATAAACGATATTCTGTTATCAAGTATTTGACATTTCTATTCAGCCTTCTACTCAAATCTCACTCCACTGAGAACTCTATTGTTAAGATTTCTGGCAAAACACTTGGTGAAAGACCACAGGTAAGGACTAAGTGCTATACGCCATTCCCCAACTCTCCTCCTCACTGCAGCATTTTTAAGATGCAGATCACAGGCCAGAGCAGGCCAGGTTCATCTCCTGTCACTGGAAGATTGTTTTGCTGAGTCACCAGCTACCCTAGAATGAAACCTCTCTCTCTTATGAAGATCTGGCAGTGACTGGAAAACAAAACACAGCAATTCTCCGACATTTGTTAACACCAACGAAGAAGAATTTGTCTGCATTTTTGCACTACCCTTTTTCCAGAATTGTTTCATTGTGCTACTTGGCTAATTCCTTCAGAATTATCTCCTTAGAAGTATCAGTGATGACTAGCGAAGACCTAAAAGAAAAGAATAATCTTGACTCTTTAGGGCAAAGATAGAAGGACTGGCTTAAGTCATCTGTACTTTCTGGAATCCGCACACTGTACAAGACCTCCCTCCTGAAGATCTCCAGTGAAGTTACTGCCAACTGCTGCATACAACATCAGCTGATGTGTGTTAAGAGTTCATCTTCCCTACCGCATTCTACTGAACTAGAATAACAATGAGAACATTAACAACATTTAACCGTCTTTCAGGCAAACTCCTCCATCCCAATCCCTAGGCAGTATTACACTTTTCCCTGTGGGTAGGGCTGCACAATATAATGACTGTTAATGGGCAGGCATTAACAATTTGCACTATAATCCTAGGCAGTATTGCACTGAGAAAAGTTTGGTGTGTCTTTTTTAGTACCGGTTTGTTTCTTCCATGGTTTTGTTGTCTGTCTTTCCCTCAAAATACCCCACAAATGGGAGAAAGAGGCACAGAGCAGTTCATCTGTAATTTACTAGATCACACTAGTTTAGGATACGCCCCTCCCTGAGAAAGATTTAACAGTGATGACACCTGCAAGAGCCAAAAGCGAAAGACTTCTCTGTCAATACTACTAGTAAAGTAATTGCTCAATGCCAGAAAAGAGGTGCATGAATGCAGCAGCCTGGCAAATCCTTTCAGCCAGATTTCTGATGCTTCTGTAATTCCACCACCTTTTAGTTAAACTGCTCTTTAGTCACATATGCAACTCTTTTCTGGAGCTGAGAACTCTATGTTGATAAGACTGTGACCTAGAATGACTTTTCAAAAAATCTTTAAGAGCATTGTTAGAAGATCAGATTTCAAGAGGACTGCACAGAAAGGAGGTCTGTAGAGCAACAGTCTAAAAATGTACCAATTAACCAAACAGTCTTTGCACTGTCCATCAACTCCAAGCAAGCACAAGTTTCTGTTCTAACATTCAGCCTTTGAGAAGTACCCTCTCACTAAGCAACTCATATAATTTAGGAAAAGCTTGTCCCCTCCATTACTGCAATCTGTGGCTGCCTCAATCTTTTGAAAAAACTCTCTGTAATTTTGTTCAATGTCCCATGGCTTCCAGGTCTATCCACCTTAAATTATGGAACTGAGCTGTTATTCTCACCACAGCTTTAATGGTAGTACTGGAAGTTACCTCATATGTGGAAATGAATGCATCTGAAGTCAACTAAACTCCTGATTTATGCTAACATTGTTCCAGGATCTTTAGTCAGCAGAAGCGGTTAGCTGCACAGTTACCAAGGGAGACCAAGAGGCATCAGCGAGGTGTTAGCAAGTGCATCCTGCAGCAGGTGCAATACCATTTCCACCAGTGACCCTTCACCCAAGGACAATGCATACAGCCTCCCTCAACATTACCATTACAGGCTCTTTTCAGACCACCTCACTAAGCCAAGCTCCCCACGCTACCAGCCATGGAAATGCCTTAATTTCCAGTCTCTGATGTGCTGTTTTCTCCTAATTCAAACCCCTTCCTCCTCCACTCTCTTTTCTATTTAAACACTACTCTGGGCTGAGGAAGATGGCACCAGCACTCTGGTTCAGAGCAACAATAGGACATGTTCTGCTCAAGCTGTGTCTTGTGCTTGACAGACTTGAACTGATGCAGTTGCATCATTCCAGCCAACAGATGACACAGATTCAAAACAGGATTCTTGTGGCCTCACTGCACTGTAACTAACACAGCTGTGTGCCATTATGCACCAGTCTAGACAGGGAGGGCAGAAAGAAATGGAGTCCATCCCAACTCACGCCTGAGAGAAGCATGTACCCAGCTCCCTTTCTGTTGATCATACTCACCACCTTCTAGTCCTGCTGGCTTTCCATTCAGCTGTGCCCATGACTTTGGTCCACCTGGCACTGAATTTGTACTCTGAAAATACAATAAAGTCAAAACAAAACCAGAACAAAAACAAAGCCCATATATCAGTTAATTACTCCTCATTTCCTGGGTAGTACCTGCTACAGTTCAGACTTCTATATCACCCAGGTGTCACTGGCTACCACAGGTCTCCCCAGTTTCTTGTTGGGGCTTAAGTCAACTGCTCCCCACTCCAGTGCACTATAATGCTACAGTGAAAACTCTCTTCTGCTCTGCCTTTTAGCTCTACTCTTCTCACTTCCACCAACAATTTCCACAAACCATTCTTCTTCCTTTCCTACCTCTAATAAAGCTTTCCCTTTGTTCTGTTGCATTTTTCCAAACTGGATTTCTTAACCTTCCAGATTTATTCCATGCTATACCTCTGCTTGAAAGCTATCCTATTTCTCATGCATTAACCACTCCTTTCCTCTTCAAATCATAACTTGCCCTGATTTTCCTGAACCTCAAGGGCTACAACTGGAAGTATGAAATCCACAGCACATGGGTACAGGTCCTTGCACTCTCTGAGGAAGCTTTCTTACTTGCCAGTAGTTTTTTCAGGTCCTGACACTGGCTACTTCTCCCACATGACCAGATCTCTTCTTATCAAGTCTCATCAGGCTGGGAGCAAGAGCTGGATCTGTTGTCACCAAGCGACACTCGAATTAGACCCAAAGTAAAGTAGTTTACAAGTGCTAACCAGCCATCCCACATTCCAGCCATTCTTTCTAGACTGAAGCTAGACTTTCCCCACGCACTTGAAAGGTACAGAGGTAATGTGCACAAAATTACACTGTAACTGCAGCACAGCATTCCTGAGGCACAGCAACTTGGGAGTCAAGAGTCAACTGTAGAAGAATTGATTACACAGCAGCTGCTCTGTAAGCTATAGTCTGCCAATCCTTACTTGCACACGGCAACATAGACAATTAAAGGAAACCCTCATGCTGACTGGGCGCAGGGGAGATGGTGACAAAGACTGCTTGTGCCTACCTCCTGAGCGATTGACTGTGTCGGCTTCTGTAAATTGGAGACAGATTTCTGCAAACCCTGCTGCAGCAGCGACTCCTGCAGCTGTGCAGCCGTCGCACTGGAACTGGGAAGAAACAGCAGAGGTGAGATCAAACAGAAAAGAGGACAAGACAACGAACAACTCTGGCAATATAACAGCTGTTAGATATCATGCTACTTTTGGTTCCGCACTTGCCTGAAAAACAGAGAATGATCTTTCCAAGGTTCAACACAGCACAGCAGTGCAGAATTGCCACTGCCACTTGCCTGACGAAACGTAGCAAACAGCAGTTCGACCTACCTCTTTTGGTCTGATTGATCCTGCTTGTTTGCCCATCCTGTACCGTCTTTGGGTACTATAACGATGTTGGGGTCGTTTCCTTTGTTCTCAGACTTCAAGCTAGGCAAGTTCGCAGGAGGTGGCATGCGCCGAGCAGCAGCAACTTTTCCAAGACTCTGTAAGCCATGTCTAGGAATAACTAGTGAGAAAGGAACACAAGAAGATCACAAGGTGGCTACATCCTGCTAGCTCAGTAACCTCAATTGGTGTCCCAACAGAACTGTACAATAAGCAGAACCATTGCTGCCATTCATAAAAAACAGTCAACATAAGGTAAGATCATTTCCTTCAGGATCACCACAAAGCAGCTGTCTGTTTAGCAGACAGCTAATGGGCAGCATCCTACAATAGAGGGGAAGGAGAGACAAGTAATCACCCCCTAAGAGAAAACGCCCAATCTTTTAGCTAATGGTGCAGATAAATACTCCTCTTCCATTTCAGAACAGAGGCAAGATCTCCCTTTCACAGCTTGTGGAAATAGTCATCTGGGCTGGTCTCTTGGGATGGACTGGACACCTACCCCAGGAATCCTGAGGTCTAGATTCTCCAACTCTACTCATCAAATCACATTTGCTAAGCTGATACTTCATTTTTCTACTCAAACATCAAACTCAGAGACTTTCCAGATAACCTGTTCCATCTTCCACTCTACCACCCCCTTTTGATCATGTCTTCACTGCTAAACTAATACAGGCTGTTCCTTGGGGATCTTCAGTCCTTGACTCTCACCTACACACAAGTTCTGACCACCTTAAGGTCCTTCAGTCAGCTTAACTGCCCTACTCTAGAACAGCCACAGACTCCAGCAAATCTTTCAGTCAGGTCTGCAACCCGATCACTTCATAGCAAGGACACAGGCTAAATGAAAGGGCCTGCAGCCTCCCAGCTTCTTTGCCAGAATTCCTCCATGACTCTAAAATAATAGCAGCTCAGTAGCAAAACCAATCATTTTCCTTCAAGTCTAGATACCAACAGCTCAGTAACCCCGCTGCCTCCCATCAGACATCCTATCTACTCTGACTAGCTTAGCAACAGCACTTAGAGGATCGCAGAAGATTTCTGAAGGTATTCCTTACCTGTAGTTCTGATAGCTTCTATTGACTTTCCTTTATACTTATCAAACAGGCTGAGAGTCGAGTACTTGCTTTTCCCATCCTTTCCCTTGGTTATTTGCCCCAAACGATCGGACATTGCGATGAAATGTCATCTAGTAAGGAAATTTCTGTGCGCCGCTCCCAATCTGCCTTTTAACAAAAGAGAACCAGGAAAATGCCATCAGATTACCTTGCCACGGTTAAGTAAAAAGTACAACACACGTGACTGTTAGGACTGCAGACAAATTCAGTAAGCTGACACTAGATTTCACTACCAGCACCACCCCCCACTCCCAGCTGCAAAAAGCGTGTGGGATTTATGATTCATAAACTACATTAAATAACTGCAGGAACACATTTCTCATGGTACCTTTTTTTCTTCTGCCAACTCCAGGGCTTAAAGAAGTGAACTTCTTTAAGTATGAGAGTACGAAAGAGCGTGATCATCTTAGTCCTTGCTTAGAAGAATATATCTTACCAATAAGCTGCTACACACAATGACTCCTTAGTAAGAAAGAAAGTATGTTATCTTTTCCAACACTGGAATTTATCACTGGGTTTCCCACTGAAGTCCTGGTAGCTGGGTTTGTTACCTTTAAGACTATGCTTGCTGAAGGTAACAGAATTATTTCCTCAAATTTCTTTTCCCTATCTGCTGGCCATAAGAGCTGAGGAGTCCAAAAACCAGCTCAAATGGAACAGGTTCAATTACAAACCCTGAAAACATTTTGTAAAAAATGCACTATTTTCTCTGTTGCTGGCACCTTCAAACACCACTTCAGCTATAAATGTGCTCTTCACAATAGGTATGGCTTGCTAATTTTTCACTCTAATTTCTGCCTGCACAATGTACTGTGATTCATACCCTTCACTCAAGCAGTCTCTCTGCTTTCTTTTTTGGGCTCCTGGAGCCTAGGACAAAGCTGAAACAGGGAATACAAATACTGCAGACAAACATTTATCTCAGAAACGAAGCCTTGCTTACTTTCAATGGATGTTTCCTTTATGCATTTAAGAATAATTCCCTGTTCTCACTTTCCACAAACGTAAAATCTTAATCTTAACCTTTTCACACGTCATTTAGATTTCCAGATTTCTTCTTGTAAAATCTCTATTTTAAGCCTAAAACTGCTGGCTGTTGTATTATACCATCTGCCAGGTCATACCTTACAGTTGCAACTGTGTTTTGGAGTAACAAAACGCTGTATTGTATCTCAGACCTACCCACCTTCACCCTTTCTGAAACTCATCCAGCTGAAAGCATGTTCCCAACACAGCCAGAAATCACTCAGCACTCTCAAAGAGACCATCTCTGACCAGAGGCTACAACTTCTCCCAGTAATGCCTTATCAAACACTATTTCTGGGTAAGAGGATTAGTCCACGGCATTATAAACAAAATAAGCACCTTCCACAACCATGCTGGAAAGTCAGTTTGAGAACATACTGCAAACCTGCAGAGAGCCAAGTAAAGCCTACCTAAAGATTGCTGCTAGGGAGCAGGTTTCAGATCAATAAACCTGGCACCTTGCAGCGAATGCCCTGCAGCACAGGGATTTAAACCGGGAGCAAAGCGATTTGGGGTGCTAGGCAGCAAGTGGAGAGGGAGAGGGAGAGAGAGAGAACAGAAGCATTTTCTGTCACTCAGTAATAGCATCCACTCGATGCTCAGAAACACCACCAGGTTCCTCCAGAAGCCCCTCGCCCCCAGACTGCCACACTGGGCTGCAGCGTGAAGGCCTGCAGAGGCAGCAGTGCTGGCCAGCATTCCCAAGACACCTTCTCCTGCAGAGCAGCCAACGGATCTCTGGCTCCAGTCTGGTTCCATCTTTGTTCGGATGATCACCATACGCCAAAGAAAACTCACTTCTCCATTTCCACCATACTTTATCAGTAGGATAGATATAAAAGAGAAAGGGAGAACACTGTGTTTAGAGCAGACTTGGCAGGAAAGCAGATGCTGCACTGAACAATGGCCTGTTTGAACCGGCAGGGTTGGGGCTGTGTGAATAGCAGACGGAACCACGCACCACCCCACAGCCATCTCACATGCAGGTATGCACTGAGCTTCAAGGAGAGAGCTGGCCTGGATTGGCCAGGAATTCAACCTGGATTGGTTCAGGAATTAGCTAGTTAACAGAAAAGCCCCAAGTTTCTGGAAGTCAGCACGCAAACAGCATACGGGTAACATTGCCAAAGAGAAACCCTGACAACCAGTTATGTAACTGGGTCTCAGCTGCCTCCTGATTACATCTGATATCATTAGAAGGATGCAGGAGGAATAAACAACCACTTCAGAGCAGAGGAGCTGGGGTCACGCTGGGAACGTGCTGGGAAAGAACCCCCCGTCAAACTTTCTGGGACAGCCAGAACTGTTGTCTGGATAAGTAAAACTCACAAGTACTTTGAACTCCTTCAATGCTTTGAAGCTGAAAATGTGAAATGCAGCTCTGTTTGTGCGTTACGTAGCAGCGTGCACTGCAAAGGGGAACACAAGTCCACGGGGAGGTGAGGGATTTCTGCATGCAAAGAGGTTACAGCAGTGCTGAGCCCTTGGGCAGACACCCCACCAGCAGGACCTCACCCCAGCAGGACCTCACTGCTGCCCCTCCAGCTGCAGGACAGAGCTGTCCCTGGGTCACCCAGCACCGTGTCACACACAGACTCCAATGGCCATCGTGACACTGCCCTATTTTCCCATCACGCAGCCCGACAGGGAATCCAGGCAGAGATTGTCAAAGCCTTCCAGTCTTGCAGAGCAAAGCAGTTTCTGAGAAAAATCAAGTTAATTGAGAACTAAACTGCCAGCTCGCATGATTATTAGGAGAGTCAGAACCAGAAGGCTGATGCTGACATGTGAAAACTGACAGCCTCTGACCTGTGCTCAGGGCTTCCATGACCGATCATTGACCCTGAAGAAAGCATTACTCTCTGTTATGGAGAAACAGAAATTTTTAAAAATTATCACCTATATTTCTGCAAGATGTCTCTTGGGTTTACAGAAGCCTTTGGGGGAGGGTTTGCTATCAGCATTAGCACTCAGCTTAGCTCTTTCCATTCTCAGGACTAGCAATATCCAGGGACAGCACCAGAGTGCGAAATGCGGAGCATCTCAGAGGAATCTGAGCACACTGCAGCGTGACCGGTTACATCAGAAGCCCCAGGGTACAAATAACATGCCAAAATTACTTTCTGGACAGAAAGCTCCTCTACCTCTGTGCCTTCATGTCCTCACCGTGCTACCCTGGATCTGACCTGTGGGTACTGACATTGTCTAACTCCATTTTAAAGAAATACATTTTTAATCCAGACAGCATGTCAGTCTTGGAGCTGCTGCAGGGATCCACCAAGCACAGGGAGGCTGGAAAAAGAGCCCAGTGAAAAGCTGGAGCTATTGGCACTGGTGAACAACTGGAAACCTCTAAGCTGAAAACACAGCCAAAGGGAGAGACCCCTGACAAACAGGATTGTCTGCAAAGCTCTTTGTAAATTCCTGTCGGAAGGAGACAGGGCTGCTAGTCTTATTCACAAGACTTCAATGGAGCTCAAATACCTGGAAACCAGCCAGCTTTAATTGAAAAGGGCAAACAGATTGATCAAAGGTAACACACACACACACACACTAGAAGGAACCACTTCAGCTCCTCGCACACCATCGAGCACAATCACTTGGGCAAAGACCTGAACCACTGCAGACTTGCACTCCTTGCTCCTTAAACGGCAGCAGTCACAAAACAAAACAAAGCAATGGGTTGGAGATTAACACTGGAAAGGCTTTTCTTCAGATCAGGAAGACTCCTGACCATAAATTTAATATGAATTGCTAAGAAATTCACAAGAAAGAGGTGAACTGTACTTCCAGAAATGAGAAACTGCTTAGAGTTGATGCTAAACTGAAGTCTACTGTGGTTTCTAACGTTACTGGTAACATGAAGCCTTCTAAAAAACATGGTATAGTTTTACAGATCAGTAGTGTTCACTTTTCCTTAAATACACGTGGTCTTTTTTTTTTTCTGCTAGTAACCCTCAGAGCTACACGTTTATCTGTCAGCAGGGACATACCAATGCTTCTGGAACATGTCCCACAAAGAACCACCTCACCATGAAATAGTCACCACCTGCCTCAGCAATGATAGATGCCACCGGCTGGCATCAGAAGAGCTTTGGTGAAACAGCACAGCCAGCTGCTCCCAGGGCTTGGTGACAGATGCACTTTTGTCCTGTAGAAGTCCTCTTTGGGCCAGGCAGGGATGATCACCCTGATGAGAAAGGGACCAGATGAGCAAGCAATTTCCAGGAGCAAGTGCTCAGTAAAGAGGGGATCATCAGGAGAATATCAGCATCCAAATACGAAGTCAACAGGATCTGCGCAGAAGAGCTGTACAGCAGACAGCCTGTATCAAAAGCCCAGGCTGCAAGAAGCCCATCTCTCAGTCTGTTGCACTGCCCAAGAGAAGCTGCTAAGATTTGCTCAAATATCTGAAAAAAAAATTCCTGCCAGATCAGAGAAACAAGTCAGCATTCTGCAGTGCACAGAAGAGATGGAAATCCCTCAGCAAAGAGGGCTCATGATTCACCAGGGGGGACCCTCCTTGCAATCCTTTTAATTCTAAACAATTCCAGCTGCTCTCTGCATCATCTCCTGTGAATCTTCTCTCCCTGTAAAATATGAGAGACCAGGATTCCATCTTCCATGATTTATTGCAGAGGTATGCTGCTAGCTGAGTAATGCTGTCGGAGGCTGTCTGCCAGCAGATCTGCCTGCTGGCCAGCCTGCCCATCACACCTCGAAGCCAAGCCTGACTTTGAGACATGCAGCAGGACCACAGAGAAGAGAGGCAGTCTTCTGGACAGTGCAGGATTCACCCCAGGGTATGAAGCTCCACACGCAGAGATTAAACCTGACAGGGGAGCACAAAGGTCATGCTCTATAAAATGACCTGACCTAATTTTTTTCAGTTGTCTTCACCAAGTTCACCTGCTGCCCCACTTAAAAACATACCAACAGGTCAGGAATCACAGCTCCTGTTGCTGAACCACTGGGCAGCCCCAGGGTTTGGCCTGTGAGCTACACACGCCTCACCTCTCTGCTAAACAGCTTTCCTAGTGCTGGGCAGGCAAGGAGCAGAGAAAGCCAGGAAGCGTGGACTTGTAACTTACGTGAAACATAATGCAGACTGGAGCCTGGAGAAGAGCTCAACTGCATTTACAAAAAACATTAACTAGCTCTGGACAGACAATGCCTCACCCTGAAGAAAGCCCCTAAACTCCAGTAACTGAGCAAATAGACAAAGGTAAGAAATAATTCATCCTGAGCATGTAAGACTACGGCATGGATGACAAAAAAAAAATCCATGCAGAAAACTGGTCCACAGCCCACAGAAAGTGCTTACGAGCTTCAATGCTCATGAAACAATTTCTCCTTTCCTAGCAGCACCAAAGCCAAGGCTTTTCTGCCCAGCTGCCCCATCGCGGAACAATGAAGGAACCAATCCCCAAGTGCCAGTTTGTCACAAAGGACTAACTGCATATTTAACCCAAGAAGCAGCACTGGAGGGCTTTCATACCTCTCAGAACAATAAACTGATTACTGTAGGGAAGCAGCAAGTTATCTACTGTGGAGCAACCTGGAAGCACAGACCGCTAGCAGCATCACACTCTTTGCTCTCTCATCCAAGCCATAAAGGTGTTAGAGGAGATTGGTCCCAACACAAACTTCAGCCCAGAGCTGACACACACCAGCTACATCTAAGGTGGCTCTGCCTTTCGCTTCATCCTGCTCTGGTTCCTCTGAGAGCTGAACGTCCAGGGAGAATACACAGATGCAACATCCTGCTCCAGCAACACCAAAAGCAAGGAGGGCTGATCACAAACCAGCAATGTTAACAAAGAGAAATCCCTAGCATAATGCTCTGTTGGTGAAACCTGTTCAGAAGCCTCCTGGCAGGATTCAGCTGAACTGTAAGGTAAGCTGAGCACTTAGGTATCTGAACAACAACAGACTGTGAGTAGCTAGTCCAGATCTCCGGGGGGGGGTTCCAAAGCCAACATTATCAGTTCTATTTTACAGGTAACCAAGGCAGAGAAACGGCAGTTGCTCAAGTAACACTGCAGGCAGCAACACAGGTCCCAGAGCTCAGGTGTCTGTCCCTGCCTCCCTGCACATCCTTGACCCTGCTCTGCATCTAAGAGCCACACAAACCTGAGCTGCTAAGAATCTTAAGGAAAGCAGTTCTTGAGTAAAATCATGAAGGAGCTAAGTGCCAAAAAAAAAAAAGAAATCAAAACAGGAAGGAATATATTGCAGCAACATCTGGAAGGTCTAGAATGGTGTTTCCTTCAGTGGAAGAGACCACCCTCAGGTACCAAGTGGACCCAATTCTGCCCAGCGCTTCAGAGAAGCCCACAGGGGTAGAGAAGTCACCCACATAAGTTCTCAGGTCATTGCATCAAGTCCTTCCGACTGACAGGCAGCTCAAGTCACCACATCTGGCTCCAAGCTGGCAAACACTTCCACTGCTAACAACTAAACCAAACCACTGCATTTTAAGGCTGTAAAATTATGTCAGTCATGCACATGAACTCCTCAAATTCCTGCCACGCAGGCTTTCAGTAGACACATTAAGAATACCCATCTATCCAAGGTGAGATACAGCAAGAGCTGAAGCATGCTGTCTGCCCCCCCCCGGCTCACCTTGGAAGAGCCTGACACAACCAGAGCAAGGGACAAGCCAGAGGACTGCAATCCGGGCTGCTGCCAGGGAACAGATGCCTTCTCAAGAGCAACCACACATATGTTCTCCCAGTGAAGTGGCAAAGAGCATTTCACACATCCTTCATCTGGTCCCATGCTAAGGAACTTACTTCACCTCCATGCGAACACAGGTTTTAGAGCAAACAAGAGACCAGAGATGTCACAGATCCAGGAGGTGAAACCAGAGCAGAGCTGGCAGTCTTCAGGGTTACGTTTTCTCAGAAACAAAGAAAGCTTCTTCCACACAAATGCCATCAGTTGTTGAGTAAACAGTTCTGTTTTCTCTGCCTTGGGAAGGAAGGATCACACTGCAATGGGGAGGTGGCAGCTCACCTTGTGCCAGCATGCCTCACTGCACCTAGTCTAGGCTTTGGGAACACCTCGCCATGCTTTCAGACCAGCTGCCGACTTCAGCTCCCAATCAGGTTAAGCACAGAAGTTGATCTTCACAAAGACTAAAGACATAACGCAATGCTATCAAACTGCAAACGCCAATCCCTCAGTGCACGCATGGAGAGGCTCCCACAAGACCCAGCAGAGCCAGTCTGTCCAGACCCGTTCCTTCCCCGAGCGCTGACAGAGCTCCTCTGGCAGGCAGCTCTGCAGCCAGCCCAGCACCAACACCACACTGCAGGGCACAGAGCTGCCCTGGCAAAGTCTGAATAGATCTTTCTCTATCAGATTTCACCCACTTCCCACAGCCATCGAGACTGACACGGCGGGTTCAAACCATTAATAAGATTACAAGCAGTTCAGACAAGCCTGCAGTTCACTTACACTGCAGATGCTGAAGCTTCCAAGAAAGTATTCCTTGAGGTTCTCCGGTTTTAACAATACCAGGGCAATGCAGCATTTCACAGCAACCCTTCTTACTGGACTCCTATTCATAGGAGCCATTTGCACTACAAATGAATGCTGAGAATGCTAAAAAGAATCTGCTGGGAAAAGGACACAGGTACAAAGTGGGAAAAAACTGCATCGTTACGTGCAGTTTTGCTCAGTACTCTGAAGTGCAGCGTGGCTCAGTACTCTGAAGCAAGGAGAGGTTGTAACGCTCTTCTGGAGAACAATGCCACTCAGACCATGCACAGAACATCTGGACTATGCCGAGCTGGACAGGAAGCAAAAGCATTTCACAGATGCTTTGATTTACATAGATATTTTCAGTGCATAACTGGCAAGGTGTGTAAGTGTCATCTCTCGTGTTTTCCAGATAGCAAAATGACACTACAGAACTATGCAGCTCTGCTGAGTGGCAGAGCAAGAAACAGACCCTCCACCTCTGACTTTGCGGGGCTGGAAGCCACTCTCCAAATCACCCTGCCCTCCTCACATGCACAGCCAGGAGCAGCACAAAGCTCTGGGCCAGGGGAACTCTGTAGGAGCAAGCCAGCATGCTGGGAGAAGAACGCTGCCAACTCCACACACCGCCTTTACTACAGCAGGATTGCAGCCATCACTAAAAGCAACACTTTGTCCAGATGCAGAACACTAACGATGTAGTAAGGCTTGAGTCTGGTGAATTCACTCCTGAACGATTGGCCACTAAGTTTCGGTTGCTAGGTGGGTGCTTGATTCTTGGCTTATTTAAGAAAAAGATAAGACCATACTTCATACTATTTCAACCATTAAGAAACATTTCTCAAACAAGCCCCTACTCCCGTGCCGGCTTCACAGCCCACTCCAAACTCAGAACAAGAGCACACAAGGCTTTTCTACAGGGCTCCCAGCCCACATACAGGTAGGAACAGCTGAAGAACCTACCCCACTGCAGAACGCTTCCAAAAAAAAAAAAATCACTGTATTCCCACACAAAAAGTGCCTGTGGGAGGTGAAGTCCCAACACGAGCTCTCCAAACCTGTTTGCTCTTTGCAGCACCATTAACACCAAATGTGGTGCTCAAAACATCTAAAAAGCAACCCAGGAAGGACTCCTCCACCAAATCCCTCCCAAGAGGATGCCATCTCTGTGAATACTGCAGTCTGCTCCTCTTTGTGCCACTCACCTGAAATTCAAAGCCTACTGAGGATGCTCCCAGCAGCTAATCCAAGTCCCCTGTACATTTCAAGTACTGCACTGCAATAAAGCAGTCCTCTTGGCCATACCCTACTGTGCCATTAAGCAAGTCTTCAGTTGCTTGCCCTTGTGTTTCCTTTTTAAGCCTCCATACTTAAAGTCTGACCCACCAGCCCTCCTCTTTCACTTCTGCCTGTTCCAAATCCTGCCATTACTTGCAACCAAAGCAAGACTGCTTTCAGCAGTCCTCCATAAATTAATGCCTATAGTCTCTTAAGATGGTTGGACTCCATGATCTTGGAAGGTCTTTCCCAATCTAGATTCTGTAATTCTGAAAGATGCAACAGTGAGCTCTGTCATCCCTTCTAGCTCACCAGCACCTTCCTGGAAGTGTCAGTGTTCAGAACCAGGCACTGAACAAGCACAGTGACCCCCTTCAGAATGCCACACACACCTCTTAGCACCCCCACACCTCCTGCTGTCCTCACAGACCCTACAGCACAGCAAGCCAAGCAGCTTCAGCACAAACCAATGCCACAGGTAGACAAGGAGCAATGCAGTGCTACCACACCAGCCCCCAGCCCACCTGAGTTACAGTCCCAGTGCTTCCAGAGGAAACCAACACAAAGCACACAGGATTTACAGCTACTTGCTTCCTAGCAGGCTCGTTCGTTTCTCAGTTATCTTTGCAGAGGAAGCATGTACACGCACAGAACAACCTGAATGCTAGCACAAGCTACTAACTAAAGCCAAGCAATTTCAGCAACGCTTAACATGATAACAAGATCTTTTGCTTCAGCCCCATTTTTCTCCTGTGGGAGAGAACATTTCTTTAAGCAAACCAGGCACACCCAGCTGCGAGCCCTCCTTCATAAGGTGCTTTCCAGGCATATGCTATCATGACTGTCATAACAAAGCCACTTGATTTCAACAGTTAGAAAGAGCAGCTCTGCTGAAAAAGAGAACTGCACATCCCCCAGCTTTTACCTGTTTGCAGTGCTTTCACCTCAGTGCCTGATGATACCTGACTGCATTTCTTCTGTTCCAAGTGACAAACTAGCGATAAGGAGCTGTGAAATTACCGACCTATTAGGAGAATGAGTCAGTGCCACATGAAAAACAAAACCCACTTACAAGGTATGAATAGCAAGAAGAGCAAGAGCAATACCGAGACATCACAAGCACTGCCAGGTGGCAGAACACAGAAGGAACATAGTAAAGAGAAGGGGTGAGCACAGAATTGCAGTCCTTGCAATAAACCCTCTCCCTAAATACTATCCTACATTCAGCAAGTTTTCCCTGTTCATATCGCTTCTATTCCTGCAAGAAAACATGCAATTACAAGTGGAAACCCCACTAGAGCCAAATCTCTTTGTACAGAGTAACATCATGAAATAAAAATCTACACTATTATTTCCAGTGCAGCAGCACCTAAAAGTCAGCCCAGCTTGCCTTCAAATACTTCCAATTACTCAGGTGAGTATAATGAAGGCCTTGAGCAACTCACACTTCTGAATGTTAAGCAGGTGGGGATCCTGTCGTGGATAATCTAACAGGCCCTGCGTTGTACAGCTCAGGCAGACTGGAGGCACTAGAAGACATGCCAAAACCACGGTCCTGATGTTCGCCAGCAGCACCTCGTACTGGACAGCCTGCAGGACACCGCACAGGAGCTGTGCAAAGAGCACCAGTTCTCTGCACACAGAACCGAGGACTCATCTTTATACCGACACTCAGGTACCAGGGCATGCTGCGTCAGGCTCAAGCAAAACACAGACTAATGCCAGCCCTTCTTTTAAGAGCAGGCTGCTTGAGTAAATGAGCCTTTGAAGTTAGGTACTACAGAAAGCTTTAATAAAAGGTTTTATTAAAACGTCACTACAGAAGTTAAATCCTTTTATTAAGGATCTTTAGAAATATTACTCATATTTATTAAAACTAAGACATTTTTAAATCCTGCCTCTGCTTTCCAGTATTCGTATGGGCTACTTACTTACTGTTCCCACTTCAGCTAGGTTGGCCAAGTTTCATTTTTTAGCTCTCATGCACATACAAAAATAGAGAAAAGCCAACAGTTTATCAAAACACATACTGTATGACCAAAGAAAAATGTCTCTGAATTTAGGAAAAAAAGTGGGCTCCTCCCCTGAAAAAAAAAATAGTTCTTATAAACTAAAAATAAATAAAATTTCCATGCAAAGTATTTGACGAGCACCATATAATGCCAGCTTTGGAAATCTGTATAAATGCCTATGCTTACTACTTTTTTTATTTTAAAGAGGAAAGATGTCCGAGTCCTGCAGACAGGTTTCCTTATCAGTGAACACTGGAAACATCCTAAGACATGTGACGTGCTGTCTACTCAAGACGTGCAGAAAACCAGACCAGTGCAAGTGACTACAAATAAAGGAATCAAGTTATATTCCATGCGTGTATCCAATTAAGCACAAAACCAACACACAGCTAAGAGTAGATGTATTTGGACTGAGGAATGCAATCAATTTGAGGAATCGTGTAATTAAGAGAAAGAGCACCAATCCCAAGCGGCATTTGTGATTTTGTCAGTATGATTTTTCCATCTGAACTTTTTAACTATAAAAAGAAAGCACTACGCCTTTTCCAAGAGGTCATACGGGAGAGGTCTTGTTTAGCGTGCCCCCAAAATAGATTCTGCTAGCTAGGAAGAACCTCTGTGACCACAGCCCTGAAAGAAGCAGCATCACCCATGGACCCACAAGGATCTCAAGGATCCTGGGCGAGCTCCTGATCGAACTGAGGCACATTTACATATTTCAATTAAGGGGAAAAACACATTTCAACATGGCAAGGGCTAAGACAAGCCAAAACATTCCGTATAAACCTCCATTCAGTCTTGAAGTGGGTGGGATGCCTTCCCTCTGGGCTGACTACAGCTGATGATGCAAACCCTGCAACCTGCTTGTACTCACTACCTATCCCTAGAATTTCTGAGGTCCTGAGCATTTCTTAATCACGTTACCATCCCAAACACCGGTGACAAAGACACAAATGCTTGATAAGCCCACCCTGAGAAGACCATCCAGCCCTTCTGATGTTCAGAAGACGGAAACAACAGAAAAGCCCTCAGAGCAAATCAAAGCAACTTTCCTAACAAAACCCAGAACTTGCTCACCCAAACCAGGTTTGATTCCACAGATGAAGGGGTTGTTGGTATTCACACAAAACGAGAAAACTCTGCTTGCTCACAGCCACCGCTGCTGAACAAATCCTGCACGGGGCTGAAAGTGCCCAGGGCCCAGCTCAGAGCCACCCCACAGCTTGCAGCAGCCACACTCCCAGCAACCCAACGATGAAGAACTTCCAACAGAGCACCTTTACAAACCCACCCACCGAACTCCCCGAGCACCAGCACGAACTCACTCCCCGTCCCTCGGTGAAACCCCCTCCCCCCTCGCACCAGGCGGCATTTCAGCTCTCTCAGTAACCCTTTCGCAGGCTCCCGCACCACAACAAAACAACCGAGAGCCTTCTGGATGCTCCCCCCCCCCAGCCTCCCCCTCCTTGTTTTGCCGAGACGCACACAGCAGCGCGACAAAAATATCTTTGTGTCACACTCGAGACGGCGGCGAAGCAAACAAGCCGCGAGCCTCAGGGCCGCCCCCAGCCCCGCGGCCTAAGCAGCCCCACGGCCCGGGCGGGCCCCGCAGCCCCAGGCCTCACGGCAGGGGCGGCTCGGGGACAATGAGGCGGCCCCAGGGATGGGAGCAGGCCCGGGGGAAGGGGGAAGGGCCGCGGGGTGCCGCAGCCGCTGGGCCCCGGCTCCATTTTAGGGCTGCCTCGTCCCACCTTCCCTCACCCTCCCCTCCCTCCTCCTCCTCCTTCTCCTCTCCTCCACCCCCCCCCCGCGCTCGCCCCCCTTGCCTGCCCCCGGTCCCACTCACCGCCCCGAGTATCCGCGGCCGCCGCGGCCTCCGGCCCCCGATACCCACCTGCGGGGGTGGCTGGGAGCCGGGAGCGTCTGAGGAGCCGGGTGCCGAACGGCGATGGGCGCGGGGCGCGGCGGATGGCAGCGGATGGCGCGGCGGGATGCGGGGCGATACGGGTTCTCGCTGCCGCTCCCTCCTCTCCCTCCTCCTCCCCCGGCCCGGCCTGTCAATCCCGCGCGGGAGGGAACCGCGCCGCCGCCGCCGCCCTCCTCACAGCGCCCCCTGCAGAGCTCCGCCGGAGCGGCGGCTGAGGGCCGAGCCAAGATGGCGGAGGAGGAGGAGAGAAAGGGGCCGAGCTGCGGCCCCGCGTCCGCCCCGCCCTACTCTCCGCCTCCGGTTCCGCGCAGCTCCCGCGCAGCCCTGAGGGAGACTGTCCCTCAAAGCCGGCGGGGCGGGTCTCTCACGGAGGCGTCCGGAGAGCAGGGGACAGTGAGGTCACCCAGCGCCAGCCCCTGCCCACCAGGTGGCACACACGGGCTCCACAGCTGCGTGCGCCTCCAAAGCGTTCACCGGGTTCGGTCACCCTGTGCTCGAACTGTTCGTGCTGCAGAGATCCCTTCAAGGGGATGGCATTTCTATCAGAAGTAGTGGGGTCTGCGGGGCTGGGAGCGGATTGTCCCTCTGCACTGGCACTGGTGGGGCCGCACTTCAGTGCTGTGTTCGGTTCTGGCCCCTCACTGCAAGAAAGACCCTGAAATGAAGCCCTGGAATGTGTCCGGAGATGTGCAGCGGAGCTGCGAGGGTCTGAGCACAGCGCTGTGGGGAGCGGCTGAGGGAGCTGGGATGGTTCAGTGTGGAGGAGACTGAGGGGAAACCTCATTGCTCCCTGCAATCCCTGACAGGAGGTTGTGGTGAGGTGGGGGTCGGCCTCTGCTCCCAGGGAACAGCGATAGGATGAGAGGGGATGGCCTCATGTTGTGCCAGGGGAGATTCAGGTTGGGTATAAGGGAAAATTTCTTCTCCAAATGAACGGTGACGAACTGGCGCAGGCTGCCCAGGGAGTAATGGAGTCACCGTCCCTGGAGGTGTTCCAGAACCAAGGAGATGTGGCACTGAGGGACATGGTTAATGGGCATGGTGGGATGGGTTGGGGTTGGACTTGGGGATCTGAGAGGTCTTTTCCATCCTTTATGATTCTATGTTTCTAAAAGTTTTGTCTCCTTGATGAGGAAGCTTTGACTATTGTGGGGATTTCTGTCCCGTCAGAGCCTTTCCCTTCTGCAAATGCAGGGGAAGTTGGCCTGGCGCTCCTCCTTCATGGAAGAAGCATCCCTTGGGAAGATTTCACTCCAGAATTACTGATTTCTGATTTCTTCTCTCCGTGATAATGGAAACGAACTCAGTAGAGCAAGACAGGCACTCCTGCCCTGGAAAAAAACTCTACCCAGCCATAAAATACAGGCAGCCTCATGAGGCCAACAGTCCCTCCTCAGCCTTGAGCAGAACTTGAGGTCAACACAGCGTGAGCAGCATCCCTGGCAAGAGGCTTGCACTGAAAATGCTGTAGAAGTTGCTGTGCAGTGCAATTCTCCATCCAGGGCATCTTAAAGCTTGGGAGTTGTCAGACTGTCGCATGCAAGGACAAACCATTTCCCCCTTTCTTTTTCCATTCCTGTCCTCTAACACTCTTAGACTCATAGAATCGCTAAGGTTGGAAATGATCTCTTAAGTCCCCAAGTCCAATCCCAACTCATCCCCACTATTCCCAATGGCCTCGTCCCTCAGTGCCACATCTCCACAGTTCCTGAACACCTCCAGGGATGGTGACTCCACCACCTCCCAGGGCAGCCTGTGCCAACGCCTGCCTGCTCTTTCTGAGAAGAAATTTTCCCTAATATCCAACCTGAACCTCCCCTGGTTATATTTATTTCTCCCTATTGCATGTTGTGATGCACCAGGCATGGATTTATAGGAGATATCCATCCATTTTTGAAAATGACAAGCGAGCCCTTTTAGGGTGTTTTTGGTTGGAGAAAACTCACTATAAATCCTTAAAATCTGGGCTTAGGTAACATTTTCAGGATCCCTGCATAGATCATGACACATTCCCCTGCTTTGCCTCAAAGATGGCACTAAAGTTTCAAAATTCTGCTCAGTTTGAACCGTCTTGGTGATGTCACTGCAGTGACAAACAAGCCTGCAAAAATCATGATGGAATACTGGATCGATCCCATAAATACATGTTATACACACTCACACGTGTGGATATAGATATATGTATATGGAATAAACACCTGGGCTCTTGCCCAGAGGAACTGACCTCTTGCAAGTGCACCCTTTGGCTTACCTGTGATTCAGCTTGCTGCTAATGAGAGGTGTCTGATCTCAAACACACTGAGAACGAAACAGGGGGAAGAAATGCAGGAACCATCTTCTAGACCATATGTGTTGTTCCTATGGTTGATCTGCACAGCTGCTGAGGTTGCCAGGCATTGAGCTACCCAGAGATGCACAAAACCCATCGTCTGACTGTTGGATCACCTCTATCTCTGTATGTCAAAATGTCACATTGCTACTGCCCCTTTGGCATCTCTTCTCACCTTCCCCATCACATTTTTTCCCTCTGGGTTTATCAATGCCCTCTGCTTCTCTCCTCATAGACAGAGGAGCCCACCCTCCTTCCTGGCACTGCCAACCTCCCACCATACGGTGTTGATGCACCATAACAGCAAACACCCAACAGCATTATTAGTGTTGCCCTTCAGGAGCTGGCCACTGTGAGATCCCCTCGTTTTCAGTGACTCATGCAGCCACCTACAACACAAGCCACTGGCAGGTGACTCACAGACTTGCCCAGGTCAGCACTATGCACACCTGCTGCTGTAATAAGCAGTTCTCCCAAGGTCTCTGGTGTATCTCCAAGGCAACGATCCAAGGCCAAGGGAATTGATGTGCCAATTAAAGAAAACACTAATGCAACCTGTTGTGGAGATCAAAAGGATGCAGTAAACAAATGAAAGACAATTCTACATTCATTATCGTATGAGTACACTGCAGCTCCTGCAAACTGACATCTTCTCTACCTGTGCCCAGCAGCACACTGAGGCTACTTCCATGGGTCTTTGTACAGTCTCATGGCTCAGGACTGGGCTTCTCTGTTCAGAGATGGACAGAATCAAAACAGTGAAAAGCCATCATCTGTTCCCATCGTGGAAAAACGTGGCTCCAACACAGCCTGGTTTGTGGGGCTGCCACCAGACCTTGTCATGAGGCGACAAATTCCTGAGCCATTCTAGAAATGTCCTGCAGCACCTTTCGCCTGCCAGTGCATAAATCAGAACTGATTTCACTGGTGGGATTAGACCCACAACAGACAGCGGTGAGCAGGACGGGGTTGGTGAGAGGAGATCCAGACGGAAATCGATGAACAGGTTTTGCCTGCTTGAAGCTCAGTGCACAGCTCTATGCAGGATCCATTCTGCTGCCTACTCTGATTTTTGACCTCTTCCAGAGAGCTGAGCGAATTTCCCCTGGACGTGAGAGTCAAACTCAACCTCCTGCTTCCTCTTCCCAGGATTAATCACAAGTGAATGCAGGAACCCTGCTGTGTGCTTCGTTCTTCCCCTAATTAAGAATCCTGTCAAATAGAAAATAACCACTGCAGAGGGCTTACAACCCTGGTATAGGATCTGTATCTACAGAAATGTCTTGTGCTCTAGGCTTCCCAGAATTAATTGAATTACAGTTATATTCTGCTTCTTCCTCAAACATTTGCTCTACATCTATAAATCCTCAGTCACGGCTTGCATCATTCAGGCTGGTTTACAACACAGCAAACTAAAGGCTAAATGCTCTTATGCCATTCTGCTATCACTTTGCTCAGCTGTTAATGGCAGCCTGCAGCACAAAACAGGCCCTTTCTCTCCTGACCGTCATTCACAAAACATCACAATTCCTTTAGAAAAAGCGAAACAGTCCTGCTCTGGATGCCATCCAGAGGCCGTTCAGAGCACACAAAGCATGCGTTTGCCTCCTGGGGTCAGATCATGGTCCTTCTTGTTTCTCATCCATCTCAGACAGCAGCCAACATCAGCTGCTGCAGAAGAAACAAGGTGGGCAGTTGTGGAGTAACCTGTCCACAGAAGAATTTGCTTTATAACCTCATGAGGTAGGGGCTGCTTTGTGCCCTGAAGCGTGAAAATCCATTTCAAATTCAGTTGTGCCTAAATCAAGCCGTGCCTCATGCCTGCACTGACTTCATTAGCTCATCTGAGACTGCTACAGGGAAATTCAAGCCTACGACTAAGTGAGCAGGGCTTAGGACCCAAACTCTGTCAGGAAGAACATGAGAAGAGTTAAACTGTCAAATAGATGAGGGGGGAGAGAAGACACGAGTGGCTCGGGCAGGTCCCTGTAATCCCATTTACGACACTGCGTCAAACAAAATAAGAGTACCTTCAGTTGCAGTTATAAAAGATTTATTTTCCCCCTTTTATTTAAGGTTTAATATCAGTGGAGGCGGTTTCATAAAATTCTTTTTAAGAAGGAAAAAAAAAGGTGTTCCAATGAGAGAGGAAGCTGGAGCCTCTTACCTCTCTGAGCTCACAGTACGAAATGCAGGGAATGGGAGAAGACTAAGAAAAGAGAGGAATCTTGGTTTTTCCTCCAAACTGGGTTAAATATGATCAGGGAAAGCAATGATTGCAACACAGTGCTCATTAACACCAACTTGTGGCAGGGACTCTCTGTACAGCTAATTAGGTACCTGGGGTCTTGCAACGCAATTCCAGTAGCACTGCTTTCAGAGCCAGTTTGTAGAGTATATTCATGTTTTTCCCTCCACAACATTAGTTGAATTCATCCAGTTTCAATTCTCATTCAGATCTCCGTGCCAGGGCAGGATGGACCCACTGACTACTGTCCCAGTGAGGCCAGGGCTCCCAGCCCATCTGATTTGCTGTTTTTTTCCTAGTTCTCTCAGGTCGGAGCAGATCCAAGCAGCTGTTGCTCCTTCTAGCTGCTGGATCAGGTAAAGGCTGATCCTTTTCTTTATTCCCTTGTGGCCCCTGGGAATGGCAGGCTCTGTGTACAAACAAGATGCCATCGAAGTGTTTCCATTTGCCAGACTATTGCTTGTCCTTTTAAAGTCTGCAGACCTACACCATCCTTAGGGAGTGAATGCTCGCTGCCTGTGGGACAAACCCAAATGACCATTGAAGGCACTAAAAAAGGAAATCATTTTAAACAAGGCTGATTAAAAGGAAAAAACTATTCTTCCGAGGAGAAGTGGATTGCTTTCAGCTGCCTTTAGTGCTGAGCTTTGCCTGCTATGAGAACCAAACACCAGTTGCCTGATACTGCACGTATTTTGGAGGCACTTCATCAGCCATTACTTCAGCTTCTCCCTGGGTGTGACTGCAAAACAAAGCTACAGCTTCTGCTGCTCCTGGCTTGGTGATTTTCCTTTCAGCTGTGTTCTTCAGAGGCTAACAAGGCTGTTCTTCATGCAGACCTAAAAGCTGAAACTCCTTTTTGCTACATCCACTGGGAAGCCTTCCCACAGCCGTGGTTGCATAAACAGTCTCTGCCAAATCTCCCTTTTTTAAAGGGTCTGAAGAAGGGAGGAAATGAAGACAAATATCAGAGTCCAGTTATTTGGCATAGGATCCCAGAGAGCGCATCTCAAAGCGCAAGAAATATTCCTGAGGAAGGCAACATGTGACAGCGTTAGACCAACTTGTCTGACTTCTACAGCAATTCATCAGCTGGCCACCAGATTAGGTAAATATATTGGCTTTGTTTTGCTCTAAAGTGAAGATTAGCAGTTGTCCCAAGCAGCACTAGAGCCAGACCTCTGGAGAACCAATGCACATGCTTTAACAACAAACCCCTTGGCTTTTGAAAATGCGATTTCATTCACTTCAGTCCTGAAAACCACTTCCAACTTCAGGGACAAAGAGCCAAATACTTCAGGCTGGAGTTAGCCACCAGACCTGCATGGACAAAGAGGCTTGGGCACATGGACAGATGAAAATCCAGTTGCCCCAAATTTATCAGAGGTATTTTGAGGAGTTGGACTTGACAATCCATACGGGTCCCTTCCAGCTTGGGATATTCTTTGACTTACAATGCCTAATACTCACTTGAGACTTAAACTCGCACATAATTTTGTTGCCTACCTTAAAACCCTACAAACGACTACAGATGTGGTAGGAATACACGGTCAGGGACGTGTTTGTGCTCACAGCTCCAGCTTTCCATCACAACCATCCGATCTCCCTGCTCCATGTGCTGCAAGACAGCTGTTCTTCCACAGCTCAAAAATATCTCGCTTCCCCCTGCCAAAGGGAACTGACAGCTGCCTCTGAACGCGATGAAGCTAATGAGAATAAGTGATTTTGTTAGAAATGCTGTAAGCAAGCGGGCTCTGAAAGCACAGCTCTGATCTGTGATGGGATCAGCACAGCCTGGCCAGCGTGTGCATCCTGCACAGGCAGAGGCTGAAGTGATAACTGGCAATTAACAGAGGCTGAAATGATAACTTGTGATTAACAGAGGCTGCGGGATTCACCTCCAGAGCCCCCAGGAAAAGGTCATTGTTTGGAACACCTCCAGAGCTGCAGCATTCCTTTTATTCCACGGAGGATTTATGAAATGCCACTACACTTTAGTGAGCCATTTTTCTCCTGACTACATTTGCCCCTTCTGCCTCATGAGAGCTCACGAAGTCCCCTGCGAGTTCAGCCTGCTCTTTAATTATTAATGCCATTCCTAAATATTTCAGCGGGAGCTGAGTGTCTCCACCTGGGAAGACGCAGCTCTACCCGAGGAGATCTAACCCGGAGAGGCCGGGACCTCCCGCCGGGGAATTCCTTTGGGATTCCTGCAAGGAACGTGGGGCATCGCGCCTGTGGGGCACAGCCGAGCGTGGGGTTAACCCACCCGTGGGGCCCTTCCCTCGTCCCCGCAGCCCGGCGACATCCTGCCGCGTCCCCACTAGGGGGAGCGACAAACCCGTCCCCAGCGAGCCCAAGGCTTGTCCTTGAAGTGAGGGGACACGGGGCGGTGGGAACGGGGCTGAGGAAGCTGGAGGGGATGGGGAAGGAAAAGCAGAGCCCCGGGGGTGGAAATCAGAATGGCTTAGGTTGGAAGGGATCGTAGAGGCCAAAGGAAATGAGGGAGGAGGGAGGGATGAAGGAGCAGCAGGGAGAGGAGGAAAAGGGCTGGTGGGGAAATTTGTCTTGTCCCCTTCTCCAGCTCTGGTCGCCATCAAGGGCAGGGACTAGTTTGCATGCTAGGCTCAAGAAGAGAGCAAAGGATAAGGGACAGGAATAGGGGGGAGGGAGGAGGACGGGAGGAGGATAAGCTATGGATGGAGCTGCTCCTCCCAGCAGGGCTATGGGAGCTCCTTTAGGGCTTGGCCCCAGCCCTGCCACAAGTTGCTGGGCCAGGCAGGACACAGCCTGAGCAGAGGGAGATTGGAGCAGTTTGGGATGCTGTTCCTAGTGCCAGGAATAGTATCCCAAAAAACTATGGCGACAAGAGCAAAGCCTCAGAACTTCCATTGGAGTGTTGCGGAGCCAGATCCCAACAGCTGCAGTGGTCCAGGAGCAGAGCAGGAGGGAAGGAAGAGAAAAGGGGAAGGAAGTGATGCTGCAGCTGCAGCTAGGGCTGCTGTAGGCCTAAAGACAGCTCTCCGCTAATTACAACCTGCCCAGGGAGTGCTAATTAACCTGGCTAATTAGCACCAGGCATGGTAATCACTGACTGGCTCACTTTCCAGCTGGAATAGCCCAAACCCAGGCTGTATCGTCTCTGGGGTATTGCTGTGCCATTCTTTCCCCTGAGGTCTCACACCTACCTGCAGGGTCCCTAAGGGCCCTGTGCTTCCTCTGCTTCATCCTTGCAGCCCAGGAAAGTGTGGGCAAAAGAGGACCAAAGCAGTCCAGCAGAGATGCGGACTCCAGCCCACCCAAATGGCCGCAGGGTTCAAGTACGCCTGGAGTCTGCAGTAGTGTGGGGCCCCGCAGTGTACTCCAGCCCTGGGATGGGCAGGCAGGATGCTCTGGTCCAAGAAACCCGATTCACCTCCCCTGGAGCCTGCACAGGGCTGGTTTTAGGTGAGAGGAAACAGAGGTCCTGGGACAGAGGTGCGATGAGGCTGATTTCAGCATCACCAGGAGCTTCTCCTGTGCTGGCAGGAGGTGAGGGTGGCATCAGGGGCTGCCCAGAGCCCTCACACACCTTCTGCCCAGCCCTGTGGGTGGGGATGTGGTGGGAAGGAGCCCCTGACCTTGCCCAGGGCATACACCTCTCCTGGCCGTGGAGCAGACAGGCAATGCCAGGACTGGCAGGCACTGCAGCAGGAGCACGGCCAGGGGGTTATTAATAACTTGCTGAGTCAGGGGGGGCTCTTGGGTTTCAGGATCACAAGACACAGGCACCAAGAGGCTCAGATGCATTCCCCCCCATTCCTACTTTCTACACTGACAGTGACAACTGGGAAGCCAGGTGGGGGCTGATGTTGGAGCTGGGTGCCCTCAGGCGTCATGCTGCCTGCAGGGCTGCCCAGCCCCATTCTGATGGTCCAAGGCACCCCAGGAGATGGACACTCAGCTGCTGGGACACGTTGGTTCACCAGCTCCTTGTTCAGCCCCATGAACTACAAGCAGGATGTGGCAACAGGAGCCCTATTGCCTGTCAGCACAATTGGATCACGCTGTAGGGAGATAAATGAGCACCACGGCCTTTGCTAGCAGTCCTGCTTCCCTGTAGGGTCCTCTCTGCAGCCCCCAAATAGGCTGTGATGGGGCTGCTGTCCTGCTGCCACCCAAAGGGATGGAGCCAGGGACATTGCAAGGCACAAGGAGAATGTGGAAGGTCTTGCAGACACGCACATCGCAGTGTCCAATTGAAGGAGATTTTCAGGGGATAAAAGCTGCAGGTTAGGGGTGAGATGTCCCAGAATGAACCTTGTCTCATCCTGGCTGCCACGACATCACCCATGCTTCTGCTGAAGCCCTCAGCCCCGCAATGTGGGCAGGCTGAGCTCTGCTCTGGGATGGCGATTCCTTCCACTTCGCAGTGGAAAAGCGGTCAGTGATGTGGAACTGATTAACTTTCTGATGCAACAGCCCATGGCAGCTGTGTGCATTGCCAAGGTGCGGTTTCTCCAGTGGCTGCTGTGCGCCTGGAGCAGCGGGAGCAACCTGAGCCTGAGCCCTGCCCCAGCAGTGCTCCTGGTATCCGGCATCACCATGTCTTTTTCCACCCGGGACAGGACCAAAATACCCCTGTCGCACCCATCCGCAGCAGCTGTTGGGGACATCACGCTGACAGCGCGGGCTTTCCCTGTCCCTTCTGCTGTCACAGTGCTCGGCCCCCGGTGCCTGCAATTGCTATTGCTGTCGTTGCCACTTGCAGTGGCTGAAAGAAGTGAAGTGCTGAGGCTCTGCTGTGCTCCACATCCCCGGAGAGATCTCGTTCTGTGGTATCAGGCTGTCTGAGCAGCCAAGCCCCGCTCGTTCCAATTAGCCCGATAGCTCTCCAGTCTATCTACCTTTATGGATGTGTTAGCATCTTACTGCTTTCTGCGCTGAGCCCAGGTGGAAGGGTGAGCAGGAACAGCGCGGTGCTGTGCAGAAATGGCATTAACCCTCACCGTGCCCCTCGCTCATTGCTGGGCAGACTGACACTGATAAGCCATATCAGAGGGGCACAGGAACCACATGCAGCAGGGAGCACCCCACGGTGTTAACCTATGGGCTGGCGAGGAGCGCACACCTTTGGTTTTAAACAAATGTTTTGCACTTCAGGAGATGTCTTTGGATAGATAAACGATGGAAAAGCCCTGAAATCTTACAAGATTGTGGGTGTGTGGGTCTCCTTCCTAAATGGGTGCTGCATCCAGCAGGGCCTGTCTGTAAGTCCACGTACCTCACTCGGACTGTAACAATCATTTACCGATGCGACGCATTCCAGCACTTAAATAAGCTCCTTGAGAGGGAGAGATAAGGTATCGGCTTTCCTGTTCATCTTGCCCGTCTGTCTGCAGCAGATAAGCATGTTGGGCAGCAGGAAAAAGGTTATCTAAAAAGGAAGCGGAGCAACGGCCACTGTTATTGCAGGAGGCTTTGAAAAAAGGAATGCCACCAGGAATCCCGCAGCCCGACGAGCCCTTCCCGGCGGGACGTGATTGATGGTCGGAGCCCAGCTGCCTTCCTCCCAGCCAGAGGCATCCTCCCATCGATCCTGTGCTTCCACAGGCAGAACGCCCCAAACCTGCTGCTTTCCTTTGTTCCCTCCTGCCCTGCACCTGCTGCAAAGCTTGGCCTTGCTGTAGCATCCCTCGTGTCCTTGGGAACCTCTCTCCCACCTATCACAGAGCAGAAGGAGTGGGAAGGGGTTCTGGACAACCCCCAGGCTTTCTTTACCTATGTATCTGCTTGGGACAGGGCAGTCACGCCACGCTGGGGGGTTTCATCTCATTTTGCCGGCTCCCTCCTGCCTCCCTCCCAAGTCATTCCCTTCGTGTGCTCCCCTATTTCACTGATTCCCATTAATCTGTGTTTTACATAACCCCTGGCATGTGCTGGCCACGAAGGCTATGCGTTGCTGTGCTATTAATACCCATCTTTAGGTTTAGGATTTAAAGCAAATAAAACCCTCTTGCAGCCCAGGGAAGCAAACCATGACAAACCAATGCTGGCAGCTTGGAGGTGCAAATCCCAAAGGGGACAGAGCATCCTCACAGGGCACCTGCACCCAGATGGCAGCGGCAGGTTCCTTTACACCACGTGTGTAACTATTGCACAGACCTTCAGCTGGAGAAAAATATCACTGAACACTTGGAGCGCTTTGGTCTCTGGGCAAGTGTTTCGCTAGCATTCATCATTGCAGCTTTCCGCTCCAACTTCGCTGCACTTATTTTAATTAATCTCTGCAGGTCTGGATTTTCAGCTCTGATGGTCTTGCAGAAGCCTGCTGGTCCTGGGAGGAGCTGAGGAAGCAGATAGGGTCCTGGAGATGATACTGGGGGGAAGGGGACTCAGCAAGGACTGGGTGGTTTTCGGGGAGAGAAAGCCAGAAATTTGGCTAGAAACAGAAGCTAGAAATGTGGCTGTTAGAAATACTTAAACCAGGTGATATGTCAGTGCAGCACCCAGGTCCCCAGATCCATCCCCACCCACCCAGAGGCTCAGAGTACCCACACTGCAGAATATAACCACACTCCCGGTGCTGAGGTGCGATCCCGTTCACCCAGCACCCACTGAGCCAATTTGTTCCAATGCTGCAATTAGCACTTCATCACGGCCAAGCTCTAATTCCTCCCAGCCAGAGTGGCTTCCCCTGCTCAGCTCCAGGGCTGTACCTTGCTTTGGAGGCTGGAGGAGCTTCTCCCCTTGTGGTTGCTCAGGCCACAAGAGGTTAAGTGTTTTATGCAAGTCCTGAGATTAACTTTCCCTAAATCTGCAATTCTTCCGTGCCTTCTATTTTTATAAAAAGAAAAGGGGAGGGGGGATGGTATTTACAAGGGATTTCACTCAAATAATGAAATAAATGTGATCAGCTGAGGGACCCTTAATCCGCTTTGACTCTCGCATCCTGGGGAATGACCGCGGGGATCTTTGCTGACACCGATCCCAGCGAGGTGGGGAGCAAAGCACCTCTTGTGCCTGCCCAGCCCTGCATGGAGCGCGGGACTGGGAAATGCCGAGTGCTCCCTTACCTGGAGGACATTACCTGGAGCCCTTGGGTTGATTCTGGAGAAAATATCCTTTTGGTCACCTGCTCACCCGCAGTGACCGGCCACGTCTCTGTTTCAGGTTCCCTGGCTCTGTAGCATACCCCTGTGGGAAATGAAGGAGCCCTCCTGTGCCTTTAGGCTTTGCCCAGTATATTCAATTTGTATCCTGGGAATGACATAAGTAGTTATCACTTTAATGTAAAAACTCAGCTGACAGTCAGTCACGCAGCTGATCTCCCTGATTGGGGGAGAAGTCTCTGAGCAGGAGACTCTTCAATCTGCAGCTGCTGGGGCTGTTTTGGGGGAGCTGGTTAAGCCTGTGGGTCCCTTTGTCACCCCAGAGAGAAAAAAAGGATGAACTAGCACCAGAACCCTGCTATTGCAGAGAGATCTTGTGTAACGGCCTTCCTAATGCTCCCGAGCCCTCAAATCCACCAACCCGCACCCTGGGTGCCAGCCAGCGCCTGTGCTTCCCTGCCCATCACAGCTTTGTCCCAAGGGGCTGTCACCCTGGGGCTGCAGAGAAGAACCCCCAGCAGCCCTGGGCAGCCCTGCTGTGGGAAGGATATGTCCCACTGCAATCCCACTCATCACCAAGGTCACCAATGCACAAAGTGTTCAAATCAATCACGTGCTTCGGCTGGGGAGGGGGAGCTGGACGCCGCAGCTGTGATTCCCACATATGCCCACAGATATAATCCAGATTTGCTACTTTTCTAGGCACCTCATACATTTTTTTTTCCTAATTATAATCTCTTTTTGCTGCTGAGCACCATCAGCATTAGGGTGCGGGGAGGAGGAGCTCTGGCTGTGTGCAGCAGCACCATGAGTGCAATTGCTGCAGCTCTCCTGGCTGTGTTCATCAGCACCATGAGTGCAATTGCTGCAGCTGTCCTGGCTGCATGGATGCATGCAGTGTGGCAGCAGCCCCCTGAGCCCCTATTTCCCCCCTGTGAGGCTTTTCCTAGTTCATCTGTTAGGAGAACTGAAAGCAGAATATGCCCAGACCCACCTGGCTGCAGCCCCCCAAGAAGGATTGGTTCTTCTTGAGTCTCTTATGGCTGAATCTGGGGGCCTGAGGGCAAAGGGAAAGCACCCGCATTCCTGAAGATGCTCCAACCATTCGATGCATCCCCCTCCCCAAAAACCTCCAAGGAGGGAGGAGCACTCCTGGGGCTGGAGCCTGGCTTTAGGCACAGCTGCATTGCTCTCCTTGGGACAGGCAGGAGCCCAGGGCTGGGAGGCAGAAATGGCATCCACAAAGCTCAAAGCCCAGGGAGATTTCCCTTTTCTTCCTGCTGCTGTACACTCCCTGCCTCCAAACACTCAGGATCCATCCCTTTGGGTGCAGCACAGGGTGTTGGATCCCTCCCAGCTCCCAGCACAGCCCTCAGCAGGGTGGGTGAGCGGTGTTCCCAGCCTGTAAGCTGGTCTGCCTGAGCTCCGGGGACAAATAAGGACACGGGGGGGGGGGCAGCCCCATGGCAGTTCCCCGCCATCCCTCACCGTTGCCATAGAGACAGAAGCTGGATTTCACTGCAGCGATGCTGGTACCCTGGGCACAGCAGGGAGAAGCACACCAGACAGGCTCAGCATCAGCCTTGCACCCATACTGTGCCTCCCCAACACCTCCATGCAGTGAGCATGAGGGTCTTGGGGCACTTTGAACTGGACCCTTCCTCTGGATCAGCAGGATGCTCATCCTTAAAAGACATGGAGCCCTCTGCAATTCCCACTCATGTGCCCCAGCCTCGGTGCAGGGCTCTGTACTGATTTCCCAGCCGCAGACACCTGCCAGGGATAGATTTTTCCATTTATCGTATTTTTGCATTAATTATCAAAGAGCAACAAATGTTAGCAACCTACAAGAGCCATTATCTGCATGCTGTCTCCTTCTCGCCAGCCTGCCCTGGAGGAATGGGACTACCCAGGGTGCTGGGATGGGTGGGAGCACAGGATCTGATTGCTGCCTGGCATTGCAAGGCAGGGGAGTTCTGTTCAGCTCGGACGGCCAGGAGGACAGGCACATTTGCAGAAGCATCCAGCCAGGAAAATGCTGGGTCCGGTAGAGCCTTCTGTCACCTATCAAACAACAAACTCTCCTCCAAAGAGAGGGAAACTACAGAGAAAGAGAAGGTTTTGTGTGAAACAGGGGGTTTTCTTAGCCATGGCCATGACCTGGGCAGGGAAGAGCTGGTTTTCTAGGAGGAAAGCAGCAGCAAAAATAGAAAGCAACAGTACTGTGCTGGTGCATCCCACTCCACAATCAGCCCATCAGAGCACTTCACAGACATCAATTAGCTCCGCCTTGCAGTCGAGGAAGGTCAGGAAAGCCCTCCTTGTTTCACACCGGGTAAGACACAGATGCATTCAGGATTTTCCTCTGCAATCAAGTTGGGCCTGAGCCAGCAGCCTGGTCCTGGCCTCCTGCCGCCCTGCTGGGTGCACTAGAAAGCATCCAGGGCTGTGGGGGACTTACCTTGGGCATTGCCATCTATAACATTATCCAGCATAAGTATAAACTTATAGTTGTGAAGAGGCAGAAAAATAATCTTTGCTGTGCATCTAGACCTGCTTTGCAAACTCACCACAATCCAACACAATGCCCCCTGCCAGGATGAAAATGGGCAGCAGTATTTGCTGTTTAGCAGGCAAAAAAAACCCCAACCCACACACACCCCGTGGTGAGCACAAACCTCAGAGCCACCCCGAGCTGCCCTCTGTCCCTCCCCTCAGCAGAAGAACCAAGCCGGGCAGGATTTTCACAATTATTTATTATCTGTGAAACGCCAGCAGTGTCCTGACTCTGCACAAGACACGGTCGCTTGGCTTACAAAAAGAAAAAGCACTGTGGCCAAAATCCTTTAGCCTCCAGAAAGTTAACAAACGAGTCCTCAGGAAGATCTTAGGCGCTGCCCACGCTGAGGACAAACCCAGGTGCGAGGCGAACCACCCCGATGAGGCAGACGGAGCTCGTTCCTCTCACCCGTGAAGCTTAATTTGATTGCTGTCCAAATACAGTTTGAGGACGTGGCCAACAACATGGGTATGGCCATTGGGTGCTAAAACCCAATCCATTGCAAGAAACTTTCTTTTCCAGGCAGGGAAGCAACATTAAAAAACGCCACTACTCATGGAAGTTACAATTGTTTCCAACAAACAACGGGTAAAAAATACCGGGAGGGGGACTCAAAGTGTCTGCTAGTTTTGGGCGGAAAGGCATCAAGTCCCCGGCGTTCACCAGATGGATATCAACATCTGACACGTGTTGGAAGACATCCATATCAACTCCACCAGCCTGAACTGCAGGTAGCCGAACACGAAGCCGGAGAGCACGTCCGTGATGTGGTGCCGGCCGATCATGACGCGGGAGAAGCCGACGCAGAAGGCCCAAAGGACCAGCAGGATGCGGAGCGGGATGGCCAGGACCAGGTGGTTGAGTAAGAACTTGGAAAGCATGGCGGCACGGCTGGCATGACCGGCTGGGAACGCGTAGGTGTCCATGGTCAGGTAGTCCAAGAGGCCGGGGCTGACGTCGTACGGACCCTTGCGCTTGGCCAACTTCTGCAGCCCGGCCACGATCATGATGTCCAACAGCAGGGCTGCAAAAGGAGATCGAGGCAGAAGTCAAGGGCAGTTTGCAACGCTGAGCACACAAAGGTCGTGTGCTTTGTCCTTAAAGCAAGGATCGAGTTCAGTTCTAGCCCCTTCTAGCTGCAGGTCACCCAGCTGGCAGCTGACCTCCCAGCTGAGCACTGCTATAACCACTACACAGTGTAGAAACCCAAATCACAGAGCTCTGGCTCTCAGCACTAAATCACCTTTCAAACTGCTCTGGAACAAAACCCATCTGTACTTTACCCTCTTTCTGTTCATCCCATTCCCCTAACACCAGCCAGTGCTCCTGGCATTTCTACTTCCCAGCCAAACTCCAGCTTTTTCTTCCCAGACACAGGTGATACCAGGGCAGCCCAGGGAGGTCAGTGTGCGCACGGAGGTGGTTGGAGCAGAGGTGCTTTAATAATCCTTTCATTCAGGGGATGAATAAAACAGACCTTCAGCACTGCTAGGTTAGATACTCATCAAGCAGTGACCAGAAAGCAGAAAGCCTCATTTGCTCGTGTTTCTCAATCTGAAGGCACGCCAGCATCAGAACTGGGGGGATTAATTTGCTGTTAAAAGTAAAAAAGTAAGAACCAAACCCAAGTGTGCTCCAGCGGGTGTTTTTCTGTACTTCCCCCTGCCCTTTCTGTTCCCTTCATGATGAAGAAGCGGTCTCAGCATCTTGCCCAACCCCAGCTGGGGTTGCAACCAGCACCCGTCTGTCTGCAACACGCACACACAGCTCCTGTCCCCAAAACAGGCATACCCTTCAGGCCAAGAGCAGCAGAGGTCGGAGGGGACAGAGCCCCAGGAGGAGCCGTGGGGGGACTACTGCTGACTGAGCAGACAGACGGACAGCCAGGGCTGTCAGATGTGCAGCAAAGAGGGCAGAGAGGTGTGAGCACAGGAGCAGGAACTGCAGTTTTAAGCCTTATCCGCCATGCACATACAGGCAGCATTGGGTTGAAAGCAGCAAAGCCACCAAAGGAAGGGTTTGATCTTGCCCATTCCTTCTCCCATGCTTTTTTTTTTCCTAAGATCCAGACTTTCCCCTTTAGCCTGCTTTAAGAGAGGCACTGCAAGCCCATCCGATCACAGAAAGTGCCATTAACATCCAAAACTTCCTTACAGCACAAACCCAACACGCAAGCCCTGCCCATCTGCGACAATTCTAGCATCAGAGATCACCTTGGTCTAGCAAATAGCCAACATCTGGCTTCAGATGCACAGTAATGAGCTGAAAGCGAGCCCCCTGGGCAGATATTTTATATCTATTAAAAAGAGAAGGAAAACAATTATCTGCCTCGCTCCTACTGCCACACGTTAGGAGCCCATTAGGAGCAGAGAGGCAAGACCTGCACAGGCAGAGCACAAGGACAAACCCATAGCACTGCCTCAGCAAACCAAGCCATCCGCAGCCCTCTCCCCAAAGGGAAGCTGATGCAGCTGAGGTCTTGTCCCTGCCAGGTCCCCCCTGTCCCAGCCCAAGCTGCGGTGACAGCAGGGTGAGGGGCTGTGCTTGCTGCCCATGGGCATCACCTGCCCATGCTGGAGCCGCAGCATCTCCCAGGGACTGAGTGGGCTCCAGCTGAGATGTTTACATAAATATCAAAACCACAGCTGAAAACCAGCCTGGGTGCAGTGCTGGGGGGTAGAAAAACATGAGGAAGCCAAAAAAGCTTATGGCCTCATCTGTTCCCACAGCCTTGATCCACATGACATGGTGCACATGGGGCTGATTGCTGCACCCAGGCACGTGGCAGAGGAAAAGGGGGTGCAGTGGGAGCAGTGTGCCCATCCCCTCCACGTTATAAGACAGGACAAGCCAGGTGGCAGCTCAGTGCCCAATGCCCCCAAAGCCAGCAGCACACTTTGTCCCCTGCCCCACTGTGCCAGAGGCCACATCTAGGGCCCAGGCTGGCTCTGAAGGTGCTTTGTTTCCCAGATGAGCCAACTTCGGGCACATGTCACCCTTCCTAGGAAATAATTCCTTTTGATCCGCAATTAGAATTCCCCCAACATTTGCTTTGAACTGTAGCTGTTCAAAGCCCTGTCCTTACAGCCCTTACAAGCCCTGTCCTACTGCTTCTGCAAGGAGCTTCCCAAATCTCCTGCAGGCATGAGGCTCCCTGACCTGGAAAATGAGCCATTTGCAGCCTTGGCGAGTTGACACTAATGAAAGATGCAGGTTTCAGAGCATTGTCACCCTCGCTCCAGAGGAGCCAGATGAGCTCCCCTCCTCTGGAATTGAACTCCTCTCCTGCATTTTCTTCCCCAAACGTGGCACTGTTAGGCTCAGGAACTGACAAAAGGCCCAGATGGCACGACACAGTTAACCGATGAATCAGACGCTGTGGTGTTTTGGGGAAGGATACGTTTTGGCTGAACAAGCAGCAGAGGGTTCTGGCCACTGAGTGAAAGGCACGTTGGGCGAAGTGGCCACAGGGAAGTGAAAGAATGGCAGGAATCAGCACTGTGCAATTAATTAAAAAATCCAGTGACTGATCCCATCACCATACTGCACCGAGGTTGGCCTGGGCCCTGCTACCCATTCAGCATCCCTGCTGCTGCTGCTCACCCGCTGCACCTCCGCTGCCTCTGCTCCTGCCAAACAGCTGGGGACAAACCCATGCACCCACCCTAAGGATGCCCCGTGGGGCAGAGCCCTGCTCAGCCCTGCTCAGCCCTGCTCTGCCCTGCTCAGCCCTCTGCAGCAGCCAGCAGCTCGTGTCCCTGCCCAGCGGGGCAATGGGAATTTGCTCGGGAGTGACAGACACGAGCATGACTCATTTCCCTTGTTTATTCCTCCTCTTCCCATTCAGCAACCCTCGCACTTCTTTTCTCTTTCAATCTGCGTTCAGACTGAGGAATATTTTGCCTGCTCAGTTTTAAGCTTCCCACAGTTCCCTGAAGGATGCACACAGGGATTCAGGGCTCACGCCATCTCCAGCACCAAACAGCCAGGACCCGACATCGATGCTGACCATGGGGGCTGCTCAGCCCTGGATCTAAAAGAGACCTTGCACAGATCCACGGAAATATCCCCTGTGCCTGCTGCAGCCACAGCAAAACAGGCCCCAGCCTGTCACCGACTGTCCTCTACACGCGGGGACACTGCAGGCTGCACGTCTGCCCTGCAGTGAACAGAATGCACTTGCCATAAAGCACGCAGGAGAGGAAAGGAAGGGGGAAGGGAGCTGGGCACTGCTCACTGCTCAGAGCTGCCTGAGCTCACCAGGGGTGTGGGGTAAGGATGGCACCAACCGAAGGACCAAGGGCAGGAGAATGATGGGCAGATTAGCAGTCTGACGTGATGAAGAGGAATATTTAATGCCAAGCTGGACGTGTCGAGATGGATGCAGGGAGTGGACGGGGGCTGGGAGCACTCCTAAGCAGGGAACGCACACAGGGTGCCAGCCCTTGGGCTGCTCTCTCGTCTGCTGAAATGCTATCTGCCCTGTCTAGCTCAGAAAATCCCCAGCCTCACAGTGGGAAAATGAAAGGGAAAAAATAGACACATCTGGCCCCAAACCATCTCTGGGGCTCTCAGCTTAGCAAGCTCTGCTGCGTCCGGACTGATCCATCTGCCAGCGCAGCTCCCTGTCCTCTCTGCTGGGTCTAGGCTGCTGAGCCCCGAGGCTCAGCGGGATGAGTTTGTCTGTACTGCCTGGGCATTTAATCTGCTCGGTGACCTTTAACAGCAGCGGGCTGTACGATGTGAATTTTCACTGCACAGATTCCAAAGGAAAGCAGCTCCGTACGCCAAGTCCCTCTGTACGGCTAGAGGAGGGTCAGCGGGGTCTTGATGGACCCAGTGAAGGCATTTCTTTCTCTATTTCCCCCCTAACCTAACACTTTCCTGGCAGTCTGCTCTTGTGTGGAGGCTGCATGATGAACTTCAGAGTTCTCTCCATATATATTTATAAATACACATACATAAGGCTCAGGATCAAGTCACCATTCTGCTGAGCACCATGCCTCAGAGCGTTATGGCTTTGTTCCCAATTGGACTAATGCTAGGTCTGTGTCCATGGGGAGAGCATGGACTCAATTCTTGCCGACCTCCAAGCCTGGAGAAATGGCCCTGGCCTCTCCTCCCTTCCTCCTCCTGCAGCAAGCAACCCATCCTCAGCCCGCTGGGCTGCTCCCCATGGCATGCCTGCAGCACTGCTTCCCCTGATGGTGATAAATGCTTGATGACAGCAACAAAGAGCTGACCCACCCACCAGCAGCGGGATGTGGAGCCAGCTGGTGATGGGTGAAGGCTATGGCCCATGTCACTGTGACCAGAGCAACCACCAGGCTTGGCTCTGACTCTTTCCAGCACGCCATGAGGTTTGAATCCCTGTTTCACAAAGCCACGACCAGAGTGGAACCAGATATTTCAAATCAAACACAACCACATGCAAGCGTTAACCAAGCAGAGATCCTCCTGCAGCCAGGGCATGCAGCTGAACCACAGCTAACCACACAGCCAATTCTGTGCCAGTTCTGCTCTCTAAACACAAGAGGTGGACCCCACCGAAAGCACCAGTTTGGGTAGATCACCACATTCCATCCCCCCCTGCTCTAAGAAGGTGTCCAGATCTGGAAAGACCATCAGTCTAACGAGATCGGTCTGTTTAGCTTAATGAATAGGAGGTGAAGAGGTGACTTGAGCACTATCCAAAATATTGAAAGGCAGAAGGGATGCTGGATAAAAGAGCTATTCAGCTGAAGAGACAATGGTATGCAGAGGCAACGGAGGGCAGGGAACAGTCAAAGGAAGAGCAAGGCACTAGTGAGAAACACCTACCACTGCAGTGATACAGAAATGGTTCTGACAAGTTCACCGCCACTCAAAACTTCACATCTGATTGAGTGTTTGGGTTTTTTCCCTTTGCAAATTGAACAGGAATAAATTAAGGGATGTGCTAGCGCCCGTATTTTGCCGTGGGTTAGATCAATGATCCAAATGTTCTTTGCTGGCTTAGCAGTCAATGAATCACTACATTTGGATCCACACTCTCACCAGATGGATCAGAACCAGAAACCAAGGTACTGCTTTCCCTCAAGAGTTTAACAGCGCTTCTGCCTGGTTCTAGAGAAGCTCCAGTGATTTTAGTGGGAGCTTCATACCTGTTTTCCCTCTGAAAACCTGCCTGTGAGGTTCACATGATTTTCTGAGCGTTTCCACGAGGCCCTTGCAATTGCAGAGAAAAGCCTGAATGGCCCTGAAATTCCAACAGTGACACACAAATAAAGTGAGCTTTAACTGGGAGCTTTCCCGAGCTCTGGTTTTGTGATGTGGAAAAGGGGAGCAGACTTTCCTCCTGACTTTCACAGCCAGGGCTGGCAGTACCAAGGCAGCCTTCCTGAAAGCACATTCTGGCAGCGGGATTCTGACAGTGGGCACAGATAGCTGTTTTCTTCCATCTTTTCAGTAACAGGCTGAGATCGTGCTTCTGTGTTTGGCATTTGCTGGAAAAAGATTACGATGAGGAGGAGAATCAATAAATTCCATCACAGATGACAACCGCGGAGAGAAAACATTGCTGGGGGTTGCTAATCAGCATCAGCAGACAGGATGGATGGTGTGTCCTGGGGAGAGAGGTCAGAACCCCTCACCCTAAATGCACCCACACTTCTTGGCAGAGATCCTACCCAGAGCTCCTCCAGCGCAGTTCCCCCCCTCCATCTGCAGTGGTGCTCCTGCCAGGTTACCAGTCCCATTTCAGCAGTCTCCTGTCTCCTCGCCTTGAAAGCCTGATTGCAAATCCTAAACAAGTGCTCTATGATGGGCTGGCTCCCTGCCCAGAGACTGCATCAGAAATTCTGCTTGATGTATCAAACTCTGAGCAAGCCAGGGGGAAGGGTGGAGAGCCGGGGGGGGGGGGTAAAGACGGGGTGCTGCAGACAACCCCAGCTTCCCTGCTTCCAGGAGCCCAGGAAAGCACCAGCAATCTTCCCTTCTCCCTTTGACCTGTCCCCACCGATCTGCTGGATTTTGGTCCTAAGAAGACAACAGCAAGAGGGAGCCAGGACGCCAGATGCAGCAGCAGTGTCACACTCCTCCTGTTCCTCCTGTTCTGGTGGGTGGTGTGGGTCTGAGCCCCAAGCTTCCCTGCTGAACTCCATCTATCAGCAATGCAGGTGTTACAGCAGTAGCTGCTCTGATATTAGGAGCTCCTGACTGCAATCTCAAATATCAACCCAAGGCCATGCTCACAGAGTCCTGCTCTGCAGAGCAACACGAGTCCTGCTGAGAGCTCTGGTGAGAGGCTGCAGGCACCTTGGTCAGCGCTCCAAGTCTCAGCGCAACCTGGAGCTGGCTTTGCATTTGGCCTCCTCGGTGGCAACGGAAGAGCAAGAAGGCCTTCCTTGGTTTAAAGCCAAAAGTGGCATTAACTATTCACAAGGATCTCAAATATTTTGGACTCAAAGAGGTCGGTTTTCAGGCTCCAGAACTGTCAGAGCCTCTCAGGTCAAGAGACCTCTGGAAATTGTGCTGGCTGATGTCGGCCGCCTCCTATTTCATCCCTGTGCCCTTTCAGATGGAGCTTCTTTTCTCAGCAAGGGTTTGACCCAGAGCACTGAGCAGCCTGGGGAAGAAGTGCTGACGTCGGCGGGCCCTGCATCACGCCGATGCTATTCTGGCTTCCTCCCTGCTATGGCCTCCCCTCATTGGATGTCACAGCACGAGGACAGCCTCTTCAAAGGCAGAAGGGAGAACAGGGAGGCTACAACTGCGCTTTTCAAACCAGTTCAGCACAGTCTTTGCCCTCCTTGAAGGGTGAACTTCTGGAAAAAAAACCCAGGCTGTATTGCAGTGCCCATACCGCACACACTACTGAAATAAAGCCTCGCTGTGTCCCCTCACAGGGCTCCCTGAGAAACAAAGGCCTAAATCTAACTCCTTCAACCCTCGTGCTGGCCAAAAGTGGGAGCTCTGCATGCCTGTTTTGGGGAGGGTGAAGAGCTTAGGGTGATCACAGCCACCATCACAGGGCCACAGGCCAAAGGCAGAAGAGAGGGAAGAGGAGGGCCTTGGGGGAAATGGCCGAGGTGGGCTGGGATCTGGGGCCTGGATGTAGGGCCTGGATGTGTCATGGCTGGGACACTGGCTGCTCTGACATGAGCCTACCTCCAGGAGACTACAAGCAAAGGACCAGCAGGAGAGCCAGAGAGATCAGAGCCGTCCTCATGGCCACCAGGTGAAATGAGTGCACGGAAAAGGGGACAGCAGCAAGAAGGGCCCCCCTGGGATGAACGATGTGAGATCAAATTGCAGTAAGGAAGGATACAGGACTCCATCAGGCGGCTGCTGAGGTGTGGAGCCAGGGTCTGCTCAAGGAGGAGCAGAGGGGATGGAAATGTTTGTTGTTTTCTTCCCAAGGCTCATATCCACATATCAAATTTACAATATTTATGAGTTCCCCAACCCAACAAACCACCAAGGCTGATGGCCATAAATCAGCACCGTGACCGCTGGCATCCACCTGCACTCACAGACACTTTCTTGGCCCCACTGGATCAACCCAGACTCGTGTGGGGCTGCTCCGTGGGTACGGCCAGCCACCAGCATCCCCACACCCCTACCAACAACATCCATCACCCCAAGTACCCAGGACCAGCATGAAGCTGCCAAGGCAGCCGATAAGCACAGCGTTCCCCCAAAAGGTCACTGACCACATCGCGGTGGGAGCAGCCAGAGGAGGAGCCCCAATGCCACTGTCCCTTGTGACCGGGGCTGGGCAGTCCCGTTGGGACGGAGCTTTGCCACTCACCTAGCAGCAGGTTCATGAGGACCTCCTGGCCCGCCAGCGTGCTGCTCTTCACCAGGCAGATGAGCGTGCCCGCGATCCAGGGGATGCCGTGCCCCGTTATCCCCAGCAGGTTGATCATGGAACGGGCACCTCCCCAGGACGAGGCTCGGTTGGCGCACACCCCCAGCCGCTTGGACATGCAGATATCGATGGCCAGCAAGGAGTTGAAGGCGATTCCCTTGAAGGAGGGGTTGAGCTGCATGCAGTCCTCTTCGGGCAGCTGCTGCGATTGCCTCCGCTCCTTGGGGTTGCTGTTCTGGGTGCCGGCCGCCGCTGCTTGGCCGCTCTGCTTTCTGCCCGAGCTCCTGCTCTCCTGGGTCCCTTTCGGGGGCTGGTTCAGGGAGAGGAACTCAGCCCTGTTGAGGACATTGTTCCTGTCTCGCGCTCTGGACCGCGTCTGGGATGCTGGCATTGCAGTCTCTCTCTAATTGAACCTGCTTTGCGAATACCGGGAAGGAGAGAAATCCCTCTTCTCCCTGCAGAAATCTTCCCCCACGCCCACCCTCACAAGCTGTGAATTTGGGAAGCTACAAAGGTTCCCCTCTGTTGCAGTTGCCCCCAGCACAGACTGCAGCTGTTAAATATAGAGTAAGGAATGCACATGGCTGTTTACTTCATGGGCCTAGCAAGCTTGGAAGGAAAATTAATGCCAGGCTTGGCAGCCACTCCAGTGCCAGGGAAAAAGGTTAAACAGCCAATAGATTGGAAGAAGAGGAGGGAAATGCTTTGTGCCAAAGGTTGGTTGCTTCTGGCCTGGTCTATTTAAATCTTCCAATAGCTTATTTCCCAGGGCTGCAAGGGAAACTGGGAAATGTAGTTTGGGTGGGTTTTTTTTTGTAGTGTAATTCACATTTTAGTATCAGAGCATCATCACTGGAAGAGAGCATCGGTGCCGGGAGGGATCACAGTGCTCCCCTGGCAGTCAGTGCAGCCTCTGAACTGGGCATCACTGGGGGACTTCCCTGCCAAGGGCACAACCTGGCTCCCTCCTGGCCTGGTCTGTTCTGTGTCTCCTCCCCACTGGTGCACCCTCAATAATATTTCCCTCTCCCCGATGTGAGCACCGTGCAAACACCCCCAGCCCCATCCCCACCCCACGCTCAGCCCATGCCCCTGCATGGCCTCCATCGCTGCCCTGCCTCCAGCCCCAGCCGAGCAGCACCTGCCTTTTGATTAAAGGAGACACTGCGCCGCTAATGAATTCCCATCCCCCTGCCCCCGGCGCTGAGCGTGCCCTAAATACCGCACGCGTTTCTGCCGTGTCATCCCGCATCGCATCGCAGACCCCGCGCTGACAGCAGGTGACAGCGGTGCCGCGTCCCTGAGCTGCGCGTGGCAGCGAGGGCACCAGCCCCAGCACGGCGGGCACCGCAGCCCTGGGGGGTCCTGGGGAGGGAGGTGGGAAAGACGAGCGTGGCACCAAGCAGCAGAGCGGGCACGGCTCCTTGTTCCGGTGCTCCTTACCCATAGAAATGATAAGTTGTAAAGGTCAGCGTTAGTACAGGTAACGCTGGGAAATAGCACCCACGTCTCTTTAAAAGCCTTATCCAAAAGGCACGGGAGAGCTGAAGCGCTAAATGAAAGCTGGTTCGTGGCTGTCTGAGACAGCAAGGAGAACTTTGCGCTTGTTATCTGTGGTTCTCCAAATCCTCGAGCTGAGCTGCACACCCGGTCCGTGCCCGTCTGACACCCACGCTGCCATGCTGGGCCAGCAAATCCATGCTGGAGCCCTCACTTCCTCTTGGGTTTTGCTTATGAATCAAAGGAAAATAACACACATCAACTTATTTCTGAACCACATCCTCCAGGAGCCTGTCTCGAGCACGTGACAGCGCCCGTGGGCTGCGGGAAGAGTTCTTCCCCTCCTTTCCCAACCCATCAGCACAGCTCCTTCCAGCTCAAGGAGCGAATTACTGTGGGGCTGAGGCAGCCCATGAGCACGCCCCGATGCCACCTGCTCGCTGCAGGGCTGCTGAGGTGCAAGGCTCCTTGCAAGCATCTGTGCGCAAAGAGTTAACGCGATGGTGGCCAGGAACCTGCAGAAATAGAACAGCTTGGCTCGTCACCTCTTGTCCCCTCCCCTGCTGGGGATGCTGAGCTATTACTGAGCACGTTCCTCGGGAGATGTCACTGGGAAAAAATACCCTGCAAGCACCAGGAGCTGGTTTCATCTGGTGCCTGCCTGTCCTCTGACACGTTCGTGGACATGGGGGTTTGCTCTGCACGGCACGCACTGGGGCCAGCACCGTGACAGGCATGAAGGAAGCACACAGTGCTAACGTGCCCCTGGTGAGAGCAGAGCGGGAGAGGAGGCAGCCTGGAGTCACATTGGTGGGGCTGCTTCTGCTTCATGGGGAAGAGGAGACTCTGCCTTTCAGCAAAGCTGGAAAACACAAGGCCGATGGGACCACACCACGAGGCAGCGATGGATAGAGCATCAAGCGCACAGTGGAAGGAAAGCAACTCCCAGCATCACCAGCTCCTCCCAGCTGGTACTTGGCCTCAAAAGCCAGTTCCACCAGCGAGGCACAGGAACCGCTCCGTACGATGCGTGGTGGAGAGCAGTGATGTTTTAATCACACTGACCGGAGCGATGCGGGCAGGCGTGGCCAACACCGAGGCAAACTCCAGCTGAAGATGAAAAGCTGCTTTAATTAGAGTGAGATGATGCCATTTCCCAGCTGACCAGAACACCGGTGAATGCCAAGTTGAAGCAAAGCCTGGGTGAAACTTCAGAGGAGATGGGATCTCAGAATATGCAGCTTCACCAAATTCATAGTGCTCCGGGAAACTGTGACAAGCTTGTTTGAAAGGTGTGAAAGAGTCTTGGAAAATGTCAAAGTATTTCAGCACCTTCTGGAGGTTGCTGAAGAAACTGGATTTTTCATTGGGAGATGCTCATTTCATTCTTTCCTGGGCTTCCTGGACTCATTCTTAGTTTTTCTCTCTGGTTCGGGGCTGATAACAGCGCCCTTCGCAGAGATCCTCAGAAGTTTCAAGCAGGTCAATATTTAGCCAATGTTTCGAGAAACATAGGAAGCAAACCATAACGATACACTGCGGTTGTTCCACTCCCTGCCACGCCATTGGCACAAAGGTCTCCGGTGCACACCCTGCCCGTGTCCTGCCAGGGAAGGGCAGCACCCAGCTGCAAGGTGCAAGGGGATGGGGGGAGATCCCGGGCACACACGGGCAGCAGCCCCCAGGGCCTCAGGGGCAGCAGGAGCAGGGAGAAGGGATCTGCCCTGCCTGCCTGCGGCGTTCCCTTGCCAGGAGCACCCTGTGGCTCCCATCTTTGCTGGAGGGCAGACAACAAGTGCAAGGATGTTGCAAAATGCTGAGTTTGCTGTTCCAAAATGCTGAGTTTGCTGTAAGCGTGGGGCACGAAGGAGTAACAGACATTTCATTAGCTCCAAGCAGCCGTACCGCGCTGCAAGCAGCACTAACAAAACCATTTTTACTTCTCAGTGCAGAGGGTTCCCCCTTTGGAAGAGAGTCAAGGTGGCTGTGCAGTGCTCGGTACAGCAGCTATTGCCCAACACGTGCACACCTGGAGCTGAGCTCCGCTGGGTGGCACTGGCACTGACCAGCAGCACGACCCCTAAAACTACCCACAGTACCCAGGGCACTGCGGCCTCTGCCCCTTCCCACCCCCTGTTCCAACTGCTGCTCAGAGAGCTTTGCATTTCCATTGCTTGAACCAGCCCCTCCAGCCCAGATTTGGCAAGGGAGACCATCCCTTTAGTGAATTGAGCAACCAAGAGAAAAACCTTCACCTGCAAAAGTGAGAGAAAATGCATTGCATTTAAGTTAAAAAAAAAAAGGAAGGAAGGAAGGAAGGAAGGAAGGAAGGAAGGAAGGAAGGAAGGAAG